>NC_139144.1:96402699-96902699 GCF_964270905.1 Leucopleurus acutus | reverse complement strand
ATATATATATATATATAGTGGGTAATTATGAAACATCTGCCCCACTCATCCAATGATATGCAAGGTAGACCTTGACAATATTTAAATATTTAAACTATGTGGTTTACCCCCATCTCATCTCCTGCCACTCCCCAGCCAAGTCCCACATTAAACATCATCCTGAACTTGGGTCATCACCCTCGCTTGCCACTGTGTGTTGGTAAATGTTTGACAACCAGCTCTCTGGAGGAAAATACAACAAGCCCCGATTTGTGGTGTCTGCTGATTACTGTGGTGTAAACATCCCTACTATGGCTGATTTCAAGCTATTAGCATGACATCACTGACATTAAAGTTGGGAAAGATGTGTACAATGGGCCCTCGTGAGCTGTAAAATCCAGCTCCAGCGACAGCTGTTTCTTGCTTTACTTTTAATGTAATCTTTTTCTAATATATTTGAGGTTGTGAAAATTATTTTCTTGATTCAGTTGTTTTTAGCTTTATAAAAACTGTGTCATGCTTTACAAAATCTTACCAGGGTTAGTTTTTGTAGTTGGTATTATATTGCTAAGATTACCTATAACATGGCTCATCCCTGTAGTGCATTCATTTTGACGGACGTATGTAGTTTTCCACCACATGAATATACCACAGTTTATTCATTCACTCTCTTGTCAATGCATAGGTGCCTTGGTTGCAGGTTTTGCTATTGTGAACAGTGCTGCTGAGAACAGATTTTTATGTATGTCTTCTGCATGATAAGCACATGCAGAAGCTTCCTTGATGTAGTGGATTTGTTGGGTCATGGAATAAAGGTATGACCAACTATATGAGTTAATGCCAGTGTTTCCCAATTGTTTGCATCACTTATGCTCACAGCAGTAATCCTGTGGACCAGACCCCCTCTAACAGTTTATATTTCTTTGCTAATCAAATGGGTATCAACTTACATATCATTGCATCTTGCTTCATGTTTCCCGATCACCAGTGGAGTCAAATATCTCCTCATGTGTTTATTGATCGTAGATGATTCTTCTATTAAGTGTATGTTAATATCTTTTGCTTTTTTTCTCGGGCCATACAGTATTTGTGGTCAATGTGTGATTTTTCCTAGAAAGGGATTTTTTTGAGGCGTTTACACTCACTGCTCCACTTACTATCTTGTGGCTTCCGACAGAACTTTCTGGTTTTATAGACAAGACTTGTTGTCTGAAGTCTTTCTTATTTACTCTGTCTTCTCTTCCCTCTGACACCTTTGTTGAGAGACAGAAACACATTCCCTGTGAAGGTTCGGGGCATGCTCTGTACGTGGGTTTAAAGGGTGCACCCCATGCAGTCCTACCCTGTTCATTCATCAACCCCAATACTATATATAGCACATCCCTGAATTCTTTCAAGAGTGAACATCTCTACTTGGCCTCCTAATGATTCTGTTTATCTTGAGGGCCTAGAATGGTGACAAGACAGTGCTGAATTTTCTTGGAGAGACAAATGCCAGAGTTTATTATAAAAATACACAGTGCATTATAGAAGCATTTTGAGATGTGCCTATAGGATTATGTGTTGATTTATCTAAGGAGATATGATTAACATATGGCAGAGTCGGAAGAAAAATCCAGGTTTTATAATTTTCAGCCCAGGGAACTTTCCAGGTTGGTTGGCCATGTATAGGACCAGCTCCATTCCCATATGGCTAGCTCTCTAACGCCATGCGTTCTCCACGCTCGTACTCAGATATTTTCTCTCTCTTTCTGCATACACACGATCACAGCTGACTCAGTCAGAGAGCCTGTGGTTTTTCTCTCTCCACACCTCCTTCCACGGGGCTCCATGGCTTTGGTGGGGTGGGGGGTGGGAGCTGTTACAAAGGTTCTTGTTTTGGTCTCTGATCTCTGCCCAGCGCTGTGTCTCTGACACCACAGAAGTAGAGGCTGCTGTCGGCAGGATACACATTTGTCACCATCAGAGATGAAAATGTGACGTTTGGGTGGCTGATGGGGTACTTGGCCTTGGTATAACCTTGTTCGTATGTGGCATCAGAGCCCACATTAGAAGTGGCTATCAGCACGAGGCCCTGTTTTGGGAACTGATGATACCAATACACAGTTGTGGCTTGAAGTGTCCCTGAGTGGCACTGGATGGTCACAGACGCTCCACTCTTACAGATAGCCCTGCTGGGATGTTGAGAGATGACAGCACTGAGCCCAGAGCCTGCTGAGACAGAGGTCAAGGAGATGAGAGGCCAGCAGGACAGACAGACATGACCACAGGCAGAAAAATCACAGCCACGCTCGCTCACCTTTCTCTCAGCTCCCAGAGAATCCTGTTTGTTTTGTGAAATCTTCCTATCCCAATCCCCCGTCTCCCCTGACGGGTGACTTCTCACCTCACCCTTTACAGCTCCGGAGAGCACGGATGTTCCCTCTCATTTTGATCAGTGTAAAAACCCCACAACCTCTGGCTGTCACTTCACTCACGCCAACACACACGCACACTTGCCCAAACTACTCAGATAATAAGGCCCGTACCGGGTCCCAGAAGCAGCAGAAACACCAACATCTTCAGGACCCAGCCTCGCACCACACGTCTCCGAAGAGAGGTAGGACCTTGCTCTTCAATCTTCCTTTTTCCACCCCTAGAAGGAGGGACGACTGTTTATGTAATCCTAAAGATGCTCAAATCTGCCTCCTGGTGGCCATCATTGCCAATGATGCAGGATCCATTGCTCTTTCTGAATATCAAAGAACTATACAAACATTGCTGGAAGGGGCCTCAGAGATGTTCTAACTCAACTCCCAATTTTATAGAACATAAACTGAGACCTAGATCATTGCAATGACTTCAGTTTCTTAGTCTTATATAAGGAAAGAGCTATATGTTTGTGTAGTAAATGACATTATAGTTAATTCTTTACTTCTATAACATATCCTCAAAGTAACCAAGACAACTCACTAGAACGAGTGATTAACTATGTTAATCACTAGAACTATGGCTGAACATAAGAAATCCTAGACTAGAAGCTCAATGTTTCTTCACACTGATAAGGACACTTCCTCATCTTCTCAAAGAAGTATGTATTCATGACTATCTTATGCCAGGCCCCTCATACCGATGGACTTAATGCTAAACATATCTATTTATTACAGTCTGTATGTCTGTGTAAATCAACGTGGAGGCTATCAGGATAATTTACAGCTATTTCATCATGATACAGGTCGTAAGCTAAGCATTGGACAATGGAAATAGCTTATAGGAGATCTAGGGAATTATTTCTGTTTTGAACATGCTAGAATATGTTCTAAACGGCTCAGGCTTGGAAATGGATAGCAATTTCAAAGAGGTTAAAGATTTTTCTCCAATGTTATGAAAACTTTCATTTTCATAACAACCTCCTACTTGTGTTTTCATTTAATATTTAGTTCTTTTTACCTGGAATGGGTAACTTAAAAAGGTGGAATTAGAATTTGACCCATCAAATTGTATTAGTGCTCTAGTGACATAGATTTTTATCATGGAAATTACTGCATACTACATATTACTATACACGTAATACTGATATATGTATTAAAGGCCATCTGACATGCTCTTGTGGTTGGTTTTTTTTTTATGATTGGGGTAGAATGGGATTAGAATTAGAATGGGATTAGAATGGGATCCCATTAGAATGGGATCATCTTCCATTATAACTGTACTTTTTCTGCAAAGAGCAGGTGAATGTGCCTTGTAATGGATTACTTCTGGCACAATATTATGACATATGGGATGAAGTGGCCGGAAGCTCCTGGATCAGAAGACAATCTTTCTACTCCTTTTGAGGACCACCAGCCATTAGGTATATACCTGCAGTGTTTTATATTACTGTATCAACTTAACTAAGGAGGAAACAAATTTTCCAGAATTTTCTTCGTGTTATAGTTCTTGATTAGAGTTGACCTCAAAAACAGTATTTGCAAGTGAAGCAGCTGTCATTATGCTCTGAAGTCGTCATTGGTCCAAGGCAGTGAGGGACAGGATCAGAAGTACCAATTTTTCATACTATGGTAGCTACTCTTCAAAGAGGGCACCAGATCGGGCTTCCCTGGTGGCGCAGCGGTTGAGGGTCCGCCTGCCGATGCAGCGGTCGCGGGTTCGTGCCCCGGTCCGGGAGGATCCCGCGTGCCACGGAGCGGCTGGGCCCGTGAGCCATGGCCGCTGAGCCTGCGCGTCCGGAGCCTGTGCTCCGCGGCGGGAGAGGCCGCGGCGGTGAGAGGCTCGCGTACAAAAAAAAAAAAAAAAAAATAGATGGTACCAGATGAAGCACACCTCCCAGTATCCACATTCCTCTGAGTCCCTTCCTCTTGAATCTGGGCTTGCCTGAATGGAGGTGATGCTATGATTTTCCACCTGTAGATCCCACCTGGGTCTCTTGAATTCTCACTTTCGGGGAAGCCAGCCACTAGGTAGTCATTTTCACTACCCTGAGGCCACCATGCTGTGAGGAAACTCACCTAACCACGTTGAGGGGCTGTATGTAGAAAGAGAGACATGCCAGGCTGGTCCACAGCCGTTCCCGTCACCTCAGGCGAGGGATCAGGCATGTGCGGAGAGAAGCCACCTTGGATGTGCAGGTAACTGGAGCCTTAAGGTGTGTCCAGCCTCAGGGACTACCTGATCATGACTGCGTGAGACACCCCAAGTGGGAACTGCCCAGCCGAGCCCGCTCAGCCCACAGACTCATGAGACATAATACATGTTTAAGTCACCACAGTTTGAAGTGGTTGTCGTTATCATTGTCTTTCTAAGCTTTTAAAATGAGCTATAAAGTACACATAATAGACTGCACCAATCTTGAGTGTACAGCGTAGTGAACTTTCACAAATGACTGCATCCTATGGAAAAACCCGAATGAATTTTTTGGCCAACCCAGGATATAACTATCACCCAGATCAAGATACAGGACATTTTCAGAACCCCAGAAGCCTCCCTCGTGCTTCTCTCCAAGTAAATTAAAAATGCCCTCAAATGTAGCCACTATTTTAACTTTGTATATAGTCTGTACTCTGGCTTCTTTTTTGTTTAAGATTATGTGTATGAGATTCATCCATGACTGTGCAAATGATATTTGTTTTTTTGCTATATTTTATCCTATTACTAAGTGTAACTCTATTTATTCATTGCATGGTTGATGGACATTTGGGTGTTTTCCAGTTCGAGGTTGTCACGAATAAAGCTGCTGGGATAGTATGTTTTTCTCACATATCCTTTTCTATTTCCTCAAAATTCTGGAATATTCCTCAAGTTTGTGTACAGTTAAATTGGTTTTCTGACTTGCCTAATTTACTACTGATTGCTTCCAGTATATTTAAATTCAGAAATTGGATTTTTTTCCATAAATTGTTCTTCCTAGGTGATAGATGCAATGGCTTCTTAAAACTTGCTAAGAAAGCATTTAGTGATACTTTAACTTTTTTGACTTTCATTTCATACAGTAACTCTTTTACAACTTGGTTATGGGAATGGGGGCTATTATGAAATTTCACAACTAAAGAGTTCTTTTCTGTACTAGGACCACTCTGAAAAAGTAAATGTTTCAATAGTTTTAGAGTGGATGTTTTAAAATCAAGTAAAGTCCATCTGCTTTGTTTCATAAATTCTTCCACTGGCGGGAAGAAATCCGTATCCTTTCTGGTTATGCCCAAGATAAAGAAAAACAAGATTACCTATCTCTTAAAAAATTTTTTTTAAATTTTTAACATCTTTATTGGAGTATAATTGCTTTACAATGGTGTGTTAGTTTCTGCTGTATAACAAAGTGAATCAGCTATATGTATACATATATCCCTATGTCCCCTCCCTCTTGTGTCTCCCTCCCACCCTCCCTATCCCACCCCTCTAGGTGGTCACAAAGCACCGAGCTGATCTCCCTGTTCTATGCGGCTGCTTCCCACTACTATCTATTTTACATTTAAGATTACCTACCTCTGACTGTCCTCCCTTTAATTTCCTTTCTTTCATTGGACAGATAGCCTCACCCCCTCCCAGGATTTCTGGAGCATGGCTTCTACACAGGGAGCAGAGAGCTCGAGGGGCTGCGTCTCCTACTGGTCTATCCCTGCATCAGCTAGCTCAGGGGAGGACTGATTTGGAGGCATCTGTGAGCATGGTCTGGACAAAGTAAAGGATCTTAGATCCATCCGTTCCCAACTATCTCCTTACCATTTCAGAGAACGCTAGCTGTAGTGAGGGCTTGGAATTCTCATCATGTCACATTTTAGTGCTTTAAATACTATTCAAGGGGTTAGTATCTCTTTTCCATCTCTGTTTCTCAGTATTTTGGTGCTAGTGTGAATATGTGGGAGAATATATGGGAGAAGAAAGCCAAAGTTAACACAAAATTCAAGAAGGAACCCGAATAAAATGCCTGGCGCCAAGGCTTGTACGTAATGGTCAGGGACTCCCCACGTGCTCCCCAAAATTGCTTGTCCCAAGAGACACAGGGTCACGCCGAGGAGACTGGGACTCTTAAATGCTTCCAAGAATGATTTAAAAATATGTTTCATACAGCCTTTTTAGCTGTATGCAGTGGGAGGGTTAGTCTGAATAATATGGGCTGTCAATCTTTTCTAGAAACAGAACTATGTGATTAAATAACTATTTGTGACAAAATGAAGTTCCAAGAATTAACACACTTGCCTCCTAATTTGATAGATTGGTGGCAGACCACAAAAGGAGAAAAGATACACAAAATATAAAGACCATTTGCAAAATAATACCGGTCACCGGTCTGCTTGTGAGTCATGCAAACATTTCTCTGAAGCCTGACCCTTCCAAGTGCCAAGCCTACCTTTACAAGAGGCTGGTAGGTATTTCTACGCACACATCCAAGGAAGGCCCACTAGAACTAGAAGCCCAGTTTTGTCTAATAACGTTGCTCCACCCATTTTCCCAAATTTTCTCCTATTGCCATATTCCGGGGAGGAGGTGGTGAGCACCTTTTCCCTATCTTATCTCGCGATTTTCTCCTGCCGTAGTTCCCTAAGCCTGTATCCCTATGCTGGTGTTTTTCCATCTGGTGGTGAAATCCTACTCACATTCGAGTTTCATCTCACATTTTGCCTTTCCTTTGAAGCCCTTCCTGATGTCAACAGACAGAACTGACTGTGTTATTTCCTACACGCCACTAATACCTCTGATGAAAGCACACATTCTATGATGATTGATTACAGTATGTTTCTACACATTTCTCTCCCCACTAGAATTTTATTATCTTTCTTAAGGAAGGGACCATTTTCTGTTCATTTTTTGGTAAAAAAAAAAAAAAAAAAAAAAAATCTGTGTTGTGAAATTACCCTCTCCTCTCTCTCTGATGTAGGTAGATATAGATAAATAGGTTCATGTAATTTTAAAAATCAACTTAGTGGATCGCTGAATTGTGATGGTGCCAATTCCACAGCGTGCGCTGTTGCAGTAGCTGCTGTGGCTGCCTGGTTGAGGAGGAAGAAAGGGGGCTGACCAGGGTACTAAAAACAGAAAAGCCCCGCCACCTGGTGGGGAAGCAGGGCTTGGGCCGCATTTATGTGCAGAGAGGAGGTGGCTTTGCTTCACTGTGTCTATATTAGTGGCACAGAGATAGAGAGCCGTCTGGTTCTTTTGTGTCGATGTCAAGGTGAGAGGAAACAGTGACTTCTTCTCCCAGGAGGCGCTGTATCCTTCAGCTATGTCTCCTTTCTGAACATCCTTTACAATTTGAGAGTAGTAGCCCTTGTCCTGGGTCCTGTCGGTACCAGTACATGGCGTCGTAACCAAACTCCTGTTCACATTTCAGGGTCACATCTCGTCCTTCCACTTTGAACAGGTATTTTCGGGTCTGAGTGACCCTGCCATCCACAGTGCCTATGGAAGAAAGGGAGTGGCTCTGGGAACACGGCCCAAGAGGGTGTCTAATGCTGCTGCCATGAGGGAAAGGCTTAGCTCTGGAGCTCAGCCCCTTTGGGACAGAAACTTGCTTCCTGAACCCAGGACTCACCTGCTCCGAGGAGACAAAGGGCCACACAGCAGATCACCTGGTTGCCCATAGTGGAAAGGGGGTCTCCTTGTAGCTCTGAGCACAGACAAATGAGGAAAGAAACTTAGCTCTGGGGCTCCCCCTGTCTTAATGGGTGGAATCTGTCATAAGGCCAGAAAGGATAGTTGGATAGAATCCTGGAGATATTCAAGACAGGCTCCCTAATATTGCAGATTAAGAACAGAGATCTGAATCACTTGCCCCCCCACCTTGTGCCTCTCTCCCCAGAACTCTGCATTTTGTCTGGTCCGGATGGGTGGTACCACCACATTTCCAGGCCAGAGCCTGGAAATGATTGGCCCACGGGTTTTCACCTTCCTCGTTATGGTAACGTTTGCTTACTATGGGAGCATAGTAGGTGCTCTGGTCACACAAGAACGCAGAGTTTATTTTTAATCCCATCGCTGCCATAGTTACTGCTCCAGGTCTGTAGCAGAGGAGGAACAGAATGAACGCCAGGTTGAAACTGCCTCCCTTACCCTTTCGCCCCTGTACTCTATTACTCTAGCCCTGCACATCGAGAGTTAAACATTAGAGAAATGTTGCTTGTGCTCAAATAGCTCATTAAGTTCCCTCAAGAAAGTCCCCATCCCACAGTCCCAGGTTCATTATGGCTATTACTTGTAGATAAGTTTGCTTTCAGCCTAGAAACCTCGCGAATAAGCAGAGATAAGAGTGGTAAGGTAAAAATAACTGCTAACAACTTGAAGTTTTGTTTTTTTTTTTTGAAAGAAGGAGCATGATTTTATTGAAATGTTTTTAGTGCAGTGTTGGAAGATCTTCGAATCCTATAGTCTAAACCAATACAAGCACTGCAAATGACGTAGTTCCTCAATCTATTTGACGTCATACCTACCAAAGGAAAGCTATACTACGAACCTCTTTAAGTTGGTTAATGTAACTTAAGCTGGAAACTGAGCAACTCTGGTATATTCATATTTCTCTGGCTCCCCTTTTCGGCTAGATGTATGCCAAGTCAACCGCCATGCGGCAGAGTCAGACAGGACCAATATATTTGGTGGTTTCACTGAAACGTTTCCGCATAAGCAGCAAGGAACGCACAAGTTCTGGGATTAAGCTGCTCTCAAGGCTTAATCATCTTTTTCGAACTGGACCATCAAATAGTTAAGGGCTACATGGCCGCTGCCCAGGGCTACGTCTAGTCTATTTAGTTGACAGACGTACCAGAGTTTTGCAGAAGCCTCGTGATGCAGCCTTGTGAACAAGCAGAAGAACAAAGAAATGTTATGCTTCCCTTGAAGGCCAGGTGGCTCCAGGAAGTCTGCTATCTGCCTTTACCCTTTATCATTAAACCCTCCGGCTTCCCCTTTTTCCTTAGCATAAAAGCAGCCTGAATTCTACTGCAAAATTTAGGACATTAGTCTACCATCTTGTCATCTTGCTGGCTTTCCGAATAAAGTCGCTATTCTTGCCCCAATACCTTGTCTCTTGACTTTCTGGCCTGTGGTGCGTGGGGCAGTAAGAGCTTGGACTTGGTAACAAAACTTGACAAGCCGGCCAGGAATCTTGCTGCTCGTGGCCAGCTGGCCCCGGTCAGGGAATTTTGCTTGGCAGGGCCCTAGATGCAGCCAGGACCTCTTGTCCTGGGGATCCTCCTTCAAAAGTCCTCAGAGTAGCATCAGCTGCCCTAGCGCTTAGCAGCTGGAGCAAACACTTGACATTTGGGAGTCAGCAGTCTCAATGCAGTACGGCAAGTCACTTCAGTGTGTACAACCGAAAACTCCCTTCCCCTCCACCCCGGGCTTTTCCTGTCTGGAATAAGCCCATTTGTTTTGCATTTGTGTGGGGTACCCTGTTGAAGAGGTAAATAGTTGTTAGACGCTACCTGATTTGTGAACCAGTTCATTTGTTTCTTTAGATGCTAGCATTTGGTTTTGGTAGCACCACTTGTGCTTTGTTTTTCTTGCCTTTCTGTTTTTTAAAAGATGGGAAACATTTCATCCATCCCTAAAGAAAACTCACTGGTCGCATGCGGAAAAATTGTCTGATTATAGCTGTGAACCTATGACAGAAACAGATGACATTTTATTGCAGAAATGTCTGGCCACATTATTCATTGGCATCTGAGGAACGGTGGCGTCTGAATGGTTCTCTGAATGATTATACAATCTTGCAGTTAGAGTTATTCTGTGAAAGAGCGGGGGAAATGATGAGATTCCTTACATGCAAGCATTTACGTTGTTACATCAGGAAGAGAGAAAGTCAGACAGTTGCTACCTTATGGTACAAGGGTCTGAAAAGAAACCCAAGAGAAAATCTGTTCTACCGGAGGACAAGGAAGGGAATGAGAGTGAGGATATATGGCTGCAAACCTTAAACCCTCCTCTGTCCATGCTGGCTGTCCCTGCATCTGCTCTAACCATCCTCATGCAACTGATGTCCATCCCTTCCATTGCCTCCTGTTTCTATACCCCAGCTCCTGACACTGAGGTGCGGGAAGTCCCTTCTTATAGGATCAATTGGAAAATCTTGTGTTGGTTCCTAGGGCACAACGACATGGTCTGGTATCGTCATTTAAGACCCAACTGGGCACTCAGTTTAGACCCGGAGCCACCTCCAGGGCAGGGCAATTTCCCATTATCCTGTAGGAAGCTTCAATGAGAATGGCCAGCCAACTGGGTATTTAAGGATGAACAGTCCATTTTCAACCTCAGATTTGTTTAACTGGAAGGACTGAAACCCTCCATATAGAAAGGATCCTTTTCAAATGACAGAATTGTTCACTTCCATTTTCACTACCCACCAGCTTTCACAGGCAGACATTTGTGTTCCCAACATGATGCTTACCGGCGATGAGAAGATGGTGGTCACGGATAAAGCTAGCGAGGTAGCACACCAGCTCCACCTAGTGGACCCAAATGGTACACCCAAAACCCACTCGGCGGTACCCACTGCTGAACCAAACTGGGACTCCAGTGAAAGAGGGATGCTCTTAACAGAGCGCGACTGTAAGTGCATCTTGGCAGGCCTTCAGAAAGGCGGGCACCAAAACGAAAGAGTGTCAACAACATTCAAGAGATTCAGCAAAAACAAAATAAAACCCCTCTGAGTTTTTGGAAAGAATATACTGCGCCTATAAACATTACACTGATGCAGACCCTGAGGCCCCTGAAAACACTTGAATGGTAAACATGAGTTTATCAGACAAAGGGCCCCAGATAGCAGGAGAAAATTACAGCAACTAGATGGTACATTTGAAACGAATCCTTCTCAGTTGGTAGACATTGCTTTTAAAGGTATTTAACAGCAGAGAACAGAAGCAGAAAAAGGAAGACTCAAAGAATATTACGCAGCCATGAAAAAGAATGAAATAATGCCATTTGCAGCAACATGGATGGACATAGAGATTCTCATACTGAGTGAAGTGAGTCAGACAGAGAAAGACAAATATCATATGATATCACTTATATGTGAAATTTAAAAACAAAGGGTACAAATGAACTTATCTACAAAACAGAAATAGAGTTACAGATGTAGAAAACAAACTTATGGTTATTGGGGGAAAGGGGGTAGGGAGGGATAAATTGGAAGATTGGGATTGACATATACACACTACTATATATAAAGTAGATAACTCAAAAGGACCTACTGCATAGCACAGGGAACTCTACTCAATACTCTGTAATGGCCTATATGGGGAAAGAATCTAAAAAAGAGTGGATATGTGTATAACTGACTCACCTTGCTGTACACCTGAAACTAACACAACATTGTAAATCAACTATACGCCAATAAAAATTAAAAAAAAAACAACGAAATGCCACTTTTCTGGCTGCCACATTGGATTCCAAAAGAAAAGTCAACTATCACTAGGCAAGGAAATATGCATGTATTATAAAGAGGGGGAGCGTTGGAAGAGGGGAGGCCCCAGACCAAAGAAAAACAGGATTGAGGAAAAGAAGAGTTGAGGCCTCCCAGATGGTAGAGAGAGAGGAATGTTCAGATGATGAATAAAGCAGCCCAGGGGCTCCCCTGGATTTGTGGCACCCAATTCAAATATCCCCACCAGAGCCCCAGTTCAAACTGACAGTGAGGAACAAATTGATTGACCTTCTAGTAGACATGGGTGCAACCCATTCCACGCTAAAAGACCCACATGGAACACAGAACACCTCAGTCCACCCCTGATCATTTTTACAATCATTGGAACATCAATTAGGAGACCTGACAGTTTCTTGTATGTGCCTGAAGGCCCTATGTCTCTCTTGGGTTGAGATCTCCTTTGTAAACTAAATGCTCAAGTGACTTTTTCGCCAGGACATCTTGATGTATGGGTCCCACCAGAACACATTTTTAAACCTACAGATGGCTGTCATAGAAAACCCAGAGAAGGAGATGGAACTTCCTCCCCGCTGAGGTCTACGAAAAGACCAAAAGTATGGGGTGGTGACACCCCAGGAAAGGCCAAAAATACAAGGCCAATACAAAGCCCATTAAGAAAGGATGCTGGGACACCTAATCTAAAATAATATTCTTGGATGCAAGAGGCCCAGAGGAAATATAGCCAATTCCTGAGAGATTCTTAAAAACGGGACTAATTAGATCTTGCAAGCCCCCATACAAGACCCCTATCCTCCCAGTTAAAAGGCCCAACTCAGCAGAGTGTCACTTTGTTCAAGACTTCAGGGCTATTAATGAGACAGTCTAAGATCTGCACCTTGTGATCCCAAATTCATATACTCTGCTCACAACTATTCTGGGACAATATGGCTGGTGGTCAGTTTCACACTTGAAAGATGCTTTTCCTTTGCATCCCTACTGCAGAGAGTCACAGCAGCTATTCACCTTCGAATGGCAGGACCAGAAACATGGGTAACCCAACAATATTTCTGGACAGTCTTACCTCAGGGGCTTAAAAATTCTCCTGCTTTTCTTTGGAGGAGTGTTGGCTAAAGACCTCCAGAATGTAACACTAGATGAAGGGTCCTTGCTCCAATATGTGGATGAGTTGCTGATAGCGAACCCCACGTATGAAAAGTGTCTACAAACTATCATTAAACCTCTGAACTATTTGGCTGAATATGGATATAAAGTCTGTCCAGAAAAGGTCCAGGTATGTAAGCAGCGGGCCACGTGCCTGTGTTTTGCTTTATCCCAAGGACAATGAGATCTATTGCCTGGCAGAAAACAGGCAAGTACAGTCTTAGGAGTACCTAAGACTCACAGACAACCAAGGGGGAATGGCAAGATTCTGTCAGATTTGATCCCGAATTATGGGCTCACAGTAAAGCCCCTCAAAAAGCTTTAAAAGAGTGCCAGTGGTTCCCTGGTGGCGCAGTGGTTGAGAGTCTGCCTGCCGATGCAGGGGACGCAGGTTCGCCTCCCGGTCCGGGAAGATCCCACATGCCGCGGAGCGGCTGGGCCCGTGAGCCATGGCTGCTGAACCTGCGCGTCCGGAGCCTGTGCTCCGCAACGGGAGAGGCCACAACAGTGAGAGGCCCACGTACCGCAAAAAAAAAAAAAAAAAATACTTAACTTAATCACACCTGTAAAGTCCATTTCTGCCATCTAAGGCAACATG
This sequence comes from Leucopleurus acutus, assembly GCF_964270905.1. NCBI lineage: Eukaryota > Metazoa > Chordata > Mammalia > Artiodactyla > Delphinidae > Leucopleurus > Leucopleurus acutus. The sequence continues at coordinate 96,889,134 of NC_139144.1, read as the reverse complement.
CACAGGTTCCAGGGATGAAGACATGGGTATCTTTGGGGATGGGGAGCTGGGGGTTATTATTCAGCCTACCACACAATACAAAATGTCTTGCTGATCAGTTTGGAAATTTTTATGGGTATCATTTTCCTGTAATACTAATGAGTCAACTTTATATCCTTCGTGTATAAGTCTGTAACCGGCATTCTCTTCACTGTTAAGCTTCAGTGTTTGTTAGCTCGCAGAAACTAGCGATGGCAGAGTCAGTGTGACCCCAGCATATCTGGGGGCTGTGTGCAAAGGGGACAGAAGGGGAGCCTCAGAGAAGCATCAGGCCAGCCTTGGGGGTGGACTTCTGCACTGCAGGCTTCTGCTCAGCCTACCTTGCCCCGCCTGATGTTTAGGAAGCAGCGGAACGGAGGCCAAGGAGAAGCAGCTGCGTCTGGGTCTGTCTGAGTGCTCTGAGCTCGGGCAGCAAGTACAATTAACAGCAACATGACAAGCTGGCTTAGTAGGGACTCCGGAGACCCAACGCTGGAGAATTTCTCTCTCATGAGCTGTAAAGATACTACGGTTCCTCTATACCCTTCACCCAACTTTCCTTAATGTTAACACCATGCGTAACCATGATACTTTGCACAAAACCAAGAATTTAACATCGCTACAACTCAGCTACAGGCGAAACTCAGATTTCCCTGGTTTTTCTACTGTTCTGTTCCAGGATCTAATCCGGGATACCACATAGCATTTGTTATGTTTCCTTAGACTCCTCCAACCCATGAGAGTTTCTCAGTCTGTTCTTGTTTTTAATGATTTTCACACTTTTGAAGATCACCGGTCAAGTATTTTGTAGAATACTTTTCAAACTGGGTTTATCTGATGCTTACTCAATCTTAAACTGAAAGCTCAGTGGGTAACATTTACCCTTAGCCGTGGACTGTCACCCTCTGTGAGAAATTTGTGAGAAATGCCAGGAACCAGGCCCCTACTGCCTTCCCACCAAACGTTTCCTAATGTGCTGGCTTGTTACATTCGGTTCTTGCCTTCCCTAGGGACAGGAGAACGCCAGACCCCCGGTGCTTCTAGGGGAGGAGCTTTCACTCAGGACTCAGGATGGCTGGGGGCTGGAGCCCGAAGCGGAAGCAGAGGTTTTCTGCATGGGGTGGGGTGACTCTGCAGCACTGTGTCTTATCTGCTGGCACAGAGGTACGTGGCCGAGTCCCCGGGTTCTGTGGGCTGGATCTTCAGAGTGGAGAATGATGCTTTAGGCATCTCAGCTGAGAATCGGTCCTTGGGCATCCCTGACTCGTCTGTAGGAGATTGGTTGACGAAATAAATCAGAAACTCCAATCCCTGCACCGAGGTCTGTCTGTACCAATAAAGCACAGTGTGGCCTGAAATCGGTTCACAACTCAGAGTTACTGCATGTCCCATTTCTGTCACCTCATGCCTGGGTGTCTGGATGACTCCAGCATCTGTGGGCTCTGTGAAAGAATTTGGAAACAGAATACGAAAAATATCAGAGTCACAATAGGGAAACCCTACATGAGGACATTGAATATTCCAAGGACTCACCTATTCGCAGGAGACAAAGGGCTACACAGCAGAGGGCTCGCATGCCCACGGCAGGATGAGAACAACGATGTGGAATTGTCCAGACCAGGGCCCCTGTGGAAATGAGCAGAGAAGTGTGTTTGGGACAGCTTATCCCCACAAATGTGTTTGTCAGTGACACCACTGAAGGAGCCACCCCCCGCCCCCTCCCCCCGGGCCGCAACTCAGAAGCTCCCTTCAGAGAAGAAGGCTGCATCTCCAGGAGAGGAATCAGGCGGGACTGAACTCAATTATAATTGATCTAAGATAGAGATTTACACATCCAGAGGCTCCCTGCCGATGTTTTGATATTATCAATTCATAATGCCTTCTCTATACAATCTCTTAGCTAGAGCCTGCCAACTATTTCCACTTGAACCTCAAACTCCAAGTTTAAATTGTCTCATTGTAAGCCAGCTTCTCTGTGAACCCTCCTATTCCTCTCACTGGTGGCTAGATGCTCCTGGTCATATCACACTCCAAGTCATCCATCAGTTAGGAGGTGGGCTCTGGGCTCTCCAGGAAAAACAAGAAGAGTGACTGCATTGTTAGGGCTTCAGGGACCGAACTGATGCCTGGAGAACTGATTCAATTTGAAAGCTCTTTTTTTTTTTTTTTTGCAGTGAAAGACCTTTCTGCGTTCATTTATCCTTGAGCGCTATTAAATTCTCAAAGCCCGTAGCATAGAATTTCCCTCATTTCTCTGTCCCCACCATGAAATAAGCAGATGATTTTCACGTTCTCTTTGCAAATCAGATTCTCTAGAGTTGATTTAAACTGTATTCTTACTCCTAGAAAAGCTCGATGTTTTTAAATGAACACTGGGCCCTTTCCCTATGAAAGGGGTCTGCTGCCACAAACCCACTCCCTGTCATGGTTGAGGTTATGAAAAGCTGAGGGAAGCTTTCAGTTTACTGGGTTGTTCGAGCAAGTTATTTGTTGACCAGGAAGAAGGACCAGTTCAAATCCATATTTTGTGAGTAGCACAGAGACACACTGCTGAGTCTTCTGAACCCGAGGAGCACATGCCAATTTTAAAACGAAGATAGTTTACAAGCTGGATTTTGTTACCAGAGGTACCTGTTTCCCTTGTGGGCTCCGTCCCCTTGGTTTCTGTTGGACCCTGAATGTAAAACTGAGGCCGTTATCGTATTTTTATAAAAGGTCATTGTTTGTTCCTTCCCTGTTACCGGGTACCTATAGACATGGTGGACAGAATCATGGCTCCCCAAAGAGCTCAACGCCTGGTCCCTGGAACGGTGGATTTGTCACATTGCACATCAAGGGGGAAGGAATTCAGGTTCTAAATGGAATTAAGGTTGCTAATCAGCTGACCTTAATACAGGGAGACTAGACTGGACTTTCCAGCTGGGCCCAATGTAATCACAAGGGCCCTAAAATGTGGAAGGAGAAGGAAGAGTTAGGGTTACAGCGATGCAGCATGAGAAAAGACTGGATCCATCATTGTTGGCTTTGAAGATGGAAGGGCCCACTAGTGGAGAAATCTTGGTGGCCTCTAGAAGCTGAAAAAAGCAAGAAAACAGATTCTCCGCTCCAGCCTCCAGAGGAAGGCAGCCGGGCTGACACCTTGTTTTAACCCACTTAGACCCATTTTGGACTTCTGACCTTCAAGACTGTGAGATAATAAACTTGTATTGTTTTAAGCCACAAAGTGTGTGGAAATTTGTTAGAGCAGCAATAGGATCTAATAAATGACAGTATCCTTGGGGGTCATGAGTGGAAGAGGCCGTAGCGAGATACCAGATACAAGGGGGAGACCGAGGTTTAATCACACAGTAAGAACTTGAAATCAGCCCAAGGGAAGCCCGGGCAAAAGACTTCTTATCTCTGCCAGACCTCAGCTGCTTCCAAGAGACACATCGGAGTCCGGCAGAACTCCATCGAGCATCTTCCTACTGAGAGCAAAAGTTCTTGGGGAGAAATTCTGTTGTCCTGATCCACCCCAGCCCCTGCCTGACACATGGATTTGCTGGTGGTGTCACTGTGGTTGTCAGCTCCCCGGGGGCAGCACTTGTTCTCCTGACCCTACTCTCCAGGTACAGCAGAGCCGGTGGGCTGGCCTGGGCTGGTTTGGTTCAGGCTCACTAGGCTACTCTGACCCTCAAACTGCTTCTCTGCTTTTCCCAACCCAGAACGTGCAAGCTTCACCACCCAGCTCCTTGTGCAGCCACGTCTTAAGCAAACTTGGAGGAATGCCCACTGCAAGCATACCTACCATTCAAAGCCGGCTCAGAGCAAAACCCACCTACACAGCAGAGGAAGAAAGGTTGGTCTCTATTTCCTTCATTCTCAGCCATTATTCAAGACACCTGCCACTCCCTAACTCTAAACCCAACCCTATGGTTTCCCTTAATGCCATCCTTCCAGGCCACATAGATGCTAGATGACGATGAAGCCACAGTGTCTCCTAGTGGCCGGTGGGCAGAAGCAACACAAATATGCTGTCTGCCCAGCACATAAGGGGGGTTGTGTGTTGTTCCACTGAGTACAGGGGGTGTGGGTATTATGATTTGTTGGTGTTAGAGGGTCAATAAATAATATTGACTTATTATGGCCTAAGACAGAACACCTGCGAGTTAGACATCAGAGTCAGGCAGAGATAATAACATCAGTTTTGATATTGGTAAATAACAGGGCTCAGATGTGAAACCAAATGGGCTGGCTAGCACTATGCTGAATCAGAATTTAACTCACTTTCTCTCCCCTCCAAACTACAGGCCGACCCTCTATGGATAAGAAAGTTCTCCGCTATTCTTGGTGCGTGTTGAGAAAACACCAAAGAATCTCTCTCTTTCTCGGTAGCCAGGAACAAGGCGAGAAGATGAGAGACTAAAGAAGATAAAGAGATTAAATAAGATAATCTATTTCCCTTCCCATAGAGAAATTCAGCAAGGAATAGGAAGATGAGAACAGGAGGATTACTTTACGGAAGTCCCCGAAAATGGGAAATGTCAAATAAAGTGTTGTCCTAGGAAACTGGGTTTAAGGAGAGGAGAAAAATAGACACATGTCAGTTATTCTTCCCAATTCCAACAACTGCTCCTTGAATATACTCACAGAAAAACGGCACAGATGTGTCCTGACAGCATAGCAATGAAACAGATTCCAAGTCCATTCTGTACTCTGTGATCAAGTCTACAGAGTCACTCCCTGTTTCATTTCCCATCCTGCCACACGGTCCCATGGAACATCAGAGGTTATGCAATGAAAGTTAAAAAAAAAAAAAAAAAAAAGAAAAATTTAAAACTCCAATAATAAAAATGACAAAAACAAATAGATGTCTCAATTTGATTATAAATACCCTTTAAGTTTGTAAAAGAAATACTTTGGTTGAAATTAAAGTTCAAGTGTAACATCTCTATGTCGTTTAAGTTAAATATCAAAGAAATCTCAGACTAAGAATCTAACATTAATTGGTTTTTATTTAAAATTCCAAATAAAATTCTTTTGACTTTAATCCCAGTAATTATAAATGAGAGCACTCAAGGTAACCCTTCTTTGCTGTCTAAATAGTTGGGTTAAAAAAAAATCAACATCAAAAACTTCAATTGCGCTTCCCTGGTGGCGCAGTGGTTGAGAGTCTGCCTGCCAATGCAGGGGACACGGGTTCGAGCCCTGGTCTGGGAAGATCCCACATGCCACGGAGCAACTGGGCCCATGAGCCACAACTACTGAGCCTGCACGTCTGGAGCCTGTGCTCCGCAACAAGAGAGGCCGCGATAGTGAGAGGCCCACGCACTGCGATGAAGAGTGGCCCCCGCTTGCCACAACTAGAGAAAGCCCTCGCACAGAAACGAAGACCCAACACAGCCAAAAAAATAAATAAATAAACAAATGTGGGGTTTTAAAAAAAAAAAGAAAAGAATTAAAAAAAAAACTTCAATTAGTTAAAGTCTAAAATATAGTGAGAAATTCTTGGCTGGAATCTTGGAGAGGAGCATCTAATCTAAGGAGGGGAGCATAGCAGTCCTTTTGCCCTTAAGGACAATTGCCTTCCCTGACTCAGTGCTCGTGAAACTGACAGTCCAGGGGGGCAAGACCAGTAAAAGACCAGAATGTACCAAACGTGGGACATTGAGAAACTCAATGTTCTCTCTTGGTGATCCAGGACACCTCAAGCCTTGAATTCCAAATCAGGTAGCCCTGGACTGTTTATACCCCACACACTTGGCAGAAGCAAAACTTTCTCTGGTCGATGATCTGTCCATCCAAGATGAAAATTATTCCTACAAATCTAGTGCCTGGCACAAAGTCAAAGATAACCAGATTCATGAGGAGAAATACAAACACCATAAAAATACAAACATCACAACTGAGAAGCAGCAGAGAAAGAAAATCGACAAAAATAGTCCCACAAAGATCTCAGATGTGAAAATTACCAGACACACCCTAAGACAACTGTCTCCTATGTTTAAAGAGATAAGATGTAATCTTGGAAACTGTTATTAGAGAATTAGTGACATAGGAGATTGGAAAAAGAACCAAATAAAAATGCTGTGAGGAGATGGTCATCAATGACTGAGGTTTTATCAGACAAATCAGCTGGATCAGGATATGGGCAGAGCAGTCGAGGAGATATGCATTGAGTGAATGGACGTATATTATTACTTGCAGTCTTGGTTGGGTAAAGAGAGAAGTGAAACCAGCAGAGATTGAGGGGCAGTGACCATGCCTTTAGGAGAATCTCAGTAAGTTGTTTTCCAAAGAGTTCCAACCAATGCTTCAGAAAGATTTCTAGAATTATCTTAGAGAATCCAGGCAGAAGTTAGAGTAGAGGATACATTATCAGAGGGAGCAATTGGATCGGGGGTGATTGATTGTTTTAGAAGTTCTTACTAAGGAATATTTTAATGCACTAAGGAACTATTTTCATGTACTAAGGCAAACAGCTGAAATACCCTCAACATGCAGTGTTGAGCTGTGTTGGTTACAGTAACAAACTCCAGAGTAAGAATTTGTTTTGAGCTAAGATTTGAGACTGGTTGCCAGGATACCCATTTGTGTATATTTCTTTGAAGTTGGAAAAGGGCTGAATAAAATAGCTAAAATGATCATCCCACCACCAACGTCATTATTATCAACACATTTCCATAAAAATGGGAAAAAAGTGTTTTCCAACCACATACTCTGTGTTGAGACTTTGATGCCTAAAAGTTCCTGGGTAAAAGCAGAGAGAGAAGGATATCAACTTGAATCATTCAGATGGTGAAAAAAACCTCAGCGAGCCTGCTGTTTGCTACACTCATAGAATCGCCATCTGTATTATTCAAGTTTATTGGACGTGTTTTGTGGCTGCATATTTTTATAGGAGAAAAACCATCACTAGCCCCTGAGGGCTGAGTCTGTGACAAGTACTTTCAGTTTGGGATTCTTGAGTTTTCACCACAGAACGCTTCTCATCCCTGAGTCATAATTATTTTCAAACAACAATTTCGGCTCTCGTGTTTTAAGAAATAATGTGTGTCCTCCATCTATATGCATCACAGCTTATCTCTGCAAACCCACTTCTTCCCCTTGCATAATGAGGAGTAAGGGGAGGGCTGTCTGGAGCTGCCATGAGCAACACAGAGAGGAAGAACCATGAAGTTTGTGCACAGGAAGGAAGGGTCTGTGCAAGGCTGTGGCTAAGCTGCTGGCACAGGAATGCACAGCCGAGTCCCCCAGCTCTGCAGGCTAGACCTTGAGAGTGGAGTCTGCTCCTTGGGGCCTCTCTGCAGAAAATCGATTCTGAGGCAACTACAAAACATTTATTTCAGCCTCTTCCTCAAAGAGAATCAGTAGCTCCAGACCCCTTGTAAAGGATACTGTGGCCTGAAACAGGATCGCATCACAAAGCCATGGCCTGTCTTCTCTCTGTGATCTTGTGTCTGGGGGACTGGGTGACTCCACCTTCTGTGAGTTCTGTATCAGGAAAAGACAGAATTTGAAAATGGAAAGAGGAGATGATTGAAATAATCACTGGAAAGAGAAAACGCAGAGAGAGCTTAGTGTTCTCAGGACTTACAATTGTACTTTATGTAACAATTATGCCCCCAGGAGACAGAGGGTTTGCTCAGCAGAGGAGCCCGGAGCCCATGGCAGGGTCAGGGCAGCAGTGGGAGGTTGACCAGCTCAGGGTCCTTGTAAGCATGAGCAGAGGAGGAGGGGCGTCCTTGTCCCCACTGGCAATTCCCATGGTGACATCACTGTCTCGCAAATGCCCATAGTCTTAGAAACCAACTGTTATTAACTAAAACATATCTAGAAGTTTGTTGAACATGTTCATAGACTGCATGTGAATTCATCCAACTGTCCCCACGCATGGCTCCAGGGCTGAGCGATTGGATCTCCCATCACCACCTTCTAACTCTCTGCTGGCTGTTTCTACTTGGATGTGTCAAAGGTGACTCACGTTTGAAATATCAGTTAATAACCTTTTTGTGTTATCTGTAATTATCCTTTTCTTTGGAGGTGTCTCTTTTACCAGGTTCTCTATTTTCCCAATCAGATGAGTTTAGACAAGGTAAAGCCAGGGTAATTGCCACCGCTTTATCCTAGAAGCACAGTGAACTAACTGACACAATTGAAGGTAGAGAGATAAAATGATGCCCTAAGTGTAGATGTGAGTTGGAAGCTTTTATTCTGTCTGAAGGTCAAAGACCAGTTTCCTCTTTGCTTTCACTCATCTCCATGATGCATTCAGAGAACTCTCTTATCCCTGAAAATACCAGGATGGATACAGTAACAATAAATACAAAATTGAATCTTCTGGAATCTTAAAAAACATAGCATAACATACAATTGAATTGCACTGGTTAGTATCTGACTTTTTTTTTTAACAGGGCAACATTTGTTCTGAAACATTTCTTTTCATTGTCTGAGTGGTGAGGTAGAAAGGGTTAGAGGACTGGAGAAGGCCCCAAGAGTTGGTATGAAACAAGAAAACAAGGAAATGTGTGTCAGAGAGGTGGAAACAGTAGAGTCGTGTTCTCAGAGATAATCTTCTGAATACCCACAACCTAGGGCTTACATGCCAACGCTATCAAGTTAAGACCCACAGATGTAGAACTATCAGAGCCATCCGTTTCCCTCGTAAATTCTCTATTATTGAGATAGAAAAGCTGCTGGTCTGAGTCCAACTTAATGTTGGTCCCAGTTAATCATCCCATGATGGGAAGTTTCTTCACATTGAGGTGTCACTACTTGTCCCATTCTTGTGCCCAGGGGTTAAAAGTTCTGAGTGATGGCAGCGTTCAGGGTGGCAGGACACAGGGCTGATCAGGCTACATACAAAATGCTTGCAATTGAGGCTTGCCCATTCCAGGGAGGAAATCCCTGCTGTCTTCCCAGGCCTCACCTGCAGCACTGAACAAATCCAAAACAAAGTCCAGGCAGGGATGGGGCATCTTACTGCTCAAGGGAGGAAAGGCAGGAGTTCTGGGAGATCTGATACTCATTAAGGATATTTGCAGTGTCTTAGCCAGCAATTTGAGACTAGCCTAGACAAGGTCTTGAATTATCTACTCTCCTCCCCTGCATTTCCCTTACATCATCCTATACAGCATCTAGGACACACAACTAGTAGGGGTTAAGTTTGGGGTACAGGTGTATATCTAGAGTTTCTCTAATGGTCTCCCAAGGCAGATGTTTTCCATCTCATGGGTCCCTGAGAATTCGGCCGGCTCCTGGCTCTTCTCTGTCTACACCCCCAGCAGGGTCAGAAGATTCTCCACTCCGTGATTTGCTCCACTTGGTGACTTACAGTTCAGGTTCACTGCTATGCAAAACCCACCTGCATCCATAAAGGAAGGAGAGTCTCCATTTAATTCCTCACATTCCACTGGCCACTCACATCTGCAAACCAGAGGCTGGATGCAAGGATGAAGTTGCATTTTTTGTGCCTCAACTTCTAAGGCAGAACTAAGCCCTGTTTCAAAAACATCTACAGATTTAATGTGATCCCTATCAAATTACCCATGACATTTTTCATAGAACTAGAACAAATAATCCTAAAATTCATATGGAAACATAAAAGACCCAGAATTGTCAAAGCAATCCTGAGAAAAAAGAACAAAGCAGGAGGCATAACCCTCCCAGACTTCAGAAAATACCACAAAGCTATAGTAATAAAAATAGCATGGTATTGGCACAAAAATAGATAAATGGATCAGAATAGAGAGACCAGAAATAAACACGCACACCTACAGTCAATTAGCCTTCGACAAAGAGGCAAGAATATCCAACGGAAAAAAGACAGTCTCTTCAGCAAGTGGTGTTGGGAAATCTGGACAGCCACATGTAAACCAATGAAGTTAGAACATACCCTCACTCCATACACAAAAATAAACTCAAGGGCTTCCGTGGTGGCGCAGTGGTTAAGAATCCGCCTGCCAATGCAGGGAACACGGGTTTGAGCTCTGGTCCGGGAAGATCCCACATGCTGCGGAGCAACTAAGCCCGTGCACCACAACTACTGAGCCTGTGCTCTAGAGCCCATGAGCCACAACTACTGAAGCCCGCACGCCTAGAGCCTGTGCTCTGCAACGAGAGAAGCCACCGCAATGAGAAGCCTGTGCACCTCAACAAAGAGTAGCCCCTGCTCACTGCAACTAGGGAAAGCCCGTGCACAGCAACAAAGACCCAACACAGCCAAAAATAAATTAAATAAATAAATTTAAAAAATAATTCAACCCCCCAAAATAAATAAATAAACTCAAAATGGCTTAAAGACTTAAATGTAGGACATGACACCATAAAACTCCTAAAAGAGAACATAGGCAAAACATTCTCTGACATAAATTGTACCAAAGTTTTTTTACGTCAGTCTCCCAAGGCAATAGAAATAAAAGCAAAAATAAACAAATGGGACCTAATCAAACTTATAAGCTTTTGGCATTTTCTCACCTCCTCAGATGGCCCACACTCTGTCTGTGGAGTGTGTTTCTCTCTAAATAAATCCACTTCTTACCTAGAAACAAACAAACAAACAAAAAACCAACTTATAGGCTTTTGCACAGCAAAGGAAACCATAAACAAAATGAAAAGACAACCTACGGACTGGGAGAAAATATTTGCAAATGATGCGATTGACAAGCGCTTAATTTCCAAAATATACAAACAGCTCATACAACTCAATAACAAAAAACCAAACAACCCAATCAAAACATGGGCAGAAGTCCTAAATAGCCATTTCTCCAAAGAAGACATAGAGATGGCCAATAGGCATATGAAAAGATGCTCAACATCACTAATTATTACAGAAATGTAAAACAAAACTAAAATGAGGTACTACGTCACACTGGTCAGAACGGCCATCATTAAAAAGTCTACAAATAACAAATGCTGAAGAGAGTGTGGAGAAAAGAGAACCCTCCTACACTGTTGGTGAGAATGTAAATTGGTGCAGCCATTATGGAAAACAGTATGGAGGTTCCTCAATAAACTAAAAATAGAGTGGCCATATGATCCAGCAATCCCACTCCTGGGCATATATCCAGACAAAACTATAATTCAAAAATATACATGGGCCCCTATGTTCGTAGCAGCACTATTTACAATAGCCAAGACATGGAAGTAACCTAAATGTCCATTGACAGATGAATGAATAAAGATGATGCGGTACATGTACACAATGGAATACTACTCAGCCATTGAAAAAGAATGAAATAATGCCATTTGCAGCAACATGGATGGACCTAGAGATTATCATACTAAGTGAATAAGTCAGAAAGAGAAAGACAAATACCATATGATATCAATTAGATGTGGAATCTAAAATATGACACAAATGAACGTATTGACAAAACAGACTCACAGACATAGAAAACAGACTTGTGGTTGCCAAGGGGAAGGGTGGGTAGAGGAGGGATAGACTGGGAGTCTGGGATTAGCAGACTCAAACTATTGTATATAGAAAGGATAAACAACATGGTCCTACTGTATAGCACAGGAAACTATATTCAATATCTTGTAATAAACCATAATGGAAAACAACATGAAAAAGAACATACAGATATAACTGAATCACTTTGCTGTATGCCAGAAACTAATACAACATTGTAAATCAACTATGCTTCAATAAATAAATACATAAATAATTTAATTAATTAGTTAATTAATTAAATACAAAACCCCCGATCTGCTTCTCCATCCAAAACCAATGCCTCCCGATGGCCAGTGGTTCGGGGTCACTGGCCTGAGGCCCTTCATCCAGTGGCCCAGGGAGCCTGGTGCGACTTCTCCACTATTTGCATTAGAACTGGGGCTGACACCAGGCAGTGTTTGTGAAGGCAAATCCTCCCAGCTCCTCTGCAGCTCCTGTTCCCTCCTCACTACGCTAATACATACTGTTCAACTACAACTTGGGATAAATATTACTTTTCCTCCATTCACATTCAGTCAACTTCCCAAAGTTTGTGAGTTTTTGACTATCCTTTAGAACACTCAGCCTCTCTTGACACAGGGAAAATGGTCCTGTGCAGCTGTTATATAAAGACAGTGAAAGGAACCTAAGTAATTTGAGTATTTTGGTAATTTATCCTGAAGTGTTGTTGTCAGAGTATATCCCACAAAATGTTCTCTGATATAGCTGTAATTTTCTTTTATTTATTTTATTTTTGACTGTGTTGGGTCTTCGTTGTTGCGCACAGGCTTTTCTCTGGTTGCGGCGAGCGGGGGCTACTCTTCGTTGTGGTGCGCGGGCTTCTCATTGCGGTGGCTTCTCTTGTTGTGGAGCACGGGCTCCACGCATGAGGGCTTCAGAAGTTAATGCACACGGGCTCAGTAGTTATGGCTCGCGGGCTCTAGAGTGCAGGCTCAGTAGTTGTAGCGCATGGGCTTAGTTGTTCCGTGGCATGTGGGATCTTCCCAGACCAGGGCTCGAACCTGTGTCCCCGGCATTGGCAGGCGGATTCTTAACCACTTTGCCACCAGGGAAGCCCTGTAGTTTTTCTTTTGTAGTGTAAGAGAATTTCCAGTAATCGGTACCTTTACTCAAATTTCAGACTGTCACTCTTGAAAATTTTCCAGTCTGGTAAGTTTGAGGTCGTAACTTACTGCTTCAGTTTGCAAGAGTTTGATTCTAAGTAAGGTTGAGAATGTATTCACATGTTTAGTGAGAATTCATGTTACCTAGAATTACCTAGATTAAGTACTGCCATTTTTACTGGGTCATCTTTTCCTTATTAAGTAATAAGAATTATGTATTCATTTTCGATACTAACTCTAATAGACAAGGCCAGCTATGCTACAGAGAATAAAACAAACCCTAAAATCCCAGTGGTTTAACTCTAAAACATTCTATTCCCCATGACCATGAAGTCCAGTGTGGCATGAACAGCTTCTTTCTGTGGTTGTCCACCAAATTAGGATCCAGGGAGCCAGGCTGCTTCTACAGTTTAATTAGCCAGACAATAAAGGGTTCCTTCCAAGTTCCTCCAAGCATGGCAAAAGAGAGTTGAGGCATGCCCATGCAGAAAGAAGCTAATGCAGCAGGTCTGAAACTGCTGTGTCTAGAAAGCCTACTTGCAAGTCTGGCCTTTGGCTGGCATCTGGGAACTTGGCTGGTGAACAGCTATCTATATTGATAGAAAGTTTTTTTGAGAAGAGTGTCTCACCGTGCCTGGACCATTGGTGTGAACAACATAGTTTATGCCGAACACTGGATTTCCTTCTGGGAGACTAGATCTTCCATTCGTGGTAGGCAGTGGGTGCCTATGGGATCAGCTCCCAGTAAAACCTTGGGCACTGAGTACTCAGTGGGCTCCCTTGGCAGAAATATCATACCCATGATGCTGCGTTTTTCTCGCTGGGGGAAGTGTGAGCTCTGTGTGAGCCCTCCCAGGAGGAAGAGAGCATAACGAAGCCTGTGTATGGATGGATTCTTCTAGACTCCATGTCTTTTTCCCTTATGATCTGCCACTGAATATCTCCTTGGTCACTAATATATCTTAGTCATGGCTACAACTCTATGCTGTATCCCGTGAGTCTCTTAGCAAATCTCCAATTGGGAGGACACCTGGAGGCCTCATCACAGTGCCACGGAATGTTATAAAGGACACGGCTTGAAACTGGCTTGCGTAATTTTCACGCACATCCCATTGTTCAGAACCTAGTCTTAGGTTCCCAACCCTCCAACTACAGTGATGTTGGAATCACATCGGAGCCACAGGAATTTCGTCTCTGTCACACTGATTCTTTATCATCTGTCTGCAAGTCTTCCTGTCTTTTCTCAGTCTGTGGCTTACCTTTTCATTTTTTACAGTGTGTTCTGACATACAAGAGTTTAATTGAATGCAACTCACATTATGAATATTTTCTTTGCAGTTTGTGTTCTTTTGTGTCTCCATTAAAAAAAAAAACAGGGCTTCCCTGGTGGCACAGTGGTTGAGAGTCCGCCTGCCGATGCAGGGGACACGGGTTCGTGCCCCGGTCCGGGAAGATCCCACATGCCGCGGAGCGGCTGGGCCCGTGAGCCATGGCCGCTCAGCCTGTGCGTCCGGAGCCTGTGCTCCACAATGGGAGAGGCCAAAACAGTGAGAGGCCCGCATACCGCAAAAAAAACAAAAAACAAAAAAACAAAAAAAACCCACAACAAACCCTTCCTCAGATGAATGCCCCAGAATATTTTTTCTTAATTTCTCCTAGTAAAATTTAATTTTACTCTTCACAATTAAGATTAAGTATACCTGAAATAGATTTTCATGTAAAGAATGAAGTAGAGAGTTAGAAAGAAGAGGGAGGGATATATGTTTAGTGCGAGAGAAACAGCCTACAGAAAAGATCTTAGGGTGGCAAAGCACATGGCACAGAAGAGGAAAAAACTAAATGTGGATGCATATGGCTGGAACAGGGAAAGTCAGGGGAAACTTGTGCAAGACAATGGTGAGGGACAGACAGAAGCAAACGTTATAGGACCTTGTAGGCCTATTGCCCAGTAGAAGAAAGGTAGCCAGGAGCAGAGACCGTGTGAGTGAACATTTCTTTTTTTCTTTAATATTTATTTATTTATTTCTGGCTGCGTTGTGTCTTGGTTACGGCATATGGGATCTTTCGTTGCGGCGCATGGGCTCTCTAGCTGTGGCGACCAGGCTTAGCTGCTCTGCGGCATGTGGGATCTTAGTTCCCCGACCAGAGATTAAACCCATGTCCCTTGCATTAGAAGGCAGATTCTTAACCTCTGGGCCACCAGGGAAGTCCCCGTGAGTGAAGGTTTCTGACTTGTAAGGTGAAGGATAGTAGAGGGTGGGGTAGGCAGTAGATGAAGACGTCACAAAGCTCACAGGGGAGAGAAGGATGTGGGCCTTTGAGATTATCAAGGGGATCTTCATGTATCTCAAGTAAAGATGCACTTTCCTTTCTGCAAGCAGAGGGGACCTCAGAAGAGAGAACCAGCTAGCTGTAGTGTTGAGCTGACCCGTAGTCAGGCTAAGACGGGCATGGGGCAGACTTCAGCACTGAGAGTCACACTGCCCTCTGCTGTCCAGCCCCCATGCTGGCAAGAACTCTGTGCCTTTGATGGAGACAGGGGCTTCTGAGGGTTGGGGCCAGACCTCACGTGTGCAGGCAACCCTCAGTCTTTCTAACCACGCTTTATGTGCAGAGAGGAAGCAGATGTGCAGTACTGTGGAGTCACTGCTGGCACAGAAGTACACAGATGTCCGGGAGGGGATAACAGACTCCAGGGTCAGGGGGAAATCCTCTGTTTTTGATCTCGAGACGTTGTACCCATCAGGGATTTCTCCTTTCTCAATGTTGCCAACACTATTGGAGTAATGGATCAGCCTCAGCCCGTGTCCCAGGTCTTGTCGGTACCAGTACATATAGTCATGGTTATCAGTCTGGTGACATTCCAGAGTCACTGTCTCTCCTGTCACTGTGATCTTGTGTCTTGGTTTCTGGGTGATCCCGGCCTCCACAGGTCCTGTGATAGACAGAGCTGATGTTGTCATCCCAAGAGGAAGGCTAGTATTGAGGTCTTGAGAATTCCAGGGACGGGAGCCCACCTGTACTCACCTGCCCACAGGAGATAAAAAGCCATGCCGAAGAAGAGCCTGGTGACCATTTCCGGTCCTGGACAGAAGCTCATATCATCCAGTTTTGTTTTGGGGAAATAGAACTTGGGCTCTTGGGAAATCCTTGGCCGTCCAGTGGTTAGGACTCAGCACTTTCACTGCCGTGGTGTGCCTGGGTTCTATCCCTGGTCCGGGAACTAAGCTCCCACAAGCCTCGAGGCCCGGCCAAAACAACAACTTGGGCTGCCAGTAACTCAATGATGTCACTATCCTTGACACATGCTTGAGCTGCAGAGCTCAGCTGCCACAGCCCTTCCCACAGGAAGAAGTCAATAATATATATAAAGTTGAACAGCTCAGAACAGGAAGAATTAGTAAGTCTGCTTTAAAAAGAAATCTTATGTCTCTATGCTTTTTCCCTGCCTTTTAGTAAGGAAATTTTTTCTTCTCTGCATAATAACATTCCTTATTTGGATGCTGTTAAGATTTTTCATATTTCTGTAGACTAAGAAATATTCTCATGGCAATCCCAGTACTTTAGTGACCTCTCTGCTCAAAATGTTACTAGTTTTTTTCCCTTTGCCTAAACTCTGGATAATTGACTATCAGCCAGCAGTGATCTTTTCATTTAAAAAGAACTACCTGATGTCCAGAATGTTTTCAGTCTCAAGGTCAAAGTCACTGGAATTTGAAGAATTGTTTACATTGGGAGCTCCACTATCTGTGCTCAGGTCTCTATATCCTTGGGGGTAAGAGTCCTCCCTTCCCCCCCCCACCCCCCCAAGGAGGCCATGGGAGGACTAGACCACTTACCCCCTGTGACTGTGCTTTCTGTGAAAAAGAAAGGAGGCGCATTAGCAATGTGGATGAGAGACCCATCCAGACGTACACATGCGTGATGCCTCCAGGGCCACAGGGAAATGTTCTGTCTCCATTTGAAAGGTCTCATACACTCCAAATGAGAGAATATTGATTGAATCATATTTTATTACATTGAATCATAAATTGCTGTAGTGCAAGACTTACAGCTAGACAATATCAGGGCATACTGTCATTTCAAACATAGGTCATGTGAGTGTGTGTGGCTCCCCTATTTCTGTGATTATATATCTCCCTGTTATCTGGATGGGTAATTCCTATAATCACACAGTAGTGAGAAAGGATATGGAATCCAAAATCAGAGACAAGAAGGAGGCTGATGTAGCACTGCATGGAAATGCTTGTGACTGGGGTCTGGCAAACTTGGGGAAGGGCTTTCCCATCTATGCCCAGGACCCACATTGTCCCAGGGACCAAGAGCCTGACAGCAAAGCAGCCTACTGACCACGGCTGGGTGTGTGCAAAAAAAAGGGAGTTTTTCAGCTAGGACTCACATTCTTTGGGGTAGGGTACATGGAGTCCTAGAAAGCTGAGGACTGTTCTCATGATAAGGTATGATCTACCTATAATATTAATATTCTCAACAATACGCTAAATTTTAGGGAATAAGTATTTACCAGGAATATTTCCTTTTTATTTTTAAATTAATTAATTATCAAGTCACAAATTTGGTGTTGCTGAAAACATACACCTCATCTAGAAGCTTTGTCTGTTTTTTGGTTTTTAGGTTTTTTTTGTTTTGTTTTTGCACTGGTGTTTCTAGGCACCTGGAACAGTATAGAACAGTACCTACACACGGTAAGTAGTGAAGAATAGACTGGCCATAAAGTCAGTGAAGAATAAAATAACTTCAGGCCCTCTCAATTGCACAGAAATTTTCAAGACTTAAAAATTTTTTTTCTATTCTCTTTTTCAAAGAGCACCCTAACATTTGATAAGGTTTAGGCCATACCAAAACCTGGATCTACTCCACATTCAATAAGTGTTT
Organism: Leucopleurus acutus; assembly: GCF_964270905.1. Taxonomy (NCBI): domain Eukaryota; kingdom Metazoa; phylum Chordata; class Mammalia; order Artiodactyla; family Delphinidae; genus Leucopleurus; species Leucopleurus acutus. Next base: position 96,871,686 of record NC_139144.1, on the reverse strand, counting down.
GTTGAATGACTGAAGAAAAAAAATGATTATCTGAGTCCAGGCCGACTCTACTTTCGTAAAACATAACTCTAGTCTATTCAGTTGCAAATATCAATAGGTTCAGAGCTTTAAGGGAGCAGAGATCATGTAAGTCTGTTGGGAATTCAAAATAAACCAAAATGAATTGAGAAAGATTCATTCATATATGTTATATAAGACTTTTTGAATGACTGAATGGCAGTATGAAGAAAAGAAAAATGGTGGCCTCTTCCAAAGAGAAGGATCTTCTTATTTATTTATGTATTTATTTTTGGCTGCATTGGGTCTTCGTTGCTGTGCGCGGGCTTTCTCTAGTTGCAGTGAGCGGGGGCTACTCTTCGTTGTGGTACATGGCTTCTCATTGCAGTGGCTTCTCTTGTTGCAGAGCACGGGCTCTAGGCGCGTGGGCTTCAGTAGTTGTGGCGCGCGGGCTTAGTTGTTCCGCGGCATGTGGGATCTTCCCAGACCAGGGCTCAAACCCGTGTCCCCTGCATTGGCAGGCGGATTCTTAACCACTGCGCCACCAGGGAAGCCCGAGAAGGGTCTTCTGATGTGACATCATTCCATCACTGTCAGAGAGCAGGGAGAATGAAGCAGGGAAGGAGAAAACCAGGATAAGGCACCATAGTGAAGTTGTGCTGGGGCAACAGGAGATGGATTCCATTGGGAGCTTCTGAGAAGCCCAGGAAATGCGTCTCTGAACTATTCCTGAATGCTGACTCTGGAGCTGTCGTCCCCTGGCTCCTGTCCCACAAGAAGCTTTAGCACCCCTTCAGCTCTGGCTGCCCTGTATACGGGCCAACGGGGCTCCTGTGACATCAGAGAAGACCCTGGGGCAGAAAGCAGAGGGACCCCCAGCATGCATGTGATGGGGAGCCGTCAGCATGGGGCAAATGGACATAGGCTTGCACATAACCCTTAACCGCAGTCAAGGATGAAATCAGAGGTGGGCTGAGGATGTGATGGAAAGCGCTAGAGGATCCTTGATGGCCACTCTTCAAGTGAAAGTGTCCCTTCTTCTAGCAGATCTTTCTCATGACTACTAATGGCTCAGAAGCTGGAATTTTCTGGAAGCACCACACCTTCTTGAATATCAGACTTAATATCAAACAGGAAGGGCTGTCCTGGGTCCCATTTTCATTTTCCCTTAAGAGGCAACTCTTTGTAGTTAGTTTCACATAATAAATTATCAGACGACTGTATTTGCATTTCAGATGATTTTGCGTCTGGAGCACAGGTGACTCAGGCAAAAGTAACCCATGCCTGCCTTTGATCCCAGCATTGCACACAGCCAGTAACTGTGCTAGACCAGAGCTGTGTCAGAGAGTTAACAGGGAAGTAAGATTTCTTAAGCCTGAACTTTGTATTACGCAATCTGTTTCATTTTCTTGCATAAAACCTCTGCAAAACAGGTGTCATTGGTCTCAGTTTACAAACGGGAAAACTTAGCCAAATCTTTTCCAAGTCACCAGCTCGAGGCAGGTCGGAATAGTCCAAGGCAAAATAGACCAAGGTCTCTGAAGTCAGAACTCTTTTCTCTTTAGCCTCCCAGGTGAAAGATGTTGTGATGATAACTTGTGTCAGAGTCAGTGTTTCTGAAAGGGACTTGTGGGTCAATGTTCCGATTCTGAAGATGTCTACCTCTACCAAAACGCAGAGGGGGATCTAAAGCGTGGGTGGGTTTGAGTCTCAGCTCTGATATTTGTTAGCTGTGCCTACTTCAGCAAGTTATCTAAACTCTCCAGCAATGAGTATTTTCCCCCTTAACGTGGTGCTCTGTCTCACGTGGTTCTTAAGAAAACGAATCGAAATAACGTACTTAAGAAGCTGGATACCTAGCACAGGAAGGGGTCTGATACTAGCAACAGTCAAAGCTTTGGGGTCCAGGGCTGTTCCACCCGAGCTCAGGACTCATCTGCCCCAGTGGGCCACACAGCCAAGAAGCCGAGTGCCCCAGGCGACTCAGGCAGTAGGAAACTGGTCTTCTCCCTACTCAGGGCTCTGGTTTCCAGGGTGAGAGAGCAGATGTTTGATCCTCCTTTTTCTCTGTATGGAGGGCTTACCTGTGATGTTGCTGTTCTGATGTCCCTGTCCTTGTGGGCTCCCGCAGGCGCCCTGCACCCCCCCAGGCAGGCTCAGCTGATCGAGGCCTTCCCATGCTGTCCAGTCACCCATGGAGCAGGTGGGGCTGGGTGTGCTGAGCTAGGCTGTGCAGGGCTGGGCCAGGTGATCAACCCTCGCTGCTTCTCTATTGCCCCAGGGCAGGAGCTCCTTTCCCTACACCTGTCTTGGATTATCCAGGCTGCCCCACTGAAGCCCCATCACACTCTTCACTAAGTGTAGCCTCCCAGAGAGGCCTTTACTCCCTGCCAGGCGAAGTTCACGGTTCCCTGCTGGGACAAACACACCTGCATGTTTGTTAATGCGAGAAGCCTGTGATCAGCTCTTCAAATGCCAACACTGACTCTGATTCATCAAATTATCTCCCTGACGCAGGGACCGAGCCAGGACTCTCTCGCCCTTAACCCCGCCCCCTCCTCCTCTCCCTCCCCCTCTCCCTCCCCCTCCCGGACGCTGCTGACGGAGGCTCGCTCGGTGGATCCACAGTGCCCTCAAGTGGCCAGTTGTGCAGTAGCGCAATTGCCAGAGCCCAGGCAGGCCGAGTGCTACCTATTAGGATCGAAATCCGGATCCACCGGGACATGCAGGGCACAGGTCTGCTGATTTGCTCTTTATCTGTCTCGGGCTCACCCTTAGCACGTGGTAGTGAGGGAGGCATGAAGTAAAGATTTTTCCAAGACGGAATAAAAATTCTAAACCTCATCAATTAGTGTTCTAGGAAAGGGGATACGGGCCAGTTGCCAGTTGCCCTGGGAAGGGGTGGGACCTCGGGCAAAGCTTTCTCTTTAACCAAAGATAATTCCTGGAGAGGCTGACAGTGGAGTTCTATCAGCCAAAACATCTTCCAAGCAGCCAGGGAAAGAAGCCCATCAAGTCCTTGAAGAGGACACTGCCTCCTTACATATCTTCTCTTATCTGAATATCCTGTTCAAATTTTTTAAAAGTTATTTTATTTATTTATTTTTGGCTGCATTGGGTCACTGTATTGGGTCTTAGTATCTTCTGACAAACACAGTTTTTTAAAATTTTGATAAAGAATAATTTAATTCTTTTAAAAATTAGAACATTTTTCATCCTCTTTTAGAAATCTTTGCCTACTACAAGGTCATGAAGAGAATTTGTTGTGTTTTCTTTCAGACTCTTTATACTTCAGAAGCTTTATAGATCATTGGAAATGTTGTTCCAACTCATATTAATTTTTGGTTTTGGCAAGGGTCAGCAAGCCTTTTCTGTAAGGAGTCAGATAGTAAATATGTTTGGTTTTGTGCACCCCATGCAGTTTCTGCCAGAACTACTCAACTCTGCCATTGCAGTGCAAAACCAGCCATAGGCAATACGTAGATGGTTGAGCTTAGTTTTATTCCAACAAAACTTTACTTACAGGGCTTCCCTGGTGGCGCAGTGGTTGAGAGTCCGCCTGCCGATGCAGGGGACACGGGTTCGTGCCCTGGTCCAGGAAGATCCTACATGCCGCGGAGCGGCTGGGCCCGTGAGCCATGGCCGCTGAGCCTGCGCGTCCGGAGCCTGCGCGTCCGGAGCCTGTGCTCCGCAATGGGAGAGGCCACAACAGTGAGAGGCCCGCGTACCGCAAAAAAAAAAAACTTTACTTACAGATACTGAAATCTGAATTTTGTATAATTATCACCTGGCACAGAATGTTATTCTTTTTATTTTTTTAACCATTTAAAAATGTAAAAACCATTGTTAGCTTCTCGGCCATATAAAAACAGGCAGAGGCCATATTTGGCCTCTGGGCCTTAGTTTGCCAACTCCTGGTTCATGGACTGAGATAAAAATTGAGATTCATTCCTTTTCCACATGGATATATATTTTTTTCCAGCACCATTTGTTGAAAAGATTATTTTTCCCCTCTTTATGCTACTTTTAGTGTTTGACCTAGGGATTACAATGTGCATCTGTAACTTATCATGGTCTATGTGTAAAAAATGTTCTATTAACCATAGGTTTTCCATAAATGCTTTTTATTAGGAAGTTTCCAGTTATTCCTAATTTGCTAATTGTTTTTTTAATCAGGAATGGATGTTGGACTTTATCAAAAATTTTTTGAGCATCTATAGAGATGATCAAATGGTTTTCCTTTGATAGTATTTGATATGATGAATTGTAAAGCTATAGTAAATAAGGCAGTGTGCTATTTGTGTAAGAACTGACAAAACAGACTAACGCATATGCAATGACTGATACATGACAAAAGTGAGATCACAGAGCGGTGAGGAAAGTATTACTCTTATCGGATAGTTATATGGAAAGCCATAACCTTACCTCTTCATTTCATATACAAGGAACTCCAGTTGAATTACACATCTTAATGTAAAAGTTTAAAATATAAAGAATTTAGAAGGCAATATAAGAAAACATGATCATTTTGAAATAGGCAAAGATTTCCTAAACTAGACACCAAAATACAAAATATAAACCAAAGAGGGGGGAAAATGGACTGATTTTGGATTAAGAAGTTCTCCTCATCAAAGGACACAACTAAGAGAGTGAAAAAGTAACCCAAAGAGTGTGTGTGTGCATGTGTGTGTGCATGTGTGTGTGCATGTGTGTGTGCATGTGTGTGTGTGCATGTGTGTGTTCATATGTGTGTGTGCCAGTTGAAAGGCTCATATACCTTGGTAGGAGTGTAAATTGGAAACCTCACAGAACCCTGAATGGGTGACATAACTTATTCCAGTCTTCTTTGAATTACTCCCCTTTAACACCTTCTCAAGTGGGGTTACCTTTTATGAAAGCCAAACTGAGTTTCTATTTAAAAAATAGAGAAGAAAATTAGACACAAAATGACAGCAGGATTGTCAAGCAATAAAAAAGCAATATAGGGACATACATTAGCGTGCATTACTGTGGATGACAGTTCCCTGTGGATAATTTATTTCAGTGGCAACCGTTGCTAAGGATTGTAATTTATTTATTTTTAAGGTTGGTGGCTACAGATGACCTTAACAGTGTTCTGCGTTGGCTGGCCCACATCTGGGCACTGTGTGGTCTGAGTTGGTGACATTCAGTATGAGGAGGTTATTATAAATGTGCTGAAACTAGATAGTCTTACCAGAGGATACTTCACTCTACCTGAGACTGTGGTCTGATATTCAACCCCAATTATAGACTCTTAAACTGTATAAAGGAATCTCAGAAACCCAGATGCTCCAGTCTTTCAAAGGTTATTTTCTGACTTCCTACTATCAGAACAGCCGAAGCCCCAAGTACGCTTATTTCCCCTGCTGAGGGAAGCGTGGGGTAAGTCCTTTATATGGGGATTTCTGGGAACTATGAGTAGAGGTGAGCACGTGGGTGTTTGTAAACAGGAAGGAGGTGACTGTGCCACGCTGTGGCTAAGCTGCTGGCCCAGAGATACACGGCCGAGTCCCCAGGCTCTGCTCCCTGGATCTTCAGACGGGAGTACGAGCCCTCAGGCCTCTCAGCGGTGAACCAATCACTAGGCATCCCCGATGCATCTGGTGCACCTTTTCTCTGAAAATAAGTCAGAAACTCCGGGCCCTGCCCCAGCATCTGTCAGTACCAGTAAAATACTTGGTGACCAGAAATTGGGTCACACCTGAGAACTACAGCCTGGTCCCTCCCTGTGACCCTGTGCCTGGGGGACTGGGACATTCCAGCTCCTGTGTGACCTGTGGGGATAGTAAGGAAGAAAATAATTGTAATCATCACACACACACACACACACACACACACACACACACACACACACACACACACACACACACACACACACACACACACACACACACACACAGAACTGCTTGGTTTGCTGAGGACTCACCTGCCCCCAGGAGACAGAGGTAGCCCAGCAGAGGAGCCTGGAGCCCATGGCAGGGTCAGGGCAGCAGTAGGAGGTTGACCAGCTCAGGGTCGTTGTAAGCATGAGCAGAGGAGGAGGGGCGTCCATGTCCCCACAGGGCAGTTCCCATGGTGACATCACTGAGCCTCAGGATTAATTAATTAATTAAGTACATCTAAGATGTCTGCAATGCGGAGATGCACCATTTATTATGTACCATTAAGAAAGAAAAAAATGACTGTCAGTCATCATCAGAAACATTAAAAGGTGAAAACTTGTGAGGCATAGAATTAATGAAAAATGGAGGGCTTCCCTGGTGGCACAGTGGTTGAGAGTCCGCCTGCCGATGCAGGGGATGCGGGTTCGTGCCCCGGTCCGCGAAGTTCCCACATGCCGCGGAGCGACTAGGCCCGTGAGCCATGGCCACTGAGCCTGCGTGTCCGGAACCTGTGCTCCGCAACGGGAGAGGCCACAACCGTGAGAGGCCCGCATACCGAAAAAAAAAAAAAAAGAAAAATGGAAATTCAGAAGTGGGTCTAAATAGGCACTGATTCTGTTAGGTCCTCACTGTCGCCCCAGTGTCCCGGGGCCTGAATCCCAGACTCCCTACCTGGCCTTCTCGCTTCTCTCCTTCTTTTCTCATCATCAGCTGGACATTTCCACCTGGATGCCTCAACAGCCCTTCACAGTTGAGGTAGGAAATGCTGATTTTATCAACTCCAGCTGAGACTCCTCTTTCTGACCTCGTTCCTGCATTCGCCTGGTGCCATGCATGATCTGGGCAGGAGTGGGCTATGTGTGTGTGTGTGGGGGGGGGGAGGGTGGGTGGTGGAATCGCCACATCTTTGTCCCAAAGGCAGTCTGCACTCACAGCTCTGGGCAAGGGATGAAACGGCGCCTCTGGTGTGTACTGATCTAAGTTCAAATCTTCTAGTAATTCTGGAGGTTAAAACAAAAACAGTTCCCTTGATTAATTCATGAATCTCCGTACAGTTTTTGTCCTCAACTCCCTATCATGGTGCCTCCTGTGTTTCTAAGTCACTTCTAACATAAATAAATGTTACAGAACGTTACCTGGAGGAGACAGAACTGTTTTACCTTTAACGTTCGGGTGAGAGTCATACAATAAAAACGCGGTGGGGGGTTGAACTGACCCTTGGGACTCCTAACAGGCTGCATTATGAGTAATTCATTTCTCATTTTCACTCCTAGGCTAACTCTCAAAACCTGACTGGTGGCCCCCTTCAGAAAAGGAACAAGACACACGATCCTTTCCAGAAGAAGATGGGATTCCTCCAACCTGATTAAGCAGGAAAATTGACCTATTTCCGGCCCCTGAGAGTGTCCTTGGGCACTGCCTGTTTTATTAGTGTGCCCCGTTGAACAGGTAAACTGTGGCCCCCAGCCTCACCGCTTCTCTCTTCGTCACCAGCCTTCACAGGGAAAAGGGGCAGTACAGCTGGTAACTTCACATTTGAAATAAATTATCCATTTCCACCCCCTTAAAAAGCAAAACCGATCAGAACCAGCTTGGAGTTTAGTTAACACTGTGTTCCTCTACATTTCACATGTGTGAAGCGACCACTTAGTTGCCTCTCTCCCCGCCTTTCTCATTTTAATAATAGCTTCTCACAAAGGTCCCTTCCCTAAATCACATTCGTATCTGTGACGCATCTTGGGATTGGAATAATTTGCTCAAATCTCAGTTTTTCCGGGGCTAAGCCCTGATCAGCCATCTCTAGAACTTCTCTTCTTCCAACATCATGATGCTTTTACCTGCAGTGGTGTAGGACACACACGGACGCTCCTACCTGCAGACTGAAAACCCCCAGGCTCCCAGGGGGTCCCACACAGATGTAAACAGACTGTCGTCTGTCATCTGGTTCCACCATTTATCAACTCTGAGACCACGCACGAGGCCATTAACCTGCCTGTCTATCCCCGTTATGCGATATGAAGCAGCTAACAGAAGCAAGTTAGATCTCTATCTACCGATCTGAAAAAATAAAGTCCAAAGTAGACTAAGAGAAAAAAGTAGGCAAGTTGCAGTTAATGTGTGCAGGTGGCCCCGCTTTTGTAGGGGTATTTGGGTAGACAGGTTTGCATGAGCATAGAGAAGAAGGTAAGAAACACACCCCTAAAGGTGGGATTGGATAGGGCTGTGTTTGCAGAGGGAGGAGGATTATTAACATTTAACATTTTCCTTATACATTGTTGATGCTTTTTTATTATAAAACATAGCTTAGCACTATATACAAGGCATGGAAGCAACTCAAGTGCCCATCAACAGATGAATGGATAAAGAAGGTGTGGCATATATATATATATATATATATATATAAAATATATATATATATATGCCACATTATATAATTGTATATATTATATAATATTCCATTGTATATGCACATTGTATATATACAGTGTGTATATATAATGGGTATAAATGCCCTTTTTTTTTTTTTTTTGCAGTATGCGGGCCTCTCACTGTTGTGGCCTCTCCCGTTGCAGAGCACAGGCTCCGGACACGCAGGCTCAGCGGCCATGGCTCACGGGCCCAGCCGCTCCGCGGCATGTGGGATCTTCCCGGACCGGGGCATGAACCCGTGTCCCCTGCATCGGCAGGCAGACTCTCAACCACTGCGCCACCAGGGAAGCCCCTAAATGCCCATTTTTAAAAATAAGCCAAGGGTGAAGGAGCACAGCACCCTGTGCACATGGACGGCCCCTGACCCGTGAACTGGATAAGCGGTGAGGTCGACGGTGACTTCCGTTTGTGTTGACTGTGGATTAATGTGGCTTCTGCCTCTGCAAGAACGGCCACCACCGGGAGTGGAGGCTCTGACCGCTCATTCTAGAACAAGCCTTGAATAATCCCCTTATTTGAAGAGGAAGGTAAATGAGCGCCCCCTGCATTTTCAAACTCAATAAAAATCAGTGACGTTTTCACAGGCTCTAGAAATGCTTGTCTTTTACTCCTAATTCAAGTAGCAGTGTTGTTCACTCCAGGGTCGGTTGTGACGTTCTTCCAGTGTTCATCAACAGCTCACAGCTTTCTCAAGTGGGTGAGGGGTGCTGTCCCCAGGGAACATGTTCTAACTCCGGTCTCTCTAAGGTTTGACTCTTTGAAATAAGTAGTCTATTTTTGGTCTTCACTGCCTAAGGAGATGAAGCTGCATTCGTCTCTTAAGCATTGATGTGAACCATTCAGGCAAAACCGGGGCTTTGGTCTATCCTTGGGCCATGCTAGGCAATTGTGTATTTGATTATTTCCGCCCAGAAAGACTCACACAGTTCTTCAAGGACTAATGCATGGCCTCTCTCTATAAATGGAGCCTTTGCCGTCACAAACAGCATTTCCGAAATGGCCGAGGAGGGAGAGCTGGAAAGGGCACTGCCCTGCATCCTGCCCCACAGGCAGGGTGTGGGCTGAAGCTGGGGTTTGGGGGTGAGAGACCCTCAGCTCTGTGTCTCTGGCGTTGTCCAACGATCCATGGAAGTGGACATCCACGACACGGTTCAGTGTATCAGGCCTCGTGGCCTCTAATTTATCCAAGAGGGATTTGTGCCTTGGGAAGACCTTCCCTCCCATAATAGAGAAGCCATTATTGTTCCTCCGCAACGGGAGAGGCCACAGCAGTGAGAGGCCCGCGTACCGCAAAAAAAAAAAAAAAAAAAAATGAAAACGTAAGCTAAGACTGATAAAAGGTGTGAGGGCTGCCTACAAATGATAAAGAATCAGTGTGAAATCCTAGTTCCTCAGTGTTGCCAAGGAGGAGGCCATAGTAACAACCATGATGAGGTATGAGCCTTCCACGGGACACACGAAGACACGGCCAGGCCTCTGTTCTCACTGACTGGGATGCAGAGGCTAATGATGGAGCCCCTGGTCTGTGGACTTTGTAAACAGACATGTTTGTTTCCTGGTTCTGCTTCTTCTAAACCGTGAGACATTGGGAAAATGATTTAATGTCCCTGAGCCCTTTTCTCTACACAGTGGGCCTCAGAATATTTGATTTGCACAATGGTTGCAAAGTTTTAAAGAGGATGATATGTACAAAGAATCTAGCACACGTTAAGGGCTCAGCTGCCTCCCTTCTATTGAGTTGGCTGCTGCTGGGAGACGTGGAAATAGTCAGTGCACACAGGGCAACCTGGGTTCTGTTCGCTGGGAGTGCTCTGGGCTCAGCAGATAACAGGAAGTGGATTTGAAACGGCTAAAAACATCCCTTGCAGGAGGGAAACCTGGGTGGGAGGCTGCACGCTCTCTCAGTGCTCAAGCCAAGGCAGGGAGGTTTGTGCACAGAACGTGGGGGACTCAGCAGGGCTGTGCTAAGCTGCGGGCACAGAGGTACAGGGCCGAGTCCCTCAGCTCCAAGGAGCTCACGTTCAGCTCAGAGCGAGTGTCACGGAACTGTTGTGCTGAGAATCGATCTGGGAAGTTTCCTTTTTCTCTCTGCATATTTTCATAAAACTCTGAGAAGAACTGGGGGCCCTGACTCAAGGGCCTGTTAGTACCAAGATACATTGCGGTGCCCAGAGACAGGGGAACATCTCAGTGTCACTGTCCGTCCTGTTGTTTCGATCAGGTGTCTCAGAGTTTGGGTGACTCCAGCCTCCAACGGGCCTGTGGGAAACACAGATATGAAATGAGCACCGGAGAGAGCTTGATGGTTACCCCCAAGGTGAGGTGGGGGATTCAGGAGTCGGGAAGCTCAGAAAGGCGATAATGTCTATTCACAGGACTTCCCTGCTCCCAGGAGATAAAGCATCACCCAGGGAAGGAGGCTGGAGCCCAGGGCATGCGGGGTGGGCAGTGTGCGCCTTGAACTCACCTTCTGGTCCTCCTGGGTAAGAGCTGAGTTCCGGCTTCACTCTTCCTGATTGGAGGATTACCCTGTGAGGGCCCCTCCCTGTTGCCCTCCCCCTGGAGGCTTCGCGAGGTCCTGCACTCTGTGCTACCCACACGCCAGACTTTTCTCACACTTCTGCCGGGCAGGAGGCTGACTTAGGGCGAAGTCTGTCCCCACCCAGCTGTGCTGATGTTTCTGTGAGGCACATGCTCTTTGCCCCCCACCCCCACCCCAGCAGCCAGGAAGCCCCGTCCCCTCTCACCTTCCTCACCCCCCGCCCCGCTTCTGCTTGCAGGGCTCCGTGCCGGAACTCACCCACCAGCACGTCAGCCAAGGGGGAGGGTCTGTAAGCCTCCAGTTCCTTCTCTGCCTGGGTACCCCAATCTCTGTGATGCTGGGGTCAGACCAAGCTTTGTGTTGATATTTTCCTTTCCCGGGCAGCAATCCCAGCCCTCACCCTGAGCGGCCAGCGATGCAGAGACACTAAGATTTAGTCCATCTGACTGGGTCCGAAGGGGGCCTGGGTTGGCTATAAATTCTTGGGAGTGAAGATTCTCCAGAAACAAGTTTCTGCCTTTATGGGCTCGTGGCACAGACCTAGTCAACTTGGGGTTTACTGCCCTCGAGCCCGTCTTCAGTGTAGCATCCTGGAGAGTTTCTGTTTATCCCTCCAGACTCACCTTGCCCTGTGAGGCTGACCTTTACAGATTATAGTAACTGGGCTTTCTCTAGACTGAGTTTTGTTTATGGGACATAATGGCAGGCGAGTGAAGGGAGACAGGGCACCACTGTCCTGGTTTATAATAAATACGTACCCTTTGGCTTCCTTCTCCCCGTTACGTTTCAGCCTAGCGACTCGTTCTCACCAAAGGCTGCAGCACCTGGAAGGCAGCCGGTTCCCTAAATTACAGCAGCCAACTGCCCAGGGAACCATTCCCCCACTCCTTTCAGGCCAATGGGGATAAGAGCCGCCCATTTATGCTGTCGTAGGACCCTTCTCGTCCCTTACCGGTCCCCCTAAACCCTGTCTCACCTCTATAAGTAGGCTCTTCATTGGTCCTCCTCAACCCTCCCGCACCCTGCGGAGTAGACAGTAGATGTAGCCAGGGAAACAAGGAAAAATGAGCTTGGAAAATGCATCGGGCCTTTTTGAAAAGTAACAAAAGTCCTAACGTTCGGCAGTTAGCAGTAACAGAAGTTCTAACTGTCTGCAATTAGCAGTAACAAAATTTCTAACATTCTGCAGTTAGCATTGCTGAGACAGTCAGCAGAAGCATAGAGAAATATGCAATGTGAAAATAAATAGTATTACTTGGGGACAGAATCTGAAGAGGATCCAGGGAAGTATGACTCCATTCCTCAGCTACTCCTGTCCAGGGAAGTCTACAGCAGGGTGTGTTTCTTCACATATGCAGTGGAGAACTTGGGGCTCCACGCAGATCCCTCCTCAGGACACCCTCTCTGATCCCCCTCAGTGGGCACTGCCCTCCACTGCAGGGATCACCTTTGATTTAAGAGGCAAGAAAGCAAGAAGAGGGTAAATTTTACAGAGAGTGGGAAATGTCTGAAATATTTGAGATAATGTTCTGTTGAGTGAGAGGGTGAGCTAATTGGAATCTCAAAACAGAGATGTAAAGGCAGGTAAAGTTTGTGACCCGATTTATCACGCTAGATACCAGTTTGTGCAGGTGTGATTTATTCTGACAGCTCTCAGCTGTTGCCCTGAAAAAGAGAGATCCATGCATTCACTCGGGTTTGGGTTTCTGTAATGAGAGGGCAACCTAAGAGGATCATGGTAAAAGAATGAATATTTGCAAGATAGGGTTAAAAGAATGTATTATAACATCATCAATTCTACTCTATCAGGAGGTGATAAAAATATGGAAGGACCCTAAGGAATAGGAAGAAAGAAAGAATGGTTACCAATGGATAGGAGATCCCGGTAATACCAAAGAACAGGTGTGGGAGGATAGGAAGCTGTGGGCAGAGTGGGATGAGTAACTCATGCACTTGGAGGTGGGTCCTTTCCAGCTGATGGCAAGGAACAAGGGATGATGTTATTAAAGTGAAGCAGTGGAGCAAGAAATAGAAAGAAAAGGCTCACAACTTTGGAGTAGGCAAACAGGATGCAAAGAGCACCAAGTGTAAAAGAAAAAGCTGTTAATTTAGACTTTATAAAAATTTAAATCTTCAGTTAACCAAAGTCAACATTAGGAAAGTGAAAAGGCAAGCCACTGTGGGCAAAGACCAACTCAGCCTATTTAATGGTCAAAAGACTCCTATCTAGAATATTAAAATATCCCTTACAAATCAATAATATAAAGACAACCTGATTTTTAAAGATGGACGAATTCCAAAGCAGGCACCTTATAAGAGGAGATAGGAAGATATGAGAAAAGTAAATATCATTACTGATCAGTGAAGTATAAATGAGACACCACTACAAACCCAATAGAATGGCTAACAATGAAAAGAACACCAGTTGTTGGTGTGAACGGGGGTCAAGGGAACCCCCACCCCTTGGTGTTGTAAATTGGTGCAGTCACTTTGGAAAACTATTCAACTGCTTCTAATAAAGTCAAATATGCCTCTACCCCCTGAATCCATAGCTCCACTCATGTTTATACCCAAGAGAAATGAATGCTTTTACCCACAAAGACTTGTACAAGGATATTCAGAGCAGTTTTGTTCATAATAGTTGAAAACTGGAGCAACCTAGGCATCCATCTATAGGAGGATGGATAAACAAATTGTGATATACAATGGAATACTACTCAGTATTATAAAGAAAAAAGTACTGATAAACACAATATGAGTACATTTCAGAAATAATAATTTTGAGAACAAGAAGTCAATAAAACAGAGTATTTCCTGTGTGGTTCCACTTATATGAAGTTCAAGAATAGACAAAACTATAGTCATAAAAGTCAGAAAAGTGGTTATAGCTCTGGGAAGTAAGCTGATTGGGAAGAGGCATGAGGAAATTTTCTCGGGTGGTGGACATGTTCTTTATCTTGATTTCGGTCATGGTCGCACTGGTGTAGGCCTTTGACAAAATTTACCAAGCCAAAAAAAAAAAAATTTACCAAGCAATATGTGTATTAATTTGAGCATTTTCTCCCTATTTACACCTTAAATAAAGTATGACTAAAACAGTAATAAACAATTACACAGGAGATGGGAGTCACATACAATTTCATTGCGTGTATTCCATGTAGTCCACCTTAGAAACGAACCACACACAAGACAGGAACAATTCCATGCATCAAATATTGAGAACATGAGAAGTTCTCAGTGATTGGAGTGTACAACATCCAAATTTGACCTCAAAATAAGCTGGACTGACAAGTTTGCTCAGAAATAGCTGAGGATCAATGGCTGAAGGAAAGCTGTAGCCAAACAAAAACTTCAAAAAAAAAAAAAAATCCTCAAAGTCTGTTGAAATCATTCCAAGCATCCTGAACTGCTGTAAATGCCATAATTTGGCAAAATTGGTCATTCGTCAGTTTCACCATTTAGACTTTCAGCAGATTGTGCAATTAGTGAGTTCAGTTTTTGCCCAGCGAGCAGCCTGCTCCCTTGTCTGTAATCAGGTCCTGGGTCAGCCAGCGCTCCCCCAACCCAGGGTGTACATGGCACAGCAGGTCAAGGGGTGAGCGGCACATGGGGTTTGCCCTTCCTGTGAAGCCCAACTATGGACCCCCAGACTTGGACTTACTGAATCCCACGTGAAGAAACCCTGCTCTTGTGTATGGACTTCCACCTGTAAGAAGCCGAGGAGGGATACAGGCTGGGGGAGAATAAATTGTTGCCAATATCATTTTGTAATATTTTGCAAGAAAAAAAAAATTGAAAAGCTCATAGATTTTCATCCAAGCCAAAGGGATGATAAAAATGAGGTTCTTTCTTAATTTACAAATTGCCTAAAAGATGGGACTCATATACAATTTTATGCATGTAGTTCAACTTAGAAGTGAATCACACACAAATAAGAGAAGATGAGAACAGTCACAGGCATAAGATATTGAGAACGTGAGAAGTTCTCAGTGACCTCAAAAGACCTCATAACCTCCGAAGACGCAAAATACTGCCCTGTGCCCACAGGAGAGACTTAGTTTGTCATCTTTTTTTTTTGATAATTCTACAGTTGATCATCTCGGGGTTTAATGCTGCTGTTTGATGCATCTACTCACATTTCCCCTAAGGGGTTTGTTTACTTACATGTTTCATAATTTGTTACTGAAAATTGTTTTTCTCCAAAGAATTCTTGCTTGGTATTCAATGAGCCCCAGGCACCTTTGTGTAACAGTTTCAAGCTTGGAGAGCCCCAGATCACTCAGGGAATTTAAAGCTGCACAGCCGCTTTCTGCTTAGCTCTGAAAAAGGAAGTGAAATATATATTTCATGTTAGATGCTGCTGTCCTTCTGCTTTATTCAATTACCAGAATATTCTGAATTGAGTGACATAACACTAAGTGCTATTTGCATTTACTTTTTCTAACCATTTTTAAATTGAAGTATCATTAATGTACAATGTTGTGTTAGCTTCAGGTGTTCAGTTATATATGCATACATATCATCTTTTTCAGATTCTTTTCCATTATAGGTTATTACAAGACATTGCATAGAGTTCCCCGTGCTATACAGTAAGTGCTTGTTGTTTATTTTATACATAGTAGCGTGTATATGTTAATCCCAAACTCTTAATTTATCCCTGCCCCCCCCCAACCCTCCTATCCCCTCTGGTAACCGTAAGTTTGTTTTCCATGTCTGTGAGTCTATTTCTGTTGTGTTTTTTTTATACACCTTGATTGGAGGATAATTGCTTTACAATGGTGTGTTATAGTTCTGTTTTGTAAATAAGTTCATTTATATCCTTTTTTAGATTCCATGTATAAGTGATATCATACGATATTTGTCTTTCTCTGACTTCACTTTGTATGATAATCTCTAAGTCTATCCATATTGCTGCAAATGACATCATTTCACTTTTTTTAATCGTTGAGTAATATTCCATTGTGTATATGCACCACATCTTCTTTATCCATTCAGCTGTCAGTGGACATTTAGGTTGCTTCCATGTCTTGGCTATTGTAAATAGTGCTGCAGTGAACATTGGGGTCATGTGTCTTTTCAAATTAGAGCGCGCACATACACACACACACACTCACAAACACACACACACACATACTCAGACTCACACCCTTCACGCTGATGGACCTCAGTTCACACTAGTCTGGTGAGAGCTTCAGAAAGAGCAGTTTTTCTCCCCTGGTGAGACGTGGCCTCAGGAAGAAGCGTCCACCTCATGCCCGTGGCCGAGCTTTTTGTGCGGAGAGCAGCTGACTGTGCCGTGCTGTGGATTCACTGCTGGCACAGAGGTACAGGGAGGTCTGCTTGGTGCTGGCCGGCTCCAGGGTCAGGGGGAAATGTTCATTCTTCTTTCGGGAGACACTGTATCCCTCCGTGACCTCCCCTTCGCCAGTGCTACCGACGCCATTTGAATAATGGATCAGCCTCAGCCCCTGTCCCAGATCTTGCCGATACCAGAACATTCCCAAATGGTTCATATCCTGAGAACAATCCAGGACTATCTTGCTTCCTGCTCGTATAATATGGTATCTTGGCTTCTGGGTGACTGCTGCATCCATGGGACCTGCTGAAGAGGCAGACACACGGTAAAGACAAGGCTCAATGAGTAACGTGGATCTGCAAAGGAAAGGGAAAGCCTCGGAGCTGGGGCTCTGCAAACCCACAGCAGAGGTTTCAGCTGAGTTCCGGACTCACCTGCCACCAGCAGACAAAGAATCACACAAAAGAGGTTGGGGCTCATGGCAGGGTGGGGGCGAGAAGAGGGCCGTCCCCACTAAATGCTCTGTTCCACAGGCCTGAGAGAGGGAGCTGGGGGGCTCTTCTCCAATGGCCAGGTGGGGCTGCCTGGGATGTCACTCCCCCTACCCCTGCAGATTCTCCCCGCCCCGGGAGGATCCCCCTGTGACTTGGCTCAGGTGAGGTCAGCGTCTCCTCTCCTAGATGTTGCTTAGCTTGCCTGCAGGGGAGGTGGAGTAGGGCTGCGACGCACTGACTTTTGGGTGCACTCCGCCCCCTGGGTTTCCCATATTCCTCTGACACCGTTGCTCCTTGTTTGCACCTGCCCCTGACATCAAGGCTTCTCCGCCCAAATCCTTCAACTGTGGATCTCATTACAGTTTAGAGGGGCCTCCCACTTCTTCCATAGCTGTAGGTAGTTTGGCAATAACTGAAAACGTCTTCAACAGCTGTCGAGCAGTGGATCCACGCCTAAGTTTTTCTTAACCCTTTTCCTCCCAGGCTGCTCTCCCAGACTCTGCCCAGAGCCCCTTAGATCTCGGTGGCGCCATAGTGCCATCTTGTGGCCAATACCTGAAGTTTCATCACTGTTTCTTCTGCAGTGGCCCAAGGGGTGCTGGAAGTGTCTGCAGGATCACCTTTTATGCTCAACTTCCTTCAACGCTAATCCCAACACCAGTTCTAACCCAAACTATTCCGTTGATATATCATGCTTAAGAGGCCGCCCTCATTCTGCTCAACCACTATCGCATTGTCTGCCAGTTATAGGCCAACTGAGTTCTTCCCCCTTAAAATTATCTTCTGAAAGGGCGAGGGATAGAATGGGAGAAATTAAAGGAACTAATGTTTAGTTAAACTAATGTTTACTTTAAACTAATGTTCAAAGTAGGAAGAAAAACACAGACCTTGAAGTGTAAGGAGGTTCTTTTACCTTCATTACAAAAGATAAAGAAAAATGCTGAAGAAAAATAAAAGACAACCAATGTTAACTCCAAAATATAGATTAGCAAAGGACTGGGAAGGTAATGAAATTACCTTTGAGATGGGGTCAAATGCGTACGAATAAAAAGTAAAACTGGAATGTAAGAAAAATAAGAACATCTTACAAGGCATTAAGCAATCATGGAGGAAACAGTATCTGATGGGGAAATAAGGATGGATGGGATTAAGACCAGCAAGGGACAGTCTCCACTAAATGAAAACTTGTACAATGTGCCTCTGCTGATGTGAGCAGCAGGGAGGGAAGAGATGATTCTGGAAGAAGCAGAGGAGTTAGGAGATGTGAAAACATAGGTACAAAATAGTATTATAAGGAGGCTGAATCTGCCAGGTTCATGTGGCAAAAATGGGGAAAAAATGGAAAAAAAAATTGAAGATGAAATCTAGAAAGGGAGTCCTTGGAATGGGATTCCAAGAGTAGGGAATTCCCATGTGTGCCCTGGCTCTCCTCACTCCCCAGAGGCACAGGGCAACAGAGCAAGGGGAGCTTTGCTGGTGCCACAATTAAAGACCAGGAAAACTCCCTCCCATGGATGTTCACTCCCTGGGGAAAGAACTTCGTTGTACAGAGCCACGACAACTTCTGATAAGTAGATTTGGGGCAACTGTCACTCCCCTTACCTGCTATGCAAGGCTCAGGGAGCCCCTACCATGGCCGTGACATTCAATCCCAGTCCCGGAGCTGGGTTATCTCTTAGGACTCCCAGAAGACATGGTCCATAATCATATCCACTCTGACCAGGGCCTTAGATTTCATACATTCAAACCGCAGCTTCGCCCACAGATGGATGGAAGATGTTATTTACAATAGAGGTGTTTATGCTTATAATGAATATCTATAACAATATATAATAGAGCAAATACATAAAAAGGGATAGGGGCATTAGAAAATAAGGTAAAGGTTTCAGGGAAATTATTTCAAATGGAAAGGCTAGGGCATGAAATAAAACAGTCTCTCGAGAACAGATTTACTCAGGGAATCAAGACGAAACTGGAGAGCTTGTAAAAGAATGCTCTAGTGTCCCTGTCGGGACTGGGGCAGTGAAAACATGAAGACAAAATAAAGTGGGCTGCTGAAATGAGGCAGAGGAAATGAAGTCTTATTGTTTTCAACATTGCGTTTGTCAATTAACTGGCACAAAAGTAGTAAGGACTTTACTTAAAACAGGAAGAGAGGGTTTCCCTGGTGGTGCAGTGGTTGAGAGTCCGCCTGCCGATGAGGGGGACACGGGTTCGTGCCCTGGTCCGGGAAGATCCCACATGCCGCGGAGCGGCTGGGCCCGTGAGCCATGGCCGCTGAGCCTGCGCGTCCGGAGCCTGTGCTCCGCAACGGCGAGAGGCCCGCGTACCGCAAAAAATAAAAATAAAAAAATAAAACAGGAAGAGGAAGAGAGTTTTGATGCTATGTTGTGGAAAACTTCCAATGTGACAGGGACAGAAGAGGCTTTAGAAGAAAGAATATGCCCCAGGAGGTAGTTGAAACCTTTCCAGATGCCAGCCACAGCACAGAGGAGATTCTGCTCACTGCACAGACAGGCAGCCAAAGCCAGGTATTTGGGCAGCCTCCCGAAGGACCCACGGAAGACTGTTATGTCCGGGACTTTGGGTCCTTGCCTTGGAGCCCTGAGCTGGCCCTGGGACTCCTAGAACACAGGAGCCATAATGATTTCTATCCACCAACATTTACAGCCACAGTATTTCAGGAGTCAACCTGTGGTCTCTTTCTATCCAAAGAACAGCTGATGTCCAAATCAACCTCTTTTTTTTTTTTGGTGAATGGAAAGCAAAAACCAGCCTATTTAAGGTCTCTCGGAACTGCAAGGAGAGAGAAGGATGAGGTCTGTGAACAAGAAGGAAGCGACTGTGTGACGCTGTTTGATTAAGCTGCTGGCACAGAGATACACGGCTGAGTCCCCAGGCTCCACGGGCTGGATATTCAGATGGGAGTATGAGCCCTCAGGTCTCTCAGCAGAGACCCAATCATTAGGCATCCCCGATGCCTCTGGTGCAGCCTTGTTTTGAAAGTAAATCAAAAGCTCTGGGCCCTGCCCCGGTGTCTGTCAGTCCAATAAACGGAAACATGACCAGAAATTGGGTCACACCTGAGAACTACAGCTTGGCCCCTCCCTGTGACCCTGTGCCTGGGGGACTGGGACAGTCCAGCTCCTGTGTGACCTGTGGGGACAGAAGTTGGGGACAGTAAGGAAGAACATACTTGTAATCATCACACACACACACACAGAAGACGGAGGCCCGCTTATGAGTAGGAAGGAGGCGTAGTCCACAGTAACAAGGGGAAAGTTCATGGTCCGGACCTGGACAAGCTCAAACAGAGACACCCCGACCGTGTTCACAATTCTCCTGGGAAACAGGGGTGCCCAGAATTGCCTGACCACCCAGTGGGACCTTGAACAGGAACATGGGCAGGAGTTAATCACAACAAAAGGAATGGTCTGTGTCCAGTGCAGAGGCAGTAGCTTCTGACGTCTCTTAGATGGGACGGGACATGACCCAGATGAGGCAGGAGCAGCCTGGCTGGAGTAGAGAGGGCCGGAAATCTGAGATCAGGGAGGTGGGAAGACCTGCCCCGCCAGGGGAAGGCAGGAAAGAGCAGAGAGCACGTAAGGGCCAGTCTGGGGGAGAACCTTCCAGAGAAACAGAAGTGAGGTGCCTGGGGATGGACAAGAGGATCTAGATGTATGTGATTTACCAATAACGTTCCCTCCTGGAGGCCTCAGACTCAGGCTGATGGCTAGGAGTCAGAGCTGGGGCAGCATCTTTCTGGGCAGCTGCAGAGGAAAGACAGAGAGTGATGGTGGGCACACATCTGCAAGGCCATGGAGTCAGGTCTGGGCCGGCCGAGACCACACACTGAGGGTCACACTGCAGGCACCTGGCACCCAGGGCTCCAAGCCTCCAGGTGCTAGGAGCCTGCAAGGGGCTCTGCTGAGTCCCGGGGTGCAGGGCCTCCCCTGCCTTTTTGTGCAGAGAGGAGGTGGCCGTGCAGTGCCGTGGAGTAACTGCTGGCGCAGAGGTACACAGATGTCTGGGAGTGGGTGGCAGCCTCCAGTGTGAGAGGGAAGTTCTCGAGGTTTGATCTGGAGACGCTGTACCCGTTGGGGACGTCTCCTTTGTTGATGTTGCCAGTGTCAGTTGAGTAATAGATCAGCCTCAGCCCATGTCCCAGGTCTTGTCGGTACCAGTACATATAGTAGTGGTCCAGATCCTGGGCACATTTCAGGGTCGTGCTCTGTCCTGTCCTCAGGACCCGGAATTTTGGGTCCTGAGTGACACCAGCATTCCCTGGACCTGTGGAGAAGGAGAAGCTGATGCTGCAGACACAGGGGACACGCTTGGTGCCGGGACCCCGAAAGGGACCCTTTCCCGGACTCACCTGCCTGCAGGAGACAGAAGGTCACACAGCACAGGAGGCTGGTGCCCATGGCAGGGCAGGCCGGCAGGCAGAGGGATCTTCTGTGTGTTGAGGAGAGGGCAGAGGGGCGCTCCAGGGAGTCATTCTGAGGTGTCACTGTCCCTGCCTGGCCCCAGAGCCAACCTGTCACAGGGGGCCACGCCCCTTCCCCCAGAGGCTGAAATGAAACATGAACCTCCAGTGAACAGCTCAGAACAGGAAGAACGCGTTCCTCTGAATGGATGCCTGTCTTACAAGTTTTGTTAACTTTTCTGTAAAACACTTTGTAACTTTATGTGTATTTTATCCCAGAGATAATTCTTCATTAATACGTATATTGGTTTCATTTATCTAATCTAGTTTTGAATTTTGGGGAAAATCCTTATGGCTTCCTGCAGCCCTTTATGACTCATGCATCCCAAATACTCTTCAAGTGTCTGTTTCTACTTTGTTTAATTCATCACAGTCCTGGTCCTGTCCTTCCACCTACAGTGATTCTTCTGGTATCTGGTTTCCCAACCTCAGGCTCATCAACATTTGAGGAATCGTTTGGCTCTATTTCTTATCAATTCACCGACAGGGGCAGCTGCAACTCCTTCCTGGTCACCTAAGCACGTGCTTCCTGTGTCAGGAGGGGACATCTAGCAACATAGCACGCCTATGACCAACCTTCCTTTGTGGAGAGATAGTTGCCCAGCACCACAGATGACATGTTAGCACAGAGGAATACAGACGTGGGAGGGACGGGGTGAGAGGTGGCAGACTCCAGGGTAAATGAAAGGTGCTCTGTTTTTACCTGAGACATCCACTCCATGGGGAATACCTCCTGGTGTAGCAGCTGCCATTAATTGAGTCACAAATATCACAGAGCCCCAAACTGTACCTTGTTGCACATAACCCCACCCTGAGAAGGACCCCATACTTGCTGCAATGTTCTGCGGCCGTGATATTCATTCTAAATAAGTTTAGAATCACGGGCCCTGCAAATTATGTAGCTGGTCCTGAGTACATGATTTTGGACCTGTGGGTACTGCCTGATGTGCCGGTTTCCCTTGAGCGTGACCACATGTCTGGGGTCTTGGTGACTCGGCATTCCTGGGGTCTGGGAGAGAAAGACACAGAAACTAAAGTCAGAAGCAAAGAAGGATCCTGATGTAACCACAACAAGAAGCCTTGATCTGGGACCTGGTAAGCCCTGGAGTGGTTCCACATCTGTGCTCAGACATCCTTAGTCCAGGAGACAGAAGGACACACAGCATGGGAGACCGGTGCACAGACAAGGCCAGAACAGAAAGGGGGACTTTCCAGATCAAGGCCTGTGTCTTGGATACTGGGGGTAAAAGCCAAGGGAACCCTTCTCCTGACGTGAAACGATCTCTCCCCGAAATTGCTACTGCCTGTTGTCTGCACAGCCCAGCACACAGTGTGTGAACATGAAGCCTTGCTCTGTGTGTCTCATGGGATCTCAAAATAATTTCCTGGGAGATGATGACTGCTTATCAAAATATCATTATATAATGATTTCTGGGAATGGGTGCATGAGCAAAGAAATTTCTAAAAGTGAATAAATAAATTTTACAAAAACAGCCTCTACCACCTGGCAAGACCTTCTGATGGTCATTTTATCAAACTTTCCATCCCCAGCGAGGATTGTCCCTGAAGTGGATATTGCGTATCACATGATTTCAAGCACTTTTTTTAACCATAACACTTTCCAGTAGCACCTCACTGTCTTAAATATTTAGCTCTGTGCTAAAGAGGAATTGTTTCAATGGTTAGAGACCTTAAATTTTCACTAAAAAGATGCCTGAGCAAAACGAATCTATAGTAACAGAAATCATTTATTTGGTTTTCAGGGATGGACAGGGACATGGGAAAGGGGCATGAAGGAACTTTCTGGGAGATGGAAATGTTTCTATATCTTAATAGGGTAGCTATTACATGGGTATATATGTATATATTGAGCAAAACCATTGACCTGTCAATTATAAAGTGTGTAATGATTATTGTATACACAGTTGATCCTTGAACAACACAGGTGTGAACTGCGTGGGTCCACTTTTTAATAAATACATACTACAGTACTGCAGGATCTGTAGTTAGTTGAATCTTCAGATGCAGAACCGTGGATACGGACATTCAAGTGAGAAGTTATATGTAGATTTTTGACTGTGGGCTTGGGGGTGGCTCAGAGCCCCTGCCTCTGCTAAACTCCACATTGTTCAAGGCTTAACTATAATTCATCCATCAATAAAGTTGATTTAAAAATGCCTGATGAGGGATGTGTATTACATGCTCTGGTTAATTTCATGTAATGAATCATCGGGCATAAATATTCACCTTTCTGTGACTTCTGAAGTCCTCAACTACAGGCAAAATATGTCCATCTCTAACTTTGCCCCTGGGAAACGGTGGAAGAGGCTGTCAGAGAGTAGCAAAGGGAGTCAAGAAATGCAGAGTTCTGTTATGTGCCAGGTACTTCACGCTTGCTAAATTTTTATGCAACCTTGGAAGACGGTGCGATGGCTAATGTAATGTGTCAACTTGGCTGGCCCACAAGTATTTAGTTAAACACTATTCGGGGTGTTCCTGTTAGGATGTTTTTGGAAGAGATTAACATGTGAATAGGTAGACTTTAATATTAGACTAGATTAACATTTTAGCTAGTAAAGCAGATGACTTTCCGTAATGTAGGTGGGCCACATCCCATCAGTTGAAGACATGAATAGAACAGAAAGCCTAATCTTCCCAGGTAAGACAGAATTGTCCAGCTGATGGCCTTCACTGGAACATCGGCTCCTTCTGCCTAACAGCCTCTGAACTTAAACGTCAGCTCTCCCTGGATCTCTAGTACCACCAGCCCAGCTGCAGATTTTAGACTTACCAGCCTTAAAAAAAATGTGAGCCAACTCCCTTAAATTATGTATATATACATATATACACACACACACACACATATATATATTTGTTCTATGGGGGGACTGTTCTATAGGGCAGGGACCACAGGTGGTGAGGACAGATTTGAGTCTGCTTCCTTGCTCTGACAGTTATGAAATAGGAGATCTGGGCAAGACACTTCTCCGCAGATATACAAACAGGTAAAATAATATCTATTATGCATGCTCTTTGGGAGCATTCATACATATCGAAGAAATAATACCTGCGAAAGGCTGTCTGCTTTACCAGGGCCTGGGAGTGGTTGGCTGGCGGTCAACGCCCTCACGGCCACTTCCTGAGCTGGGGCAGGAAGGTTTTTGTACCAGAGGCAGCTGATCATGCAGGGCTGCATCTTGGCTGCTGGCACAGAGATACAGGGCCGCCTCCGTCAGCTCCAAGGAGCTCAAGTCAGGCTCAGAGCTAGAGTCACTGAACTGTTGGCCTGAGAATCTATCTAGGATGTTTCCTTCTCCTCTCTCTTCCCCTCTGTAATACTCAGCTGGGAACTGATGGCCCTGGCCCAGGGCCTGTTGGTACCAGGATACAGAGGGGTGTCCAGAGACAGGGGAACATCTCAGTGTCTCTTGCTGTTGTCTTGATTTGATCAC
Organism: Leucopleurus acutus; assembly: GCF_964270905.1. Classification (NCBI taxonomy): domain Eukaryota; kingdom Metazoa; phylum Chordata; class Mammalia; order Artiodactyla; family Delphinidae; genus Leucopleurus; species Leucopleurus acutus. The sequence goes on along the minus strand of NC_139144.1, from coordinate 96,847,086 downwards.
GTATTTTGGCGTCTAGGTGACTCCAGAATCCACCGGGCCTGTTGTGGGGAGACAGAAGGAAGCTGAGGGCAGAGCACTGGGAAGCCCCCTGGTGCAGCCCTCATCGGCTTGTATCTCGGGATGACGAAGGCATATCAGAAGCTTCCACACTGTGCCCAGGACTCACCTGCTCCCAGGAGACAAAGAGTCACACAGCAGAGGAGCCTGGAGTCCATGGCAGCGTCAGGAACCAGACAACTCCTAGCTCAGGGCGGGTGTCCTGGAGTGAGTGGTCTAAAGAGCTGAACTTCCTGTTTCCCTGGTAGGAGATTTGCCCATGATGTCACTGCCCTGATGTCTCTGCAGGCTGCCTCCTGGTCCACTGCACCCCTTGGCAGGACCCAGGCCGGCTACTCTATGCCATTCCCTGTCCTGCACAGCCCCTCGGCAAAGGGTGGGTGTGAGGTGAGTACCATCGCCACATCCCCGTGTGCCCACGACACACTTGTTCTCCTCTGCCTGCCCCTGCCTGATAACAATCACCCAGTCCTCCCCAGCCATCCCCACCCCTTCACCTTCCACTTCCTTTGCAGTCTCCCGGGGACGCCTGCTTGGCGTATCCTGGGGCCCCAGATGCACCTCCACTTCCCTGAGCAGTGAGAAGGCCGTGCTCGCTCCTCCTGTCCTGGGCCCACTCAGTGAACTCAACCAGGCCCCCTGATGCAGGCACGTAGCCAAGGTTCCCTCAAGCTGCCCTCTCCTGGGTGACTGTCAACCCCGTCCGTGCCATGAGTACCCTGGGCCCACAGTGCCTACGAGAGGCCAACTGTCCACAGTATCATGGGTTTACAGCTTCTGTCTAAATCAGGAATAGAAATTCCCCACAGCCCCACCTGCAAACCACCACACACACACACACACACACACACACACACACACACCCCTGTTCTACTGCCTTCCCAGCCTGGCTAAATTAGGGTTGATCTTCAAATCCACTCTTAGCCTGTGGAGGTGAAAGATTGTATGATCCATTTCCATTAAGAAGCAAAGACTTGCTGCACCATTGCAATGACGGCAGTATGCTAAGATGGAATAATAGGGCATAAAAATAAACATGGATGATTTCAAGTGAAACCAGGCTGGAAACATGGATTCCATAGCTCCTTCTGACTAATCGGATCCATAGTTTCCAGATTTTATATTTAAATTATTACCAAATTCTAGGTAGTGCATTTTATAAAGAGGTTTTATGTGTATTATCCCATTTATTTCTGAACTCATAAAATCCCGAAATAAACAACCATGTCAGCGGAAGACCTAACTGGACATTTCTCCAAAGAAGACATACAGATGGCCAAAAGGCACGTGAAATATGCTCAACATCACTAATTATCAGAGAAATGCAAATCAGAACTATAACGAGGTAACACCTCACATCGGTCAGAATAACTATCATCAGGAAGTCTACAAATAAGAAATGCTGGACAGGGTGTGGAGAAAATGGAACCCTCCTACACTGTTGGTGGGAATGTAAGTTGGTACAGCCACTATAGAGAACAGTATAGAGGTTTCTTAAAATCTAAAGATAGAGTTACCATATAATCCTGCAATCCCATTCCTGGGCATAAATCCTGACAAAACTATCATTTGAAAAGATACATGCACCCCCCATGTTCATAAGGCACTTTTTACACTAGCCAAGATATGGAAGCAACCTAAATGTCCATGGGCAGATGAATGGATAAAGATCTGGTATCTACTCAGCCATAAAAAAGAATAAATAATGCCATTTTCAGCAACATGGCTGGACCTAGAGATTACCATAGTAATGAAGTAAGACAGACAGAGAAAGACAAATATCATATGATATTGCTTATAGGTAGAATCTACAGAAAAAAAGATACAAATAAGCTCTTTTACAAAACAGAAATAGACCCACAGACATAGGAAAAAAACTCATGGTTACCAAAGGGGAAAGGTGGGGTGGGATGAATTAGGAGTTTGGGATTAACATGTACATACTACTATAAATAAAAGAGATAAACAACAAGGACCTATTGAATAGCACAAGGAACAATAATCGATATTTTGTAATGACCTGTAAGGGAAATGAATCTGAAAAAGTATATATACATATATGTGTGTGTGTGTGTGTGTGTGTGTGTGTGTGTATGTGAATCACTGAGCTGTACACCTGAAACTAACACAACAATGTAAATCAACTATACAGACAAATGCAAAGAAGAGATTGAAAACATCCCAACTCTAAATTCTGAAATTGTTATAGTTCAGAGAGATTAGGGAAATTGCAAGAGAGGGGCAGTTTGGATTCAAACCCACATTTAACTATAAAACCTATATATATATATAGTTGTAGTTTACCTCATGTCAGGGCCGAAAGCAAGCTCATCGCACGAGATGAATTGTGCCGAAGCACAGCAGTAGAGGGCTGCCGCTCGCTCAGGCAAAACAGTGCCGTCTGTCCTGCTGTGGTAGCTTTTATTAAAGCATTATCTAGGTTTACATTTTAAGACTTGTTTTTTTAACATTTCAGAAATGCCAAAGCAGCAACATATGCTTCTATTGATTATACAAGCAACAATGGGCTTTCTTGAAGACATGCCGGGCTTCGTCCTTGAGCGCAAAAGCAGCACAAAGTTCCCACCATTATTTTGATTATACTGAAGTAGCACAAGGACATTTCCTTGCGTTCCCACCATTCTGATTATACTGAGGACATCTCATGGATCAGTGCCCAAAGCACTCAATGCTTCTTCGCAGGCCCCCGGTTTGCCGGGGGGGGGCGGGGGCCTCAAAGCATTCAGGACTGTTTGCAGTTCTGGCTTATTCACCAGCCCCCAGTTTGCTGCGGGTGTGGGGCTCATGGGTCACGTCTCCTTTCCATGTCCTCAGTTATTCCACTACATATATATATATATATATATATATTTTTTTTTTTTTAATTCTATGTTACCGTTCCATTAACACTTTACACTATACTCACTGGGAACTATATCAACAAATGTACTTTGATCTGAAGAGGGCTAAATATGGAATATTATGATCAGACTTAACACTGACATAAACATACCCAGAAAAGAAAATGTTAAAATGTTCACACAAATTGGAAGCCTGGGCTTGGGTCCAGTTGTTCATATACTAGGATAAATGCCTGAGTTGTGCTGGGAAAAAAGTATTCCACGCAGCTATATATAAGTGGGCATTACTTAATTCATTTCACAGGTGTCAAAGGGTATCAATTATATATTAGTAAAAATAAAGTTCATTCAGTTTTAGGTAAAAATAAAAGACACATTTTTCATTTTCACCAAGAATTCTATTGAACAATGTATTCATTCACCAAATGAACTTTTTGGCCAACCCCAGTATATACACACTTAGCTTTTCCTATGAAAGTAGAGGGAGCAAGGTAGTTTTTACAGATGAAATTGTGTCTCCCCGAAATTCATATGTTGAAGCCCTAAGCCCCACTGTGAATGTGTCTGGACTTAGGGCTTTGAGGGAGGTAGTTAAGGGTAAATAACATTATAAGGGTGGGACTCTAATAAAACATGACTGGTGCCCTTAGAAGAAGAGGAGGTGACACAAGAGAGCTCTTTCTCTGTGAAGCAGAGAGGCCACGTGAAGACATGGGGAGAAGGCAGCTGTCTACAAACCGGAAACAGAATTCTCACCAGAAACCAGCCCTGGCACCTTGATCTTGGACTTCAGGCCTCCAGAACTGTGAGAAAATAAATGTCTGTTGTTTAAGCCACACAGTCTGTGGTATTTTAATTTGGCAGCCTGAGCAAACTAATCAATAGTATAGAGCCGTGAATGTCAGGATAAAAAGCAAAGAGGAAGGCATGTCCGAGCCAGTGCTTGAAAGATGGGCAGTGCCTGGTCCTGCTTCAGGAGGAGAGAGGGCCCCCTAGGCCATGGGCAGAGCAAGGGCAGATGAAGAGGATTGAAAAGGCATCGGTGTTTCAGGGAATTTTACAGGGATATTTGGTCTCAGAGTATCACACATCCTGATGCCCTGGAGCAAATAGAATCTGGGTGGTGAAGTGTTAAAAAGCGATTCCAGGGAAGCAGAATTGATGTGGGGAGCCCTTGCCTGTTTATAATCAGGGGAGGCCTGCCCTCATCTCTGGGCGGGAGGCACCCGTCTTCGCCCTGAAGAGGCGGGACTGGGGTAAGAGGTCAAGAAGGGACAAGTCAGAATCATGTCCAGGCTTCTCACACCATCATCACATCATCTGTGTGGTGATGACCTCACCTGGGCCAGCCCCCAGGTGATGCTGGTTGTTATAAGGCCTGGCTTAGTATTTTCTGGTGATTGAAGACCTTGGGAGAAGAAAGGAGGAAAGAGATCATGTTACAAATAACACAGTTTTTGCTTATTTTGTAGCTCTAGCTCTGTTCTCAAGCATCTCAGCCATATTTTCTGTCCTAGACTTTCCCCAAATCTCCATTTCTTCTCCCTAAATTATATAAAGCAAACCCCTGATTCTATTAGAATCACACATTTATCAAGTAATTTTGCTCCCCCAATGAACTCTCTCTCCCTGAAAAAGAGCCCGCCGGCTATTAAGTTACAAACTCTCCTCTCCCTGGTAGCATCGAGTGTCAGGCCCGGAAGGTCATGTTGGAGGGAACCTGCTGATGTAGCCCCAGCCTCTGAACATATCTTCTTGACCTCTGTGGTCCCTCCTCTGAGCAGCACAAGAGCCCGTGGCTGCTTTCCAGCGCCCTCAGTCATTTTCCTTTCCCACTGCAATCTCTGAGCTCTCGTGCATCTGTCACCTCTGAGGTTGCCCCCACTGGGGCAGGGAGGTTTGCACAGAACGCGGGTGACTCAGCAGGGCTGTGTTAAGCTGCTGGCACACGGGTACAGGGAGCTCACGTTCAGCTCAGAGCGAGCATCACAGAACTGTTGTGCTGAGAATCGACCCGGGAAGTTTCTTTTTGCTCTCTGCATATTTTCATAAAACTCAAAGAGGAACTAGGGGCCCTGACCCAGGGCCTGTTGGTACCAAGACGCAGTGCGGTGCCCAGACATAGGGGAACACCTAGTATCACTTGGTGTCCTCTTGCTTTAATCAGGTGTCTTGGTGTTTGGGTGACTCCAGAATCCACTGCACCTGCGAGGGAAGGAACTGGGGCTGGAGAAAGAACGCAGGAGAGAGCCCGATGGACCCCAATGGATTCAGGCACTGTCAGGCTTAGAACAGAGATGCCACGCCTTTACCAAGGATGGACCTGCTGCCAGGAGACACAGAGCCACACAGCAGAGGAGGCTGGAGCCCATGGCAGGAAGGGGCAGAGCTGGGCAGGTGTCACCTTGCTCAGAGCTCTGGTTCTCTGAGAGCTGAAGTTCTGGGCATCCTTTCTCTGCTCGGAGGTTAGGCAGTGATGTCACTGCTCTGACGTCATTGCCTCTGCTGGTTCCCATGAGCCTGGCCTCCCTTTCCAGGTCAGCTGATTCAGGAACCCTGCTTTGTCCTGCAAAGCCTCTTATGTGGCATGTGGGGCTGGACTGAGCTGGCCTCAGCGAGGCTGGGTGTAGGCCACGTGCCCATCCCCACAGCTCCTTTGCTTTTCCTTTGAGGCAGGTGTTTCTCTACCTGTACCTGCCCCCTCCCAGCTCCACACCCTTCACTTCCCCTTGTAACCTCAGAGACTCCCTCATCACTGCATAGGTGAAGTTCATGGCTCCCATCTGGGACAGCACACCTGTAAATTAGTGTCTATGCTATTAAGCCTTCCAGAGGATAAAGCCACCAAACAAAGCTGTTTCTTAACCCTCCTGGTCCCAGGCACCTAGCTCTGTCAGCTTGCTCTGCCCCAGAAACTTTTGGAGTTTGGCAATTCCACAGCGCCCCCACGTGGTCTATGGGTGGTAACCAAAACATTGTCTTTGCCGTGATGTAATAATTATGGGATGTGTTTAAATTAGAAACTATTTCACTGTTTGCCTATTGCACTTTTTGTTTGTTTGTTTTTTGTGGGGCTTTTTGCTTTGTTTTTCCTAAAAGGACACACACACACACAGGCCCTAGCTGATTTGTGATTTTGTATTTTAAGAGAAAAAAGAAATGTGGCCAGGGTGGAAATGTTTTGACTTTGAGAAGCTTTTGATGAGGGAAATGGTACAAACCTGGTCTAGGTTAGGTGAGATGCTAAAGTTGTTTTTCCTTAGATAAACTAGGACAGCTCGCTTAAAGCAGACCACTTAGGTCTCTTTGCAAGGTCCCCACTAATCAGCTTACCCCAGAATGAAGAAAATCATACTCCCTGTTTCTGTACTGCTGGAGAATTTCTTTATCTTCTATGTCTCTCTTTTAGAAATCCTCTTTTTGCCTCTGTTCATTGATAATAATATAATGCCCATTTGCCCATCTATGTATAAATATGTGTGTAGATAAATTATATTTCTCTAGGTTTTTCTTTGATGCCCGTGTGGGAAATAAAATATTCTAACCTTTTGCAATTAGTATGCTAGAAAGGAAAGGCCAGTCTGGATTAATGTAGGATAACAAAATAAACAGGAGGATTTGGGAAAACAGAATCTGAGAAGGACTCGATTCCAGAGCCAGTATCTCCCATTTGCTACTTCTGACTTTTAGTTTACTTCCAACCCAAGTTTCTTTACATATTTACATTTGACTTACCTGTTATTCAGTTTTACATAGTGCATTATATAGAGTGAATATAGATATTCTAATGGAATCTATGTCTTTACTTCAAAGTCCAAAGGCAACAAGTCCATCAAATACCACTGAGAAGAGATCACTGATCCAGCTGCATGTGACAGTGATGGGCAATGCATCAATGTCATCAATGACTAGTTGCTGTGCCAACGAGCCAAGAGTTACCAGCACCTCTTATAAGATCCACCCAGTGGAGGAAAATTCCACCCTGAGTGATGCCCCATGGATATAAACTAGATAAAATTATCTCAAGCCCAGATGGGAATGTCCTATAACTAAATATTTTTTCTGAATTTTGTGCATACATAACTCAAAACCTTTCACAATAGCAGCTGATGTGTCTTATGGAGTTTCTAATGGTAGAGAAGGAGAAGTTTCTACACAAAATCATAGAAGTATAAACAATCACTATAAATCACACTAAGCAAAGTGTGTTTCTCAGTTTTAAGGAACACTTGGCATGGTTTGGCTTCAGTTAGATAAAACTGCCGGATTGCCAATCAGTTCTTAACTACTGATATGTGAAAAAAACCAGAACATCTAAGATTGCTTAAGAGATGCCTGAGACCCCATGATAAACAGCCATTACATTTCAGACAGGAGGAGCCCAGCCGATATTATAACAATGCGTGAAATATGAGGGCACTGAGTGCTGCATCCTGCTAAAATTGTGAACTAGCGCCATCTCCTGGCTCCTTCTCCAGGGAAACCTGATGAGGCAGGAAGCAAACATGAACACTAGAGACTCACCAAAACCAAGAGAATATTCTGGAAAGATTGAGTCTATTTGGGGCTGGAATATGAGTAAGATGAGAGGTGAGCCCAGGAGAGCAGTGAGACAGCAAGATGGTAAAAATAATTGAAGCTCTGCTCTTACCCGACCTCTTCTTTGCTCTGAGACAATCTTAACTGCATTTTTACTGCAGGAACCAATAGCAGGATAAGTGATACCATTAAAGGACTGAAAACAAAAAAGATAACCAACTGGACAGTATATATCCCCAGAAAGTGAATTACTGAACCCGATGAACCAAGAATTTATAACAAGCATGACAAATATACTACGTGAAGATCTGCAATATAAACAAGAATATAGAAGATGTCTACCACATAAGAAAATTTAAGGTCAACTTATCGAAGATCTTACCAGCAGCCCACCTAGTATATTTTACATCAGCATTTCAAAGTGCTGTATTATGGGGAAGAATGTTCATGTTCTCGAATTCTCTAAAAGAAGCCAATGTTTCATGTAAACACGAAGTTTTCCTTCCAGTAGGAACTAATATATATTACCCTTTTCTTAAAATAATGACTCCTATCATCAGGGGATTTTTTTCCCCCGTTTTTATAAAAACAAGGTTTCAGCTAACACATTTATAACCCAGATAAGATCTGTGAAGCTCTCTCTTCTTTGAAAACTAGGTGAAATTTCTTAGAGGTTATAAATTCCAAAAGCTATGGAAATTCAAAGCCCTTCCAGAGATCTCTGACCATGCCCATGGACACTTGTATTCTCCTGGTCTTCTCTAACCCTGTCTCATTACCTGTCCATAAAGCTAAGACCTTTTTGATTTCCTCAACAAAATTATGTACATCAAGATCCCGTGAGTTTAGTAGAGTCTAATGAAGATTTGGGTGGTTCTGTAAAGGAATCGTATGATGCGGAACACAAATTTTCACCATTTGCCTCTCATCCTTACCCACTGCACTCCCTTCCAAGACTTCCCAGAATCTCAAATTATTCTACCTGTATTATATTGAACAGTGTCCTTGGAGTTTACCCTGCACACTTAGCACTTCTATTAAAATATTCTCATCAACAATACTTTTCTCCCTAAGAAATAGGGTATAATCTCTTTAAGATACTAAAATTTAACTTTTCTGCATTCAAAATTATGGTTAACCAATTCTTTTTTTGAATGGAACTCATCTCTATTCAAAGATTGTCTGTTTCTAAATTTTAATTTAAGCTGTTCTTTCGTTTTATTATTGTGATAAAATATATATAACATAAAACTTACCATCTTAAGTCTATAGTTCAGTGGCATTCACATTGTGCTACCATCACCACTTTCCATCTCCAGAACATTTTCATCTTCCCAAAATGAAACTCTATCTGTTAAATACTAACTCCTCATTCCCTCCCTCACTCCAGACCCTGGAAACCTCTATTCCATTTTCTGGCTGTATGAATTTGACTACTCCAGGTGCCTCATATAAATGGATACAAACACAATTTGGCCTTTTATGTCCAGCTTATTTCACGTAGCATAATGTTTTCAAGGTTGATTCATGTTGTAACACGAATCAGAAAGTCGTTGCTTTCTAAGGCTGAATAGTATTCCATTGTACGTATATATCACATTTGCTTTATCCATTTATCTCTTGGTTGGACAGGTTGTTTTCACCTTTTGGCTATTGCAAACAATGCTTCTATGAACACAGGTGTGCTAATATTTGTTTGAATTTCTGCTTTAACTCCTTTGGGTATATAGCCAGGACTGGAATTTCTGGACCATATGGTAATTCTATGTTCAGTTTTTTGAGGAATTGCCACACTGTTTTCCATAGTGTTTGCACTATTTTATATTCCCATAACAACGCAATAGGGTTCCAATATCTCCACGACCTCACCAACATGCGTTTTCTGTTATTTTCTTTACTCTCACTCTCTGTTTGCCTGGGGCGGGAGTGGTGGCGGAAGGGCTTCTGTTTTTCCCCTGTTTAGTGCAGGTGCCTCTTGAAGGAGAACCACCTTGTTCCTTCTCAGAACTGAGTGCCTGTGACTCTGCAGCCCTGTGGCATCCCAGCTGACACAGAAGTGCGGAGACTTCCGGCTTGTGGTGGCTGACCCCATTGTCGGGGGGAACATCTCTGTATCTTTTTGAGACCAGTAACCTTCAAATACTCCAGGGACCGTAAGGTTTGCTCTTTCTGACTAATGGATCAGCCTAAGTCCCAGTCCTGAGTCTTGTCAGTACCAGCACAAGGCAAAATGGTGCATTGTCTAAGACTGTTCAAAGATCAGTTTCTTTTCCATCTCCATAAGGATATTGGTATCTGTTTGACCTGAGCATTCATGGGTTTTGATAGAAAAGGATATGTAAGCTACGATAGAGACAAGGAAGCAGATGAAGGAAATAACAAGGATCTGGAATTGGGAAACCCACATCAGGAGTTTCCCTCCTGTTTTCTGGACTTACCTGCTCCCAAGACACAAGAGGCCACAAATCAGAGAAGCCTGGCACCCAGGGCAGGTCAGGGAGGGAGGGGCGACCCCCTGCCCAGTGGTGTTCATAGGTGAGAACTGGCTCTCTAAGCCTCTTCACGATCTGATAGCCAGGTCTTCCTGGGACATCAGAACTCTTACAGGTCCTCCAAGCCCAGAATCCCCTCTTATGTGGCTCAAAATTAGTCACTGTCTCTTTCTCTTTTCTAAAGTAGGGCCATGCTCCGTGAAACTGGGTTTGGGGACTTCGCTCATGCCCTAGCTTCTCTGATCTTCCTTTGAGGCTATTACTCCTCTGTATACACTTGCCCCTGGGTACCCAGTATGCTCCTTCAAACTCCCTCCCTGTCTACTTTTCTTCCCAGTTTTGAAGCATTTCCCACTGTCTACAGAGAGCTCTGCTCGTATTCTCGCAGTGGCTCAAGATTGGCAACCGATCTGCCCGACAAAAGTACAAAGCTTTCTGAACTCCTCACTTCGTGCAGCTTTCTCTGCCCCTCCCCGCAGCATCTTGCGGTTCAGTGGAACCACAGTGCCTCCTCTTAATAAATTGGAAGTGTTTACAGCGTCAGCTGGGGCAGGAAAGGTTCCGGTAATTTCCTGGATGTCTCACCAGCATCGTCTCCAGAGCCCTCCCGACTTCCCGTGCGGTATTTCCCAGCTGAAGGCAGCACTAATCACGACTCTTCCGAATCACCATATTGACGTCCCTTCCCCCGCTTCCACTTCTTTTCCAACACAAACTGAAGCAACTGCAACTCACCTTCCTAGCAAAGATCAGGAATGGGGCACTCTCTGCTCTGGGAAAACCGGCAGAACAGGCCTTCAGATAGATATTGTCAGGAGAAATTTTCAAGAACCTGGATTCCTGCATCTTCCCATACTTAGAAAAGCACTAAAACGATGAACTAAGGTGTCTGTTCCTTGTGACCAGCAGCAGCCTTCTACCGAGATGTGAGCTTGGGTGCAGGTACCCTTTGCCAAAATCACAGATACGCTCACATCCCCCCGCCAATGCCTTTCAGAGCAGTTTCTCAGAGCTCTCTCAGAGTCTGTCTCCCCGGCTATATCCCTTGGTAAGACACTGAAGAAACCTGACTCACGGCTTTTCTGCAACCATGGCAAGCCACATGCAAGTTCCTGCACATTTTACAGACGGGAAAAGGAAGATGGGAGGTCTGCAGTAAAAAAGGGTCCAAGGCTTTTCACTGACGGAGTCGTTGCCAGGAAAGAAGAGCAATCTTTTTCTTTCTCTTGGGCTCTGCTACCATCACAGGGCTGGAGAGCTCCACCTCCTGGTCTCCCAACTCTGTTTAATTGGGGCTTCTGTTTATTAATTTTTTACATTACACAGGAAGGTCACATATTCACAAATATACAAAACCTGCTAGCTCTGAGCGCTAAGTACCCACATTACCCAACGGCTTGATTCCATATGAATTCCTACGGAGCCCCAGGGTTGTTTATTGGTTGTGAATCACCGGCAGCTGAACCCAGCAGGGGTTGACCCTTCAGGCCACCGTCTTTCAGGTTGCCTCAGGGGCTTGTGTTTCTTCCCAGCTGCCTGGAAAACCGGCCCTGTCTGCTGCTTCCAGGGGTCAGAATGTGGGGGGAAAAGGGGGGCACGTGCTCAGCCACTAGTGGTCCCTCAGGGAGGAAGGGTAGGCGCCCCTTCACTCTGGGCCACCCTGTTAGGGAGATCCACCAGCAAAACCCCATGAGCCACCAGGACCACCGCTCTTAGCAGACATTTCTCCGATTAGCCACAGCTGTTTGCCCAAGCCTGAAGCCTCTTCCTGTTCAGGACTCTGAGATGAAGCCCACGTTTGGGACACAGGTGGGGTAAGTATAGGTCTCACCTTGTTGTTCAAGGGTAATTATTAACAGCACCACTTTCACTCCCCTAACAATATGAGACTATACATCTCCTCCTCATTTTGCATGTTCTCTCTATGGTGTTTCTGTCTTAGTAGCCCCAGCACATCTTTTCTAGAGGAACTGGTGATTTCATAACATGAAGGAGATTTCTTTAGGGTAGGCTGACCCCTCATCATACATGACCCTGTGATTGACTCTTCCTCTGAGACACATGGGGTCCCTGCGATGCACTAGCCATACTTCCCATATCTTGGGGTGAGGAAACTTTTGTTGAAAGGAAAGAGGGAAGGAAGGAAGGAAAGGGGAAGGGGGGAGGGAAGGAGGGAGGGAGGGAAGGAAGGGGGAGGGAGAGAGAGAGAGAGAAAGAAAGAAAGAAAGAAAGGAAGGATAGGAGGGAGGGAGGGAGGGAAGAAAGAAAAAGAAAGAAAGGAAGGAAGGAAGAAAGGAAGAAAGAAAGAAAGGAAAGAAGGAAGGAAGGAAAGGAGGGAGGGAGGGAGGGAAGAAAGAAAAAGAAAGAAAGAAAGGAAGGGAGAGAGAGAGAGACAGGGAGGGAGGGAGGGAGAAAGAAAGAAAGAAAAAGAAAGAAAAGTGTGTAGCCAATATAAAACACTTAATTCACTAGCACAACAGTACCAATTTATTTCTCTAACTGAATACTTGAGGTCCACCTGCCTTATTAATGGGACATCCAGTATCTCCCTTGTGAAGTATTCTCTGCATCATTCCTCCAGCCAGTTGTTCAGGAACCCTCAGCTCTTAGCCTCTGAGAAGTCAGTCCTATCTTCGCCCATCATGCCCAGAGTGAGCAGTTCACGCCAGTTGCGGGCACGGGAAGTTCTGTGGGCGTTTGCTCTTGCCCAGTGTGTCCTCTGTGGTGACCTTCTTGTTGGCCTGGATCCCTGCTGGCCCAAGAGCATGAGATCACATTCACAGGGGCAACCACTGTTCCCCAAAGAACCTCTCTGTCCTGGGTGGCAGGGTCCTGAGGTGCTTCTGCCTCAGCTGCCTACTGTCCCAGAACACCCCTCTCCTACCGGTACTAGGCTCTGGCGTTGAGATCCTTCACCTTCTGGAAAGTTCCCAGTTGGGGCTCCTGGGTATCCCCGTGCAAACCCCTCCCCTCCTCTCCAGTAAGCCAATCTCCACTCAGAGATGGAAGGAAGGCATGTTTTGCTAAATAGGAAATAACACAGAGACCAAAAGAGAATACACAGGTTTCTCTGTAGGCTCCCCAGGTCACTCACTGGCTACACCTGTCCCATCGTTGGGGTCCCCGGCCACATTCTGTGGTGTCTGGGAACCTTTCCCAAATACCACAGCCCCAGATATCCTGTGCAATATTTCCTTTTCTGCAAATTAAAGTTAATTTTGACCTCTGCTACTGGGGAGCAGCTGCAGTCCCACCACACATTCTCCACCCGCCTTGGGCAGGGCAGGGAGGCTGAGAGCCTGGGGAGAGCAGCGAAGCTGTAGGGTTGGTGGAAGGGCAGGAAGCGTCTCTGCAAGGCCGTGGCTGAGCTCCCGGTACAGAGGCACAGGGCCGAGTCCCCCAGCTGTGCAGGCTGGGTCTTCAGAGTGAGGCACACGCCATCAGGCATCTCAGCTGAGAAGTGATCCTTCAAAAAGTCTGCCTTCTCTGAAGACACTTTGTTATGGATGGACATCAGAAACCCCATGCCCTTTCCTGGGGTCTGTTGGTACCAGAAGAGGTACAAACAACGGGGCACAGGACCACATCCCAGAGTCACATTCCGTCCCATCCCTGTGACATAGTGGCAAGGGCTTTGGCTGACACCAGATTCTCTGCGTCCTGTGGGAGGACAGAGTCCAGAAAGAGAATGGGGCAAAAGTTTGGAACTGGCCTTAGGTCCAGGGAATGAGATGGGAGTTTTCCACATACCCCCAGGAGACAAACGATCACCCAGCAGAACCTGTGGTCCACGGCAGGGGCGGGGCAGGGCTGAGGTCTCCCCAGTGGGGCATCAGGTCTTTAGCAGCCCAAGCGAGGAGACTCTCTGACGATGTCCTAGTCTTGGGCAGCACCCACAGACTCAGGAGCGCCCACACAAGTGCCTCGTGCCAACGTGGACACAGGGTGCTCCAAGGCTCAGTCCCCGTGTGCCCTGGAGCGTTCAGGCTCCCACGCCCCGAGCGAAAAGCTGCAGCTGCAGAGGGACCCTGGGAGAATACAAGCTTCGGGACAGTGAGGCCAGGTACGAAGACCCAGACAGACAGGCGGGACCCACTCCCCTCTCTAATGGCCAATTCAGAGCCGCAGTCCAGAGGCGTGGACTCTGTGTGTCATAATCCTGAGCCTGATGACTAAAATGTTGGGAGTGAAGAGATCAAAACAAAAAATAACCCTACGAGTGTCAGTGTGGAGAGGAAATCTAGTGAGACGTTGAGACCTGAAACCTAAAATGACATTTCGGAGCAAGGGAAGGAGGGTGGACGAGAAAGTAAGCACCCAGCCCAGTGCGCAGGGGCGCAGGGGCCCGCTGACTGCCTGAGGGGTGGAGAGCAGGCGTCTGTGCAGATTTGGCGCTTTGGTCAGGCTGGGGCTCGGGGTCTAGCCTTGTGTGGGAAAAAGAGAAATCGGAGGACAGACGAGCCAGGTTATAGAATATGGACTTGGTGAGGACAGAGAGACACATCTTTCTCACACCCGTTTCCCAAAGGCTGGGTCTCTTACTGTCCTTTGCGGGGTCTCCAGTCCTGGGACCCTTGCCTGGAAGTCCTTCTCTGATTCCCCAAAGCTCCGTGCTGCTCAGCCCTGGGAGGCCACAGCCTCGGCAACAGGGAATCCTCGGTTCCTGAAAAGCAGCAGCTCAGAAGTCAGGTACCTGCCGAGCTCCCAGCAACGCACTTCCTCACAGGGCAGCGTCCTTCCTATCCTCTGGGCCCGTGTAGGGTGTGAGTCCTGGTGTGCAGGCTTTCGTTTAGAGGATCCCTATGAAACCTTAAACCAAACCATCCACCTTACAGCAGGCTTGTTTATTTCACGACAAATAAAGCATTGAAATAGTAGATGGGGATGTGTTTATCTCTTAACCAGTTGACAGGGCAGAGTCACACTCGGGTGAAAAAACCCCCCACTCTAAAGACGTAGAATAGAGAGTCGCCACAGGGGTCGACTTGGGTATTATGGTTTGAGGCTCTGTTGGGGGGTCTCCCTGTCCCTGGAGCATCCTCTGCAGGAGAGAGGAGGGAGCCTTGGTGCACATGCAGACAGCTGACCCTTCAGGACGCAGGGCTTTGTCAGCCCTTGGCTGCTGGGCTGTGCAGCCCAGAGAGCCATTACAAGGAGCAGAGCCGGAAGATACAGGGTTCAGCCCTGGGTACAAAGTCCTGCTCTGAAATGTCAGGAGCCCATCACTCCTCACTGCCTGCTGTAAGCAACAATCCAAGCCCGTCGGACTCTATGGCTGATCATACAGGAGGCGAAGACCTGAAGAGCTAGGGTTACAAAGACAGAAGGATAAAGAAGCAAGTCTGAAAGCATTAAGGCTGGAATGGAAGAGAAGCCAGCGAGGGGCTGAGCCCCTGAACGTGCAGCCGGCGGAGTGAACTAGAGAATAGGAATCCCAGCGGGATGGGGGATCCGTGGTCCTCAGGGGCAGGAACAGCTGGAGACCCTGGTGAGGGAATGAGGTGCTTTGAAAAAGGTCTGAGCATAGTTAGAGCTGGGATCTGGGCTGAGATCCAGGGTCTAACTTGGATGGAAGGGGAAGTCAGAGAAAGACACCTTTTAGAAGGAGGATTAGTAGTACTGCTGCGGCCAGAAGGTCAAGTGTCTCATGAAAGACTTCCCAGGGGCGCCAGCCAATTGGAAAATCCTTGGGACAACTTAAACTTGAACGTCTGTCCTCTATTCACCCAGAGGCACAATCTTGGTCAGGACGAGCCCGGCACAGACTGCTGGCGTCTGTGGGGATCTGAGCCCTGCCGTGCCCCATGAACCTGCGGGCAGTATTGTGGTCTGGGATTTCTGTCTAGGGTCTAATGGGAAGTGGCAAACGGTGCCTTGGCTGGCCCCCTAGCTTCCTGGCTGGCCCCTGGAGGTTTGTGCACAGGAAGGAGTTGCCTCTGCAGGGCTGTGTCTTTGCTGCTGGCGCAGAGATACAGGGCGGAGTCTTCCAGTTTCAGGGTGTCCACGTGCAGGTAGATGTGGGAGCTGTCTGGGCATTCAGGCCAGAAGCGACTTGGAACAGTCTCATTGCCAGCAAGTTCCTTGTAGTTGTAGATGAACATGAGCTCCGGCGGCTTCTGAGCTCTCTGTTTATACCAGTACATAGCATTGTGACCCAGATGTTGTTCACATCTCAAAGATTTCTTATTTCTAGTTTCCATGATTAGGTATTTTGGTATCTGAGTTATTTCCGTGTCCGCGGAGGCTGCTGGGAGAAAGGGACAAAATTCAGACAAAGCCCAGAAGGGGAGGTGTTGATGCAGCCGCAGGGAAATTGTTGGGGGTCCGGGGGCAGCCCATGTGAACGCACGACTCACTTGCTCCCACAAGACAGAGGACCACACAGCAGAACAGCCCGCAGCCCGTGGCGGTGTCAGGGTCGAAGTGGCATCATCTAACTAGGATGCCCCGGGGGTGGGGGGTGGCCTCTGGTCTCCTTGGCCTTGGTTGGTGCTTTTGCCTGTGACGTCAGTGTCCTTGTCAGTCTCCCCAGCCCCAAGCGATGTTTCTTCCTTCCCCTTTTCTGCCTTACACAGATTTTTATAGAAGGTGGACTTGAATGGACTGGGCTGAGATAGTCCTCTGACAGTTGCTCTTTTGCTACTAGCTGCCTTCCTCATTATATAGATTCTCCCTCTGTCCCCTCTCCCTTCCAAGAGCCCCTCTCAGCAACAGACCATACCCCCTTGAAGAGATCTCCCTCCTCCCCTGCTCAGTCCGAGGCAGGACAACACTTAAAACGTCCTTTCCCTCAGTGTCTAAGCTGGCTGGAGCCCCTTTGCCCAGCTGCATGGAGGGAGGAAGATTGGAAGGCTGTGGTCCTTTTCTGTACCAGTGCTCATCATTAAAAAGGCACGACTGTGGGGTTTCCCTGGTGGCGCAGTGGCTGAGAGTCCGCCTGCCGATGCAGGGGACACGGGTTCGTGCCCCGGTCCGGGAAGATCCCACATGCCGCGGAGCGGCTGGGCCCGTGAGCCATGGCCACTGAGCCTGCGCGTCCGGAGCCTGTGCTCCGCAACGGGAGAGGCCACAACAGTGAGAGGCTCGCGTACCGCAAAAAAAAAAAAAAAGGCACGACTGTGATGCCAGCCAGGAACCAGACATTGGGAAGAGTGCTGAGAGGGGGCCGTAACAAGGAATAAGCCACTCTCTGGCCCTGTATTGAGGGTGCAGGGCTTGGCTGGGCTTAAAGCAAACAAGTTGTCCCAAGTAAAAGAGCGCAAGACGTCCGGTGCAAGACAAACGGAAATCGATTTGAAAATGACTTCAGTTTAGTATCTTTGAGAAGTCTGCAAACGATGCACGCAACTGATGTAAGCATGAAGCCTCAATGCCCTGCTCCCCTCCTCACGCCCTCCCTCTACTCACTCCCAGCCCCTCCCCCACCCCAGTCTCGGCGGTCTCAGTGGAGCCACAGCGCCGCCTTGTGGCCAAAGCTGCGCATTGCCCAGATCACAGGCCTCTTACCAGCCCGCGTCGGCAGCCCAGACCCCTCACTCACTCCACAGACCCGGAGCAGCTGTGATGGGTACGAAACTCCAGGAAATCATGAAGAAGAAAGAAGCACCTGAAACAACCGAAACAGTCGGCAACAACACCATTCATCCACTTATCTAGGACATTCAATTTTTACTCAGTGGAGACTGGTTACGTCTGGATTCTCAGGAATGAACAAAATGCAGCCCTGCAGGTACTACCCCAGCCCCTGTGGAGCTTAGAGACCATCTTGATTTGTTCAACAAATACTCATTGAGCAACAGCTAGGAACAAGCACAAAACTTCAACACGTTCACCCCCAGAATTCTGCTGCCGTGGGTAATTCAGTATAGTCACAGACAACCACTAGGGAATCAAATGTAGCTTATATGAAGTTTGAGAAATGTGTCCAGGATTTCAATCACTTCAGGAATGTGATAGCATATTTCCTCAGCTATTACAACATGGGGACTGAATGCAAACGATCTCCAAAGCCCCGTGCACTTCCAAAATGTTAGAAACCAAACCAGGCCCATCCGATCCACAGACAGTTTTCCAATCTGGGACTAGCTTGCGTGATCCACCATGAGTCTTTCCTACTTCACACTGTAAATTGCTTATGCCTTTTGTCCACTTACTTATTGGAATATCATCCGTTTTCTTAAAACATACTGTTATGCCAGTATTGAGTTTTCATTCTAGAAAATTTGAAGATATGAATAAACACAAAAATGAAATGATCTATAGTTGCTAACTATAACATTTATTGTTATATTAGATATTTATTACCAAGTTGGAATAACAAGAATCTATATAAATCTATGTTGGGACTAGGGAGGGTACTTATCCATGTGTAAAGTCAAGAGTTGATAAGTGAAATGTTTTTTAATCCAGGGATGTGCTGGGTCAGGAAGAAAATACTAATATTTTTCTAATGTAATAAATTTTATCAGATTTTTCACTGTGGCCCATGAAACAAAAAAATGTAAGGGTATATGGGTTAGAATTTGAGCAAAGTGGGTTGGATATTCTCCTCCTGAACAGGTTACATATATGATGGACCTTAAATCCACTGCCGTTGGAGATATTCCATTCTTAGAAAAGCACCAAAAATTAACCCTAGTTAAAAGGCCAACATTGTTACTATTAACATCATTATGATGGCCATTCCCTGTAGTAAGAAGACACTGATTGGCCCTTCTACAAGAAAACAGAAAAATATGAATAAATAAAATGTTATTGCATTGTTAGGCTCTCAGTACATATGCAAAATTTCACAGATGACAAAAAGCAATGGAATTTAAACTAAAACCCTGAACAATGAGTAAAAGTGAAAAGCTCGATGGCCCTGAGAACATTAGCTAACATAAGCATTTCCCCAAGCAAGGAGTGGGGTGAAAGGTGAGTTTAAATGATCTGAATTAGGGATGTGACCAAAGAAAGAAAATGATCTAAGGACAGTCTGCATTGCAAGAACAAATAGTGAAGAAGTGGAATGGTAAACGTGTAGGTAAATTCAAACACTGCCCATTATCAAATAGTAATAGTATATGCTCCTCGAAGATATATAGAAAAGACATAACTGACTCCAAGACAGCTGGGATTTGGGTTATGGGAGCCCCAAGAATACATGAAGGGAAATTACCTTTTTTCTTGGCCAGTTGTGTCTACACAGGGCGGGACTCTAGAAGGTTCTGGAAGGCTATAGAACTGAGCAGAGATTTCAGAGGACACTCAGCTGGAAGACATTGGCATACAGACCCAGTTAGAGTGAGAGACATTGGTGCATATGCTGTGATTCCCACGGAGACCCTGGAAAGACCAAGCACGGTAACAATGAACCCACATGCTAAGGCTCCCATAATTCAAAGAGTCATGTACCAAAATGTTCATTGCAACTCTATTTACAATAGCCAGGACATGGAAGCAACCTAAGTGTCCATCAACAGATGAATGGATAAAGAAGATGTGGCACATATATACAATGGAATATTACTCAGCCATAAAAGGAAACAAAACTGAGTTATTTGTAGTGAGGTGGATGGACCTAGAGTCTGTCATACAGAGTGAAGTAAGTCAGAAAGAGAAAAACAAATACTGTATGCTAACACATATACATAGAATCTAAGAAAAAAAAAAAAGGTCATGAAGAACCTAGGGGCAAGACGGGAATAAAGACACAGAGCTACTAGAGAATGGACCTGAGGATATGGGGAGGGGGAAGGGTAAGCTGTGATAAAGTGAGAGTGGCATGGACATATATACACTTTCAAACGTAAAATAGATAGCTAGTGGGAAGCAGCCGCATAGCACAGGGCGATCAGCTCGGTGCTTTGTGACCACCTAGAGGGGTGGATAGGGAGGGAGGGAGGGAGGGAGACGCAAGAGGGAAGAGATATGGGAACATAGGTATATGTATAACTGATTCACTTTGTTATAAAGCAATTATACTCCAATAAAGATGTTTAAAAAAAATAAAAGTACCTCCTGTAAATAAAGGAAAAAAAAAACCCTGCAGATCAACACAAAGCCAATAGTCTGTGTTTAACCCCTAACATTTCAGCACAGACTCACAGCCTCCGCAAACCACATTCTCCTGTGTTGTGAACAAACCCGGACTCTCTCAACCCTCTCCCATCCAGGGAGTTCTCTCGACCTCCCTCTTCTCCCTGAATCTCAGGAGAGTCACAGTGCCCCCTTGTGGCCAAATGGAAAACTCAGTTCTTCTGTCCTGGACCAAGACAGAAAGGCAGTAAGAGGTCTTAGGGGGGCCTACAGTCAGAGGGTTGGGATTAGCCCATGGCTCTCCCGTCTTGGACTGATTTCTCAATCTGGATGAGGCTTATTGTTAGAAAAACAGGAGCTCCAGTGACTTCTCAGCATTCTGTGTATAGCAGTATATAGAATTACGTCCCGGATGTCGTTCACACTTTAGGGTCCCGTTGCTCCCCAACATTGTCACCAGGTGTTTTGGGGTCTGGGTAATTCCAGTGTCCAAAGGGCCTCTGGGAGCAAGAAACCACATTCAGAGAGTCTCATGAGGCAGCTCCATAAAAAAAACTTGAAGTTCAAGGACAAAGCTGTCCCACCTGTTCCCAGGACTCACCTGCTCCAAGGAGACAAAGGACCACACAGCAGAGGGGCCTGGAGCCCTCCTCAGCTCAGACAGGATGGGACCCGGTGTCTCCCTGCCAGGTTCCAGTCCTCTGAGTGTGTTTCCCTGGTCCTGAAGGGGATTTGCTTGGGGAGTCACGGCCCCGTTAGTTTCTGCAGCTCACATTCCCTCTTTCCCTCTCATGCCCTGTGCCAGCACCTGCAGAGGTGAGTCGGGGCTGTCTTGTCAGGACTGGATGTACAGAGGCAGGGGCAGAGGAAGAGACCTGCCACCAAGCCCAGCTTCCCAAGGAGGTTTCTCAGCTGCTTTGTTTGCAATTAGCTCCCCACACCCAACAAATAACTGGGTTTTTCCTCCCTTTTTCTACTGTCTAGCGCCGCCTCCTCCCTCATACACACATCCCTTCACCACCACTTTGGGCAGATATCCTCCCCTGCTGCCTCTCGGGGATGCGGGACCATCCCCTTCCAGCCTCATCCTGATTTAACTCAGACAGGCTGCCTTGCGCAGGTCATCAGAGCCCGTCCCTGGAACCAGCTGTATGTCATTTTAAGACCCAGGAATTCGGGGCTAACTAGATAGGAAGCACCCCTCAGTGGGTGCTGAGGGGAATACAAGAGGAATACGCTGCAACCTGTATCCCCAGGGAGCATCTCACCTCGTTGGGTTGCTGAGCCTGAATATGGAGCAGATATACACAGAGGAAGATGCAGGGGCAAAACAAAAGGCTCTGAGGGCTGCGAGCCAAAGGGATAGCAGATACACTGCTACTGAGGTTGGGCAGGTGCCACGTGCAATGGACCTTAGTGCTCTCAACTGTCCACACACCTTCCCTCCCCCTCCCCCCCCCCTCCGTTCTAGCCGGGAGTTTCAGTAAAGTCACAGCTCCTCATAGGGGTCAAAGAGGCACGTTAACCTCATCTCAGTCATGGGACCCCAGTCCTCCTGATAGAGCACTGAGAGCAGAGATGATGGGTAGGGATGAAGCAGAGACATTTAAGGCAGGGAAATACACAGGCAAGGAGACGTCTGAAGCACCGTATCACGTGCTGGTGAAACATCGCCAACTACCACCACCATATACACACTTGCTTAGCATATTCTTCTTTTTTTAAAATATTTTTCAATAAGTGTTTGTTGAACATGTACTATATATGCCAGGTATTGTTTAAGGACTAGGAATAGAGAAGGGAGTAAAACAGACCCTCATGGAGCACATAGACTATTTTAATTAGCTCAACAAGCATTTGTGAAAAAGACAATGTTCTCATCCTCAAAATGCTACTAGACTTATAGGAGCAATAAATCAGGTTTTTCAGATAATGTATAGTTTGGAGAGTTTTAAAGTGTGTATTTTAGGAAGGTTAAAATATAATTGGTTTTTAGATGGCTCAATCATTTCATCTTCTCACCTTCTCATTTCTTCATCCATGAAACCTGGACGAGGGGAGAGTCTGAAATAATGGCCTCCGAGCCTCTGTCCAAGTCTGAAACAGCATGAGCCAGTTAGGGTAAACTCCCCCCCGCCGTTTACCAGGCTGATGTGCCAGGACCTCCCAGTGTCCTCAGCTCATCTAACTATACTCAACACTTTGCAGGTACTTAATACATGCTTATTTAATGAACAAAGGCATAAATGAATATAATGGAAAATAGTAAGAGACCATATGTAATGAGCCAATCTAACCATTTAAAAAATGTGTTCCAAATGTGGTATGGTTGCTGTTAGTGTATTTTTACTGGCGGCTTTATGGAAGTTAGGATACAAGGCTGAAATGTAAATGCTAAAAATTAATTTGCCTGGCATGAGGTGAGCTTTTGGTACTATTCTTTTCTTTAATTTTAAAGGATAGGTATAGAATAATAATTTTTCAGTGTGTATCAAGTATTATCCAAAGGAGATATGGAAATAGGGAAATTGTTTCCCTTCTTGAACCTTCCTTCCTGTCAGGGTCTCCATCATTCTTTGAGTATTTCCTTCCTTCATGGCACAAGAAGACATTCAAGTCTCATCTTGTACTTTCCCTGTCTCCGTCTTGGTATCAACTGTTTCTGCAAAGTCCTGGTTCCTTTGAGTGGATTATGGTATTTATTTATTTTTGTGTGTTTTTTCTTCCAGTTTTATTGAGATATAATTGACATACGGCACTGTGTAAGTTTAAGGTGTACGGCATACTTATGTGATTTACATACATCATGAAACGATTATCACAATAAGTTTAATGAATATCCATCATTTCACATAGATACAAAATGGAAGAAAATTGTTTTTCCTTGTGATGAGAACTTCTAGGATTTACTCTCTTAACTTTCATACATAACACAGAGCAATGTTAATTATATTCATCATGTTGTACATGACATGCCCAGTACTTGTTCATGTTATAACTGGAAGTTTGTACCTTTTGACCACTTTCATCCAATTCCCTCTTCCCCAACCTCTTGCCTCTGCTCTCTTTTGCTATGAGTTTGTTTGTTTGTTTGTTCGCCTGTTTGGTTTTGAAGTATAATTGACCTACAACACTATATTATTTCTTGGTGCATAACACAACAAGTCAATATTTCTATACAAAATAATCACCACAATAATTCTAGTTACCATCTATCACCATACATAGATAATACATTGGATAGTGGTATTTAGAAAATAAGACATGGGCACTACATCTGGGCTTTGGGGGTGACTACTTTAGGATCATCACAGTGGACAGAGTTCGGGAATATACGTATATATATATATGTACATACATGTACACACATTTACATGTATCTTTAATTCTAAATTTATCTATGCATATGGAAAAACCATGAGTTTACAGAAATACTTCTGTTTCCAATTCCAATATTGTAAGGTTTATTCTAGTGTTCTGCCTTTCCATATTTGCAATCCCCTTATCCAATACTGAGAAACCTGGCTCCTGTTATCCTTCATAGATTTACATATTGGATCCTTGCAGGTACCCAGTTGTCCATTGCAACGGCCACCTTTGCTCCTTTGTAAATGTCCTTCTCACTCTGCTTGGGTCTGACCCTGTGTCAGAGCGTCTACCCACGTCAGAACCCTCCTCACCGCAGTCCAGTTTCCGATACCCCACAACAGGCATGCCCTGCCCCGTGTGGGTGCCCTTCTCAATCTGCTGGGCCTCACCAGCCTGCTGGCCTCACCCTACTTGGGCTCCAACACCCCACTCACTCAGGAATGCCCTCCTCGCTTGGCATGGTCTCTGTCGTCTTGCACTGGGCTCCTTCCTGCAGAGATACAAACAAATGCACCAGTTCAGTCCTCTGACAACAGAGATATTTCACTTCACAGGATGCTTATTGCATAATTTGCAGAACCTCACACAGACCTTGTCTGTTTCCCATATGCTCTAGACAGATCCAGACAGGGTGATGATTATAGCTAATGAACGTGTACTTAATTTACCTGGACTTCTTTGAACAACTTGCATTTCTCATTTTTTTTCACCCTGTCCTCCAGGAAGCAATGCCAGTTTCTTGGTTCCAAAAGTCCTAGATTTTCCCTTTTTTTTTTTTTTCCCCTCCTATTATAACACATTTTTGTCATGTGGGTACTCGTCTTCCCTACTGAATTTTCTCTTTTTAAGGTCACAGGCTGTATCTTTTTTTTTTTCCAATTCCTTTTTAAAATTTCCTGCATGTTGTCCTCCATAATTTTATTTTATTTATTTATTTGGCTGCACCGAGCGGCATGTGGGACCTTAGTTCCCCGACCAGAGATCGAACCCACGTCCCCTGCATTGGAAGCGCAGAGTCTTAACCGCCGGACCGCCAGGGAAGTCCCTATTTTATTTATTTTTAACAGCTTTATTGAGGTACAATTGATATGAAAAGAACTGCACACATCTAATGTGTACCATTTGAGGAGTGTGGACATATGAAAACACCTATACCATCCCCACAATCAAGATAATATACATATCTTAATTATTTTCTTTTTTCTCCTTCCCATCAAAACCCCCCTTCTTACCTGTCAGTCTTGCATGACATATTAAAGGTGTACTCCTTTTGCCTGAAACAACAGCTATTCCTGAGAGCCCACTACATGCTTTTCACTATTTCCTCCCTAGGGGTTACCTTCCAACACTCCCAGATGAGCAAACAGTCTAATCACCACCTGTTCATCTTGCTAGGATCCCAGGCTTTAGAACCACAACCAGATGCTTTCTTCTCATCATTTGAGAGCCTGACTGAAGTCTCAGCTTCTTCAAGGACTGGTCCCATGCTATGTTCTGGTCACCAAACAGCCATATTGATTCCATGCGAATCAATAGAAGTGCCCTGATAGCAATGGGTTCTGTGTGGAAAGGAGAAATAAAACAATAAGAAACAAAAACCATAGAATATACAGATTTGTTTTTGGTGTACGTGAATATTCTAGACAGTAAAACAGAGCCAATATCAAGATGAAGCACCTGAAGAAAGAAATAACTATATATTTCACCGATCGTAATAATGGGTATACCATATATCCTTGTTGCTTATCTAACTATAGTCATTATTTTGTAATAACTTGAAATGCAGTATAATCTATAAAATATTGAAGCATTATTCTGTACACCTGAAAATAATATAATATTGTAAACCAACTATATTTCAATATAAATAAATAAATAAAATAAAATAATGGGGTATAAACTGTATTTACCAGCACTGAAAGAATATATAGAAAAAACAGTTATCATTTGGGGTCTGCCAGAGTTGGAAAAGGGTTTTTGAAGGAGAGGAGTTTAACCAGGTCTTTAAGCTCTCTAACTAGTCCTATACCAATTTATTCTTTCTAAGAAATAGCTCTGCTAGGTTGTCTAAAATGAAGCTAGCCTCTAGCTTCAGCTAGTACTATCTGGCATGCCTTTCTCCAGTAATGTGAAACAACTTTTGAGATTGCCTTTTGAGATGTGTCCCTGCTGTATACAGAGGTAAAGGAGTCTCTAACGGACTGGAACCCTGGCTTATCTTGACTCTCCTTGTACTATTCTAGAACCCACAATCTTCTGCTGGTTTTGGCCTCTAGTGACCACTTATTTTCTTACTATGACTCTCCTGGTTCTATCTTCCCAAGGGACAAGACTAAGAAAAAATGGTCAGAGCTTTAAATAGACTGTTTCCTGGTTCAACACAAGGAAGAATTTTCTAACTGGATGGTTGAGGAGATACCATGATCTCCTCTCTGCAACAGAGGCTGGATGACCTTTGGTGGGGATATTGTAGATGGGGTTCAAGTGCCCGAGGGGCAAAGAGGTGCTTAAGCATCTACTCCGTTCCAGAGACAGAGTTACAAACTGGGGATGTAAACACAAAATGTTTGCTTCAGGAGCTCAAAATCTAGCTGTCTTCATGACAAGGAAATCAAATCTTGCAACAAAATTCAAAAGTTATAATAACAATATAATTCCAGTGTCCATAGGGCCTGAGGAATTAAGAAACCACATTCAGAGAGTTTCCTGAGGCAGCTCCATGAAAAAAGCTAGAAGTTCAAAGACAAAGCTGTCCCACCTGCTCCCAGGAGACAAAGGACCACACAGCAGAGGGGCCTGGAGCCCTCCTCAGCTCAGACAGGATGGGACCCGGTGTCTCCCTGCCCAGGTTCCTGTCTTCTCAGTGCACTTCCCTGGTCCTGAGGGGGATGTGCTTGAGGAATCCCTGCCCTTGTTTGTTTCTTCAGTTCACATTCCCTCTTTCCCTTTTATGACCTGTGCCAGCACCTCAAAAGGTGGGTTGGGGCTACTTTGGTAGGACTGAGAGGAATAGACCCATCCCCTACCCCCCATGAAGATGGCTGTGAGCCTCAGAGGGATGGGAAGAAGGCAGTAGGTTGGGCTTGGGGGTGACAGTTTGGCTTCAGACTGGTAAAGCTGAACACTTTTCTAAGGAGTTAGGATACTAAGTGGGTATTGACACAAAAACCTGAGAACAAAAGAAAGCCATTAATTGGAGATGGTGATCAAATGAGGACTTGGTCACAAGGAAATGGTGACAGCTAAGATGCTTGAGCAGAGAGGAGACAAGAGCCCAGGGTGATGATTGGCCAATGTTACTTGATGCTCTGTCATTAGCCTTGATCTCCTTGAATTCCATTTGTCTAGGAATGGCATTATATCAAATCGTGGGTCAAAGTTGAGTCTGGTAGTAGCACTTAAGAGAGTAAAATGATTGGAGAACTACTTGGACAAACCAGGGAGATTTTTACATTGGATGTTATATCTTTGGTGCCTTGATTCAGTCACCTGTGGTGTTGATTCTTCTCAGCTCTGGGTCACTAGCAAATCAGCTACATGGCTTTCTGTGATCTCAAATCAGAGACCTCAGGGACTTCTTGCTACATTTCATATGGGCTCTGAGACAGCACTTTGGAGAAAAGTTGTTAATCAGCTGGGAATCTACCTTGGAGTACAGCTACAAGAGCATGTATCAACTCCTTACCTGCAAAAATGCCATGGAAACTGCAAAACTACCATGGAAACATTGTCAAGTGCTTTGCTGAAAATAAGACATGCTAGTCCCAATTTCTTCCAAATTCTTCAATCTAGCGAGCTCACCCAAAAGAAAATGGGATCAGCTTGACATGACTTATCCTATGTGAACCTGTCTTCTCTACTAAGATTGCTAAATACTTTGATGACTGTCACTCACAAGGATGAAGTAGCAAAGTGACAATGACTGAGAGTTTTGAGGGTTACAGCACTTGTGAATGGTTGCTCACTAGCCTATGTCCCAGGAGCTATTCAAGGTGCCTACTAGGTTTTTCCTAATCCCCGAATTTCCAAAACTATAATAGAAAAATATTTCTGAGCCTAGTAATGGAACTCTTTGGATATCTGTGTACTTTGATTTAGGAAATGTATCCCATAAAAGCAAGGTGGTTACATTGAAGAAGGTTGGGATGATGGAGCTTGGAGACAGATCACAGAAAGTTTTCCTGGTGGGGATATAAATATCTGAAAGAAAACTGTCTTTGTCAAAAAATTAATGTGGGGTGTGTACTCTAATTTTTCCCTCTTCCTTGTCATTTTCCATTTATGATGCTCTATTTTGACCTTCAGCATCATTTTCACCTTCATCCATCTCTGTTTCTCTTCCTAATCTCATTGCCTTCCAATCCAATAGAATGTTTTCTCTCAATAAATGCCTCACTAGCCACTCACTATCATATTCAGAAGTGGCAAGTTTCCAAATTATTTCAAGATGGCATTTGCGCATGCTGTTCTGACAGCTGTGGGTCTCAGGTTACATACCTGAGAACCTCTATGATAAAACTTAATTGTTCTTTTATTTATCTATTTTGCAGTACGTGGGCCTCTCACCGCCGTGGCCTCTTCCGTTGCGGAGCACAGGCTCCGGACGCGCAGGCCCAGCGGCCATGGCTCACGGGCCCAGCCGCTCCGCGGCACGTGAGATCCTCCCGGACCGGGGCACGAACCCGCGTCCCCCGCATCGGCAGGCGGACTCTCAACCACTGCACCACCAGGGAAGCCCTTAATTGTCCTTTTATTAAGCCTGCTTTACCAGCCTAATCTTGAGGAATGGAGGTAGAATATGGCTGCAAATGGGAAGAGAGAGAAATGTGAAGTGAATTCTGACAGAGACATAACTGAATTAAGTTGTCACTTTAACAAAACTCTGATATGTGGATCAAAGATTAACTTCTCCCATTTCCCCATTATTTTCTCTGGGTATTCATTTTATCCATGAGGATATTAAAGTCCAGACACCCCTCCCCCCCCCAAAAAAGAACACGGCTGCACTCACTTATTCATGTACTCTTTAGAGTTGCTCATGGACAAGAGTAGAGTAGTAGTGACAGAGACCATATATATCGCCTGCAAAGCCTAAAACATTTACTATCTGGCCCTTTACAGGAAAAAGAAAAGGTTTCTGACCCTGCACATGAAACGTGGAGAGAACCACATGTGGCTAGAAGAGAAATGCCCCCAGACCAATGGAACCCGTGAGCAGATTCTCAAGAAAACGCAGCCTGGTTCCAGGATTCACTTTACCAGGGAAGAACATTCTATGCACTAACACCGATTTGCCCTGATTGCTTACTTCAGTTTTTTCGTAAGTTTCTTAGTATATTATGTTTCAAGGGGAGAAGCTCTTATTTAAAATTTCCTTGTTTACTTCAGTTTTTTCGTAAGTTTCTTAGTATATCATGTTTCAAGGGGAGAAGCTCTTATTTAAAATTTCCTTGTTTACTTCAGTTTTTTCGTAAGTTTCTTAGTATATCATGTTTCAAGGGGAGAAGTTCTTATTTAAAATTTCCTTGTTTGCTTCAGTTTTTTCGTAAGTTTCTTAGTATATCATGTTTCAAGGGGAGAAGTTCTTATGTAAAATTTCCCTACACATTGTAGTGGTCAAGAGCCAGCACAGCACAGCCTCAGTGACTGGTGATGTATTAACCAGGAAAGTGACTAGAGAAGCCAAAGCAAAGGAAAAACAGACTCATTGAAGGAAAGGGCATAAAATTACCTGACACAGAGAGAATGTAATGTTGAACTTTTCTTGTCCTGCCTTAAAATATAAATGTTATTCCATCATTCCTGTATTATGTGTACGTCATCACAATGGAGGGCGTGGGCTCTGAAGTGAGGTTGCTTGTGTTTGAACTCTGTATGGATCACCTCATAGTACTGAACATTTGAGGAAAAAAAATCTTACCTTCTCTAAGCCACAACCTCCCCATCTATAAAATGGCAAAAATTAGAGCACAACACTTATAAAGTTGTTTGTAAGGACTGAATGAGTAGATGTATCAAAATCCCACCCCCAGGGTTTGATACATATTATAGTACGCACTCAATAAATTCCCATTGTCTCTTCGCTGGCCAAGAACTCTGTATTATCTTGGTGTCCAGACTTTGGTGAACTGACTAGGGAAGTGTTACGTGGTGCTTGAGAGCACAGGCAGTGAAGCCAGATTTCCGGGGCTGGAATCCTGACCCTACCATGGATTTGCTTTGTGATTTTGGTAAAGTCCCTTATATTTTTGTGAGCCTCAGTTTTCCCAACTGTTAAATGGGAATTATAATAGGGATCTTGTAGGCTTGTTTTGAGAATTACTAGTTTAACAAATAGGCTAAGTATTTAGCATATGCCTATTAAATACTAAGTTCAGATAAGGATAAATTATTCTCATTCTTTCCCTTTCCTATTTTGAACTATTGTGGTTTCAAATCAGAAATGTTTTTCTTTTTTTAGGAGAACAAGTGTTCCTATCAATAATGAAACATTAACATGGGTATACAAGGCCAGAGCTACTACAGGACAAATTATATAATTCTGAAACAGGCAATGTTAATTACATCAAGGGTATAGCTCTCAAGATAATCCTCAGTGTAAAAGTTCATGCTTGTGACAACCAAGTACCTAAATTTTTTCTCTGGGAATCAGGACACCTGCAGCCCTGATCTGTGACCTTACTCCAACTTACTTTTCTATTATGGGGAACAGTTTCTACCAGGTGGGTTCATTTTTTCCATTCCCATAACCTCTGCAAAAGTGGACAAAAGTGGATGGTTAAATTGGATGCTGAATCATCTTCAATGTGGCACGGAACTGAATTCTAAATTTGGATTTGTGGCTTTCCAGTGAAGAAATCACATTTCCGGCACCTGTGGCCATGGGTGTCAATGACAAACCTGGTGGTATAAATAGCTGTGGATGGAAACCCTTCAGCATAGTCCCTAGTCCAGATCCGGGGAGCAACCATGACGACCTTCATCTTTCTTGCTCTCTTGGGAGTCGCTGGTGAGTCTTGATCAATAAGTGATCAGTAGGTGTCTATGACTTTTTTAAGGATGCACTTTCTACTCTGGAAGACAATAATGAATGCGGAATATAATCTCTGTACTTAAGAGGCTTAAGATGTTGAAACAACAGTGCACAGTACATATGTCTGTAGATAACTAAATCTCACTTGCTGGAGAAGATGATGCGGGGCAGGGGTGATCCGTGTAGAGAGTATTAAGAGGAAGAATCTGCCCTGAATTTCGGGTACAGTCTATGAAGTAAGAGTGAAAAAGAAAAGATAGTCAATGTGAAGGGAATGTTGTTTTGATCTTTATAAGAACTTGGAGTTAATAATTGGGACTAAAGACTAATCTTGTTCTCCTTGAAGAGGCTGTGAGTATCACAGCCTGAGTCTCCTCTGTACTAAAGGGCATCTTAAGAGAGATCTTAACAGGAAAAGACACTCTATTTCTCGTGAATAAAAGCTATGGGCTGGTTTTACCACATCTTCACTAATGAAATCTCTCTGATGTAAAACAACATGTCATGCAATCATGAGAAGAAATAGAGAAATGACTATTTCTGTTTTTATACTATTCAATACTATTGTACACTTCAAACTTACTACAGAATTTTCCCGAATTTGGTTGTTATAAATAAATTCAATACACATATTTACATATCAAAAAGTCTATTTCAAATTACTTTAAAATATATGAACAACAGGGCATATATCATATAATTCCAGACATTTGGAGTCCTTAGAAATCATAATAAATCAGTGGTCCAAAATTTACAGTGCTGAATAAATTAAAAATGTTGGAAATATAATTGGGATGAGGGGAAACATTAGAGAGAGAAACCTTATAATGTTCTATGAGATTATTTAGTTAACATTTTAGGTGAGAACCAAGAAGAGATTGTGGAAACAAAAGTACAAAACTCCCCATTTTTTCCAGGCCAGAACATTCTCAGGTGGTATTTAAGTTTCCTTTCTGTTACCTCATGTGGTGTTTATCCTATACTGAACTCTACAAATAAACACAATCATGGTGACGGCAAAGCTTTATTGAACGCATACTTAAATGTCTCCTTAGCAAACAAGCTTCTGTGTAAAAAGTATTCTTTATATTCTCAGGTAGTGGGCTTCAAGGCATTTATTACGTAAGGAGTCTCTGATTTGTATGTGTGTGTGTGTGTGTGTGTGTATGTGACATATGTAAAAAAATCAGTCTATTGATCAAATTTAAAGCATAAATTAAAAATGAGATACTTATAATAGTGTAAGTAGCACATGTGTTAAATGTATAGAACGATAAGATTTTGGAAACAATTATATTAAAATCACTGTTTCCTGATTATGTATGACAAGAAAACATGACCTATGTTTTTTCTGGTTAATCTGCAAAACCTTGCTTCTGAGTAGAAATTCCACAATAGCTCCAACTTCTCTCTGTCAGTTGCTTTCCCCGCTGATGATGATGACAAGATTGTCGGGGGCTACACCTGTGAAGCGCATTCTATCCCCTACCAGGTGTCCCTGAACTCCGGCTACCACTTCTGCGGGGGCTCCCTCATCAGTGACCAGTGGGTGGTGTCCGCGGCTCACTGCTACAAGTCGTAAGTAACCAATACTCACAGCCCTGTTCTCTGAGGTCAGGTCATCCCCAGCCCTGCCAAAGCACAATCAGGGAGAACTACAGAGTTATGCTTGAGGGGGGAGCATTCAGATTTCAAGACCTCATTATCCCCCCCGCCCACCGGCCCAGGCGTTGTATGCATTGAGGGATTTTCCCACAAAAAGATACCCTTAGAGTTCCCTGATGGCCTTCCAAATGAGGGCAATAAAGACATAGCAAGAAAAATAGTGAGTGATTAAATATACCTAGAGTACCTTAACAGCTCTAATCATTATAGCTCAACCAGGAAAAACATGGCATATGCAAGTAACAAAACACAGGACATTTCCAGTACAACCTAAAGATAAACACAACTCATTCTATTCCCTTAATATTCTGCCATATCTCTGAGGCCTGCCACGACTCCCTACAATAACTGATAATCCCAACCAGATTAATCAACACCAGTTGCCTTTTCACCTCCCACTGCTTGACTGGCATCATTTGGTTCCCATTCCTACACCTAATGAATCTAGCAAGATGTTGGGTTGTGAGTCTGGCCTTGGAGTGACACCTACCTAAGGAATCCTCTAACCTGTGCCGTAGGTGGTAGGACTACCTTAAGTGCACACTAACCTGTGTGTGTATGTGGGGGCTTCTGTCTGTGCTTATGCTCAAGACTGGGCTGTAATGGAATGGGAAGGAGCTCACGTTGGAGACTTAGAGAACTTGTAACCCTTTAATCCAGCCGAATGAAGGTGGGCCTGGGAGCACACAACATTGAAGTCCTTGAGGGCAATGAGCAATTCATCAAAGCAGCCAAGATCATCGTCCATCCCAAGTTCAACAAAAGGACCTTGGATAACGACATCATGCTGATTAAACTGGACCCACCTGCCACTCTCAACAATCAAGTAGCCGCTATCCCTCTGCCAACACGTTGTGCAGCTGCTGGTACCCAGTGTCTCATCTCTGGCTGGGGCAACACCAAGAGCAGTGGCTGTAAGTGTCACCTGGAACAGAATCACCAAGTCTGAGAATCCTAGAGGTGAAAAACGTGTTCAGCGTCAGTTAGCCCGAGCTCTCACTCAAGGCAATGTTCCCAGAGAATAGTGGGGTTCTATGGAGTCTTAGAATATACTAATTGAAATGCGTAACATTCCTCTGCTTGACAACACAACAAAAAAGCACTACGGTAAAGTTGCCAGGTATGCAACTAAAATGTGATTAGTGATTTGCAGGGAACCAAAACGTGAGGAGGTACACAGAACAGAGACTAAGAGATTTGGAACTTTTCAAAGCATAGCCCCGCTTCAGAAATAAAGTCTCTAGATTTGAGACCTATGGTCACTGATGCTAGTGTCAGAGAGAGAACAATCTGTTGATGAAAACCGTTTGGAAGACCCTCCAGATATAACTTGTTCTTCCAAAATAGAAGTTACCTGCAATCTGACAGAAGGAATGGGGATATTGGGAAGAGGGGGGAGAGATACTGAGAAAGAAATTTCCCAGATTGGATGGGTAATCCTCTTCCATTTCCACTCTCACTCCCAACAGCCAGCTTCCCTGAGCTCCTGCAGTGTCTGAAAGCTCCCATCCTGTCTGACAGCGTTTGCCACAGTGCCTATCCCGAACAGATCTCCAAAAACATGATGTGCCTGGGCTTCCTGGAGGGCGGAAAGGACTCTTGCCAGGTTAGTTGCTTTGCACGCCTTCTCCTTCCAGCTCAGCTTCACATATCTCTTTTCGGAAACTCAGACAATTGAAAAGCTGTCCCTGGGGCTGATTATGAGGGCTGAGGGATAGATTTGGGATAAATGATAAATTCATTTTGCCATATTAATGGTTAGGGATCAGGGGAAAAGATACACAGAAGATCATGTGCAAACAGTACATCCAGGCGGGCTTCTGAGGAGGGCTAGAGCAGAAGGAAACTTTGAAAGGAGCAGGGCTAGATGGGCAGCATTGCACTGCCCGGTCCACCTCTTCTTGGTACTACAGCCCTGCAACTAAGGAAAGAGGGAGTTCAAAGGAGGGGAAAGAATAGGGGTCCAGTATGGAGACTGAGGGTTGGTTTTCCAGGGAAAGAGAAGGGCTTCATGGAGGGTCAGCAGCCTGGGAAGGTGGTCCCCGGGTAAAGGAGGAACACCTTTGAGCCTTTCTCCCATCTGGGCACAGCTGTGAGTTCTAACTGGCTCTTCCTTCTTGCCCAGGGTGACTCTGGTGGCCCTGTGGTCTGCAAAGGACAGCTCCAGGGCATTGTCTCCTGGGGCTATGGCTGCGCTCTGAAAGGCAAACCTGGTGTCTACACTAAGGTCTGCAACTACGTGAACTGGATTCAGAAGACTATCGCTGACAACTAAACAGCGTCATCTCTTCATGACCCTCCGTGTTAGTCAGCTTCACCTTCCTCCCATCCTGAAAACAGTATCTAAATAAAAACATTTTCTCCTGTACCAGATATATCCAAGAAGGGTCCTTACTTGGTTTGTGTACTTTCTCTTCAATGTGGCTACTGAGAAGAGGGTGGATATAGAGTTGAACTATTACATGAAGATGGAATTTGAAAGGTTACTTAGTCATTCATTCAGCCTCATCAAAATAAATTACTGGGCTTCCCTGGTGGCGCAGTGGTTGAGAGTCCGCCTGCCGATGCAGGGGACGCGGGTTCGTGCCCCGGTCCGGGAAGATCCCACATGCCATGGAGCGGCTGGGCCTGTGAGCCATGGCCACTGAGCCTGCGCGTCCGGAGCCTGTGCTCCGCAACGGGAGAGGCCACAACAGTGAGAGGCCCGCGTACAGCAAAAAAAAAAAAAAAATGTGTTAATATCCACACATTGATACTTTCACACATTGATACTATTTCAGATACTGTGTTTAATCATTAACTCTTGGGCTTCCCTGGCGGCGCAGTGGTTGAGAGTCCGCCTGCCGATGCAGGGGACACGGGTTCGTACCCCGGACCAGGAAGATCCCACATGCCGCGGAGCGGCTGGGCCCGTGAGCCATGGCCGCTGAGCCTGCACGTCCGGAGCCTGTGCTCCGCAACGGGAGAGGCCACAACAGTGAGAGGCCCGTGTACCGCAAAAAAATTAAAAAATTACTGCTCACCTACATCACCAGACTCCGTGTGGATGTTTGGGCTATAAAGATGAATAAGGTTAGCCATCACTGTTACCACTATATTTTTACACAGATAATGACACTAAAATGCAGAAGGTTAAAATCAACTGCCTAAAGTCACTCAACTAGTTCACTCTGCGGCTGAAGTGAAGCCCCAGCCATTCTTATCCCATCACTTTGCTGCTGCTGTGTGACCCTGTGCTCTCCCTTTGTCTCTAATCTACCTGAAACTCTGTGAGGCTAGACTAGGGGAAAGGCTACATGGAGAATGTTTTAAAAAGTACAGATCCTGTATTTCCAAGGTTTCATCTACCTATTTCTTTTATTCTCCAAGATACTCTTGTTTTCCATCTGGAATTTTACGCTACGGCATGCATGATTTCTGCCGGTAATCTGTACCCCGTCCCACACTAGACCGCCCAAACCCCAGCTCAACGTAGGTACTATTTTGAACTGTAAGCAAAAAAAGGTGCAAATGCAGATAAGTTTTGTGGAAAATTGATCTGTTACCCTGAGATCATAAAAGTCTTGACTATAGGGGTGGTGCTCTCTGTTCTCTTCCGCCCTATCCAGAGAGGCAGCACAGACACCCCGCTTTAGTTCTTCAATGTTGTTCCCTGCAACTTTTCATGTTTCCTTGGATCATCTAAAGGATGATTAGGAGTACAGGTCCCAGTACATGATTCCTATGTGTATTTGGTATGAATCAAGGATGAAAGATACAATATGGTCTGAGCATAACAGCATTGGAATAGGTCGAGGAGTTCTGAAAGGTAAAAATGTTTGTAGTCCCAGTAGGATAACGTGATACGGTGAAGGATGGGTATTACCTTAGTCAGTTGGTGCTCTGTAACCAGAAAACCACAGATTGCATGGCTTAAGCAATAGACATTAATTACTCACAGTTTTTGAGACTGGAAAGTCCAAGATCAAGGTGACACGGGAGATAGTGGGGGCCCCCTTCTGGCTTGTAGACAGCTGCCTTCTTGCTGTATCCTCTCATGGCTGAGAGAACTGACTCTAGTATTGTAATGGGGGCGGGGCAGGCGTGCAGCCAATAGCACGCGGCCGTTACCCTGTTACTGAGCAACTGTTACTGCGAGATCAGAAGCAGGAGACCCTTCACCTGCCGGGTGGAGGTCGCCCTTGGCCAATGGTTGGCCATGTCGTGGTCCTCGCGGGGAGCAGTGCGTGTGGTAAGAGGTGTATCAAGGGCCAGCAGGTGCGCTGGCGGGGCCTCGGGGACAGGCTGGGTGCCGTGTCCTGCAGAGCTCCAGAGCCCTCACCACGGCAGGCCACTGGCCGGGCCCAGGCCTTGAGGCAGGGGGAGCCTCTCTCCGCTCCCTGCCTCTGCGACCTAATGGCCGCAGCAGTCTGCATGGGTCCACAGGACCTGCTCCCCAGCCCCGCTTTGGGTGGCCTGAGGAGCCTGAGCACTGGCTGGGTCCTGGGTGCCCGGCTCCCTCAGTGATGACAGCTGGGCAGGGTCTGGGGACCTGGCCCTGAGAGCATCGTCAGCGGAGAACTACGTCTTCGGCGGGGCCTCGGTGCTGGACGAGCACTCCCGGGCAGGGTAACCCTCCTGTGCGGGGACCCCCTCCTCTTAGCCAGAGCCTGGACCTCAGAGGGCGAAAGTCGAGCCTTGGGACCTTGCACTTTCTTGTCAGAACAGAGAACAACATTTGTTTTGGTGGAGGTTTACAGGAACATCGTGACCTGACCGCGACCTGACCTCAAGAACAAAGGATCTGACAGCAAGAAATCTGCAACAACTAACCACACCGCTCCCTCAGCTTTCCTATAAAAGGGCTTTGCTGAAAGCTTTCAGGGAGTTTAGGATTTTTAAGGTATGAGCCACCCATTTCCTTGCATGGCCCTGCAATAAACCTTTCTCTGCTCTGAACTCTGATGTTTTGGTATTGTTTGGCCTCATTGTGTCACACAGACTTGTGTTAGGTAACAGCATCTCCCTCTTATAAGAGCACTAATTCCAGGTGCTCCACCTTTATGACCTCATCTAAACTTTCCAAAGGCCCTACCTCCTCATACCATCTCCTTGGGTGTTAGGGTTTGAACATACGAATTTTGGTGGTGAGGGACACAGGTATGCAGTCCATAACCGGTATCTCAGAAGAGGAAGGTATGGGAAGATACATTCCCCTATTACCAATTTTCCATCCCTTTGTATACCTCTGGGTGGCACATTTGTAGGGAGCAGTCCTGAGCCCTTAATATTACCTTATCATGCCACTAGGATGGAGCCCAAATTCCTTAGCCTTGCATTCAGGGCTCTTAAGTGTTCAGTTATAACTAATCTGTCCTGTGTATTTCCTTAGTTGTTATTGAATTGCTTTTATGTTTGCTTATGGCCTAAAATAATTTCACATATAACTCCTCTTTTTTTGTTGTTTTTAAATGTTACCTTATATCTACCTTAAATAAACATCTCAGGCTTCTCTACAGAGACAAATGAGTTTAAAGATTTCCCTGTTCCCTCTGAAACGTTCTTCTACCCCACCCATCGCCACCACCAATATACACCTACTCACCTAAGCACCTCAGGTAGAGGGAAGATTCAGAGACCTGAAAAGATAAGTGAGATAACATAAAAGATGAGAGATCAGGGCAGGCCCAGAGTAAAGTATGAAAAGGCAAATAAATCATTTTTCTGGACACCATCCAATAGTCCCTTTTCAGCATATCTTGGCATTTTCTATCTCTTATTTAAAATCTGACTTGTTACAATTTGTGAAATTATATTAAAATGTGAAATCTATATGCTCTTTGGCCCAGCAACTAAACTTCTAGAATCCTATCCTATTAAAATGTGCTTATAAAAACAAAAATGTGGGGCTTCCCTGGTGGCGCAGTGGTTGAGAGTCCGCCTGCCGATGCAGGGGATACGGGTTTGTGCTCCGGTCCGGGAAGATCCCACATGCCGCGGAGCGGCTAGGCTCGTGAGCCATGGCCACTGAGTCTGCGCGTCCGGAGGCTCCGCTCCGCAACGGGAGAGGCCACAACAGTGAGAGGCCCGTGTACCGCAAAAAAATAAAAAAAAAAAGTGTAAGTGTGAGTGTATCATTTAGGAATCATTCAGTTGCAAGGAACAGAATGTCCAACTCATACTTTAACAAGTACTTTAAAATGCACTGGTGGAAGCTTAGAAATAGTGAGCACTGCAAGAATGGTTTGATTCAGCAATTCAAAGATGCCATCAGGGGACCCAATTTATTTCTGTCTTTGCCCTCTGCATCACTGTCAGCTTTATCCTAAGGATAAAGCCTTGTGATCAAGACAGCTGTTGGAGCCATACTCTCCCTTGCCTGTGTATAGGGAGAAAGAAGCTTTTTCCCCAGAAGCTGCTGTCAAACATATTGTGTCTCCTTAACTGAATTTGGTCACTCTCTCATCCCTGAGCCAATAACTGAAGAGGATTATGCTGCTGAACTTATAATTAAGTTACATGGCACACCATCAATGCATGAGTAACCTTTTCATTTTGCAATAAACACAGCCTACTTGGTATATATTTGGTTAACTGAGTAATTATAAGGTTAGCTATCAAGAAAAGGAGGTGTAGATTTTAAGGAGGCAGCCACAGTCTCCACCAAGAGTAATCAAGGATGCTTACTGATGTATTGTCTACATCACACTGAAAATCCGGAAATAACTCAAATAGTCATTAACAGCAGACTGATTAAATAAACTTGGTATGTTGTACAGTGGAGACAATGTAACTATTCTATTCATTTATCCAACCGCTTAACTTATTGAGGGCCTATTACCTGCCTAACAGTGTTTTATTCACTAAAGATACAGCAGGGAAGAAAACAGTTAAAACCTTGCCTTCATGGTGTATTCATTCTGATTGGGTAAACAGAAAACAAATAAATAGAGACTAGAGAATATAATGCTAATCAATGCAAATGCCACAGGAAAAGAAAACTGGATCAAAGAATGGGTAAATGGAAAGCAAAGATCTGCCTCCAAAGTATAATCAAAAGAAAAACATCAAAAGACCTGTGAAAGCATACTATGATTTAAAAACCCATTTTGTAGTCAGAAGAGATATCTCTCACCAAAAGATATCTACTACAAATAAATACCTAATTCATGATTCAATAAAATCCAGGAAGACATGATATTTCATAGCAAAAATAAGGCAATGTAAAGATGTAACAGTCTGAGATTAGGAAAAGTTTTTTTGCTTGCTATTATCTCATTACAGTAACAGATAGATTTAATTTACTTATCACTTGCTCTGAAAACTCTCAGACGGCTCTCAACTGTCAACTTCATGGTTAGGACCTTTGATAGCTATGTAAAATAAAGCAATATTTGTACTTGGAAGTTTAGCTACTTATGTAAATATTTTTTCACATGGGATATATAAGCTGGATAGAAGTAACTTCACTTCAGATTGGTATACTCCATAATCTGTTAGTTTTCCCATTAACGAGCAAAAATTTTCAAGGTATACTCAAGATGAATTTATCTAAGAATATTTGCTTTAATAAGACAAATAGAAGCCTCTTTTTCCCTAGAAATCTTATTTAATTCATTATTTAAATGAAAACTAGTTTAATTATTTATCTTTTATGGCAAGTAAATTTAGTGTTAAAATCAAATTTTAAAAGACCTTTAAAAAATAAAGATATTTACTATCTTGGTATGATTTTAGCCTTACTTTTAAAAGTCAAGTAAGAATGTCTGCCTTGTTGAAAAAATGCAGCTAGAAAAGTCTTTATGTAGTCTTAAAAATATCCATTTTTTCTGAGTAGCTCGGTCTAATCCCTTTTTAATTTACATTCCATCTAAGCTGTGGAAACTTTCTAAACATACTCTTGCCATACGATCCAGCGATCACACTCCTTGGTATTTACTCAAAGGAGCTGAAAATGTATCTCCACACAAAAACCTGCTCATGCGTGTTGATAGCAGCTGTATTTATAATTGCCAAAACCTGGAAGCAAACAAGATGTCCATCCTATGAATTAGGTGCTAATATTCCTCCCATTTTATAAATTAGAATACTGAGGCTTAAAGAGGTTAAATGTTTTTATCAGGACAAGGCACCTAGAGAGTCCTGAAGCCAGGAATTGAACCCTACCTCTAGGAGCTGGACTCCTGAGTCTATGCTCCTCACTGCTGTTAATAAACATGGAAATGTTACAAAGATTTAAGGACTTACAACAATATTTGGACATAGATAAAAATGTGTCCCCAGAGGCCTGGAAAATATGGGGATCCTAAGGTTATAGTTATTTTATTTAACAAGCATTTATATAGCACTTACTATTTACCATTAGAACTTGCTGTTCTAAGTACTTTATAAATAGAAAATCTGAACAGACCAATAATGAGTAAAGAGATTGAGTCAGTAATCAAAAACCTCTCAACACAGAAAACCCCAGGACCAGACAGCTTAGCTGGAGAATTCTAACAAACATTCAAAGAATGAACACCAACCCTGCTCAAACTCCTCCAAAAGCTGAAGAAGGGAGAACACTTCCCAACTCATTCTACAAGGCCAGCATTACCCTGATACCAAAGCCAGAGAAAGACAACAGAAGAAAACTATAGACCAATATCCATGGTTGAAACCACTATTTGCTACATATCTCGGGGCGGGGGGGCAGTCAGAAAGTTAAGGCTAACTTATAAAAAGAAGGAGTGGGGTGCATTAAAAAGAGTACTAAGTGTCAAACACAGAAACTGAACAGGTAGGGAGACTGATTTTATTCAGATTATTGCAATAAGAAGAACATCCCAGATCTGGAGATCAGAGTGCCTCAGCAGGATGCTTTCGCCTTAAGACTTTTGTAGGGAGATGTAGACAAGTTACAGGTGGGGAGATTAACAGTTGAGGTTGTTTTGCAATCAGGGGAATTCTCAGTTAGCTGAACAGGAAGTGTTTATCTCTAGTTGTAGTTAGATTGGGGCGGGGGAAAACAGTTCTAAGCTCAGCTAATCATTGATGAGAGAAAGAATGGGGAGCTGGAGGGTCCGTGTGGTTCAGGCAAAGGCGGGAAGGTCTGTGGCTGACCTTGTCACACGTCCACAAAAGAGTCATCCAAGGTCTTACGGGAGCCATGAGAGAGTGGACGGAGCCTTTTCAAACTCATATGGGGAAGGGTCATTCTTTGTGATGAGCCATTTCTCAGAATACAGAATTTCCAAGAATTTTTCACCCACTGCTGTTTTCTGGGAACACAGGGCTCAGGTAAAGTTCTACACATCAGGGGAAATCTGGAAACACCGTTCCGAGTCCTGACTTGGCTGTTAACTTCCATGAGGCCTATGGCATCCTCGTCACTAAAATGGCGAGGGGAGGGTGATTTGTTAAATCTATTTCATACCCCAATGTTTGAAGAGTCTCTGAGAGGGGCAGAGGGACTCTTGAGGAAAAGGGAGATGGCAAGTGAGGGCAGGGAGAGAGGTTCACAGTCACAAAGGGAGGAGAGGACAACAAACAGACTGTGTCACAGAGAGGGGAGGAGAATGTCAGCAGGTACTCCTGAGATTTTTAGGGTCAGAGAAGAGGCACCAGGGGCTGGACTTGGTCTGCCCCTTTCCCTTTCACCCACATCAGAGACAGATCTCAGGTGTGCCTTATGTAACTGGATTTTGATCAGGGCTCGTTTGAAGACATCTGTAAAAGCCTTGCTTCTCCCCTACCCGCCAACTTAATATTTTCTCCCCCCCGACCCCGGCTGTTCTTGCCAAGGACGCTTGGACTAAAGATTGAGACAGCTGACAGCTTGATCTGACTTGTCTGCTCCTGGCGAGATTCCAGCCTGCCATGAAGTGCTATCTCATCTTTGCACTCATGAGCGCAGCTGGTGAGTCTGGGGTCTTGTTGCTGCTTAGGCAGAGATGCGGTGGTGTGTGGGAGGGTCAGAGAGGGAGGTAGCTAGCCACAACTGAAGAGAGAGGGGTTGGTGGGCATTTCCTTCAAGTAACTGTTGATGCAAACGAAAGGAACCACTCTCGATGCACAGCTCACCCCACCAGCAGTCTCTCTGAGTTTCTCCGGTGCCTGTGAGCATGTTAGGATACGTCCCCTGCACTCTCCCAGGACTCTTGAGTGTGTGATTTCCTAGATTGCCGAGTCTCCTGGACAGACACCAGAAAAGCATATCTTCCCTTTCTCTGGGCAGATGGACTTTGGAGGAGTGAGTGCCCGAAAGGAAGGGGGGCTGGGTCAGGGGCTCTGAGAGCCTCGTGGCCCTATCCCAAGCTTTTCCACTCCTTTCACCACCAAAGTCAGGCAGTATTTAACTTTTTCCTTTCATTCCTGGCAAAAGTTAATTTAAACTATTATTTTTAAAGTATTAAGTCTTTTTTTTTCATTTTTATAATACACAGCACTGCCCATCAGGGTTTTTGATCAGCCTCAGATAAGCCTTTGCATTAGTTTCATAGAACTTTAATATACCTCCATCTCAAGCAAAGACATGTGTCAGTTTTCTTCATGTGTAGAGCTCAGGTGACATGCATGATTGCCCTTTGATTTAAAAGAATATTTAAAAATAACTTGAAGACCTTGACATTGTCCTTGAAAACCTTAAGGTGGCAAAAACTAGTCAACTCTCACCTCTCGCCCTGTCTCTCCTTCTACCTGTGACCCCACTGATTCTTTTTTTTATTTTTTATTTTTTTATTATTATTTTTTTTAACATCTTTATTGGGGTATAATTGCTTTACAATGGTGTGTTAGTTTCTGCTTTATAACAAAGTGAATCAGTCATACATAAACATATGTTCCCATATGTCTTCCCTGTCCCACTGATTCTTTAGGAGTCATTCCGGCCCAAGATTCTAACACTGAGAAGATGAACGTAGCAGAAGATTTTACTATTCCTTACATGGTCTATCTTCAGTCCTTCCCGGAACCCTGTGTGGGGTCTCTCATTCACCCTGAGTGGCTACTGACCACTGCTCACTGCCCCTTACCGTAAGTATCCGTTTGCTCTTGGGAGCCATGAGGGTTCTATTCGAACAAAATCAGGTCTGATGAGGCATCCCAGCAAGTTCTAATGGCATCCTAGGGAATTAGAAGCCCCAGGAAGAGAGAGGGTCGTCTTCCCAACAGGGAAAATAATACACACTTGGGTGGTTTAGGAGGAGATGAAGAGGAAGCTGTCAGAAGACTCTTTCTCACAGAGAGTAAATAATATTCATTCATTCAACATACTTATTGAACATTTACTATATTCTAGGGACTGCTTAATGCACTGAAAAAACAGCAAGGGAACAAGACAGAAATTCGTTTTCCCTCATGGAGCTCACATTCTGGTAGAGGAAGTAAGCCCAAACAAATACATGTCCCCAAATAAAACATTAAAAAGAGTGCCAAGCTGAAAAATACAGGAATAAAGCAAGATATCTACTTTGCTTAGGGTGATCATGTCAGGCCTAGTTGAAGAGATGAGACCAACAGGAAGAGGGGATGTAACCAAGTGAATAAATCCTGGGGAAAATTCCTGGCAGAGGGAATAGTGTACAGAGTCTCTGAAGCAGTAAAGATAATTGAGTGTTTGCCAAACTGAGAGACCAGTGCTGAGTGAGTGTAATGAGTAGGGGTGGGTGTTCACAG
The DNA here is from genome assembly GCF_964270905.1 of Leucopleurus acutus. Lineage (NCBI taxonomy): Eukaryota > Metazoa > Chordata > Mammalia > Artiodactyla > Delphinidae > Leucopleurus > Leucopleurus acutus. Next base: position 96,803,416 of record NC_139144.1, on the reverse strand, counting down.
GCTGAGGTCCAAGTGTTAGCAGAAGCCATGCGATGCAGGTAACAGGAGAAGGGCAAAGGAGCTCTGCACGAGATGATGCTGTCCCTTACAAACCTCAGTGTCTCTGCTGTGTGTGAGAAACTGTTGTATGATTGGGACCTAGCCAGAGTTTCAGGAGTATATAAGGGTCATTTCTAACTCAGAACTCTTAGCCATCTGGTTGTTCAAGACAGTTTACTCAGACCCAGATTGAAGCCGTGCTCTGTGTGTTAATGAGAAATACAAAGGAAATAAAGACAGTTCATCCCCTCCAAGAACTGGAGCTGGTGAACTGGATGTTCTTCTCTCAGCCAGGCCTAATGCATGAACTGTTTCTGGTAGGCAGTGGCTCCTGTGCCTGTTAACGTGACTGGACTCCTGACACTGGAAGCCTGTGGGTTTTTAATTTGTCCAGGAAATGTAATGGAAGATGGTAAATGGGAGTCCTGATAGACTACTAAGAGTCTTGTGAATCTATAATGAGTGTAGGCAGCACATGGTAAATACAATGATATGGGCCCAAGAGGAGCTGGGAAGGGCCTAAGAATATCCAGAAACAAAGGGTACAATACGCTTTGCTCAAGAGTTGCTTGAGACAGTGTAGCGCAGGCAACGACCTCTGCAATGATGCATTGTGGTGCCATCTCTGTTACCTCTTCATTCAGATCATCCATCATCACCATCACCACCATAACCACCATCATCACCATCATCACCATCACCACCATCATCACCACCATCATCACCATCATCACCATCATCACCATCACCACCATCACCACCATCATCACCATCACCACCATCACCACCATCATCACCATCATCACAACTAGATTGCACTGAGTATGTTCTAGGTGGCAGATACCATGTCAGGTTTTATGTCTATACATTGAGTCTAACACAACAGTCCTATAAACTATTATTATTACTATTTTACAGACCAAGGCCGGTCACTTGAGTTCTCAGGTCTAAGAGATAAAATTAAGATGATTGGAGGAGGTCACCTCTGACACTTCTTGCAATTCTGACGTTCTGTGACCCTGTTCTTTTCCAACTGCCTGCCTTCTTTCTTCCATAGTGTTAAAATCCGATTGGGAGTTTATCAACCCAACATCAAAACTAAGAAAGAGCAGGTGCGGAATTACTCAATGGTGGTGCCCCACCCTGAATTCAACGCAGGATCTCTGAACAATGACTTGGTGATGATAAAACTGTCTAAGGCTGCTGCACTCAACAACCAAGTGGGAACCATAGCCATAGCTATGGAACCCTTACCAGTTAATAATTCCTGCTTTATCCCAACCTGGACCTGGAGTAAATATAAAAACCGTAAGTGTTTTTTGACTCTGTGTTCTTCATCCTGAGAAGGTTTTGGCGCTGGGGAACATGTGGACGGATATACCTGAAGGAAACAGCTGCTATGAGGTAATGCTCTTGACCCTAGAGGGATTGCTGCAGGGCCTTACACTACCATTATACTCTCTTTCAGTATTATCAAAGGATGCTGGAACCACCACTTGATACCTGAAATGAACTGATAAAGCTAAATTTATTGCTTATTATAGAAGAGCAATGCTGAGCAGACAACAGTCTCAAGGAGCAGAGTACTAGGCTTATATGGGGTTTGTGGGAAGCTTTCCGTACAGGGTTTGGAAGACTTTCAGGGGCTTAGAAAGTTGACGTCATCTGTAGAGGCGTGGTTACCTGGGTGAGATTGTTGTTGATTGGTTGGCACTCAGCATGTTTATTGGAGGCGAGTCTGATTTGCTGACTTTAAAAAGTGGCATTGATTGATTGGCTTGCCAAAGCCTGTTCACTGAGGCAAATTGTCATGGGTGTTAATCAGGTTTAAACCCTTCTCTGGTAGTTACAGAACAATTCATATGTTCTGTAAAAATAAAAAGTGGGAGACTGGGGCTTCCCTGGTGGCGCAGTGGTTGAGAGTCCGCCTGCCGATGCAGGGGACGCGGGTTTGTGCCGCGGTCCCGGGGGATCCCACATGCCGCGGAGTGGCTGGGCCCGTGAGCCATGGCCGCTGAGCCTGTGCGTCCGGAGCCTGTGCTCCGCAACGGGAGAGGCCACAACAGTGAGAGGCCCGCCTACCAAAAAAAAAAAAAAAAAAAAGTGGGAGACTGTTTTGTCTATCAGTCTGTTTCATGAAAACAAAAGTAGAAAGTGGGAACTTTTGTATTCTCAGTATTTGGCAACTTCATTTTCAATTTAGAAGCAACATTCCAGGGAATCTAAGTGAACATATTTTCTGAACAAATTGAAGATTTTAAGTCTTATTCAAAGTAACTGTATCACATTTTACAAAGTAATTCATTACACAGCATTTGAAAACAAAATAAAACCACATAAATGTTTTATCCCATAGGCTCCGCATGTCAGAATCATAGTGACAAACCAATTCTACAAGCTCTCTGGTGCCAGCCTCCCAATATCTATTGAGTTCATTATTTCAAGTAACTAGGTTACTTTCACCTAGCTTGTTCTATGTACTTCAGTTCAATTTCCACAAAAACTTAAAACTGAACATAACTCATCTTGTTCTTTTCTGACTTGACATTTTCTGGTCTAATCTGCTTTAAGACGTTAGATTGGACATATATCAGAAAAATCCTTCTCTGTAAGTAACACTAGGCTTAGCCTGAGCAATCTCTGGTTAATTTTCTGTTTCCTTCCTCCTTGTTACTCTCTACCAGAGATTAAAATTATATAATGCCTTGGTTAGACTCCTTGCATCCTGAGGTTAACAGTATAGTAACAATTGCTATTAGTGAGATGGGCAATATTACTTCTTAGGGGAAAATATATATGTATATTTATACATATACACTCACATACACTTATAAATAATCCATTTATAAATCATCTCACTAAAAAAGCATGTTTAGACACATTAAAAATAGTTTTCTACCTTTATGATTAAATGTAAAGATGATGAAGTAGGTGCCAAAAATGAAGGTTTCTTGCAGACAATGGCTTTGTGTCTCTCTCTTCTCACAATCATTCATAATTTTCCTGTGGGTTTTTCAAGCTTTCTAAGTTATGCACGCTACAGAGAGAATTATAGATCTGATGATATCTGACGTAAGGCTCACATAATGCTCTGAATCCACTGCTCTGACACAGAGATACTGAACAGGGGACTCTAAGAAGGATGGAATGTCTGATACCTGCCATAAATATTCTCGGGTATTAATGTATTCACAAAATAGAGGCTGATCACAAGAGTATATGTGATAAGGAGAGTAACCCTGGCCTTCATTTCTCTTCCCCACAGTTAGTGACCCTGACATGCTGACTTGGATAAACCAATATACTCTCCCCCACGATGAGTGCCAGAATATGCAAGATGAAAGAACGGCAATAAACATCATGTGTGTGGGGCAACCTCAAAAGAACTTATCTGAAAATAAGGTATCTCTCCCTTCCCCAGACAGGAAGATAGCAAGGGGTCCATGACAAGGAGAGGTGCCCATGGGAAACCAAATGGTGCCCAACAAGGAGGCCTGGAGCCCTTCTACTCTTTCTCCTCAGTCTCTGGATTTCTCATCAATTCCCCTGCCTTCCTTTAACAGTGGGAGAGATTCGGGGGTGGGGAGAGCCATTTGTCCTTTCTCCTCCTACTTGCTCTCAGTTTGGTCAAATTCAAACCAAGAGAGGTGAGCCCTGCGTGGATGTGAAGAGAGCTTTGTCACCTCTCAAGAAAAATGATTCCAGGCCGTGAGATGCTTCTGCTACTATAATGTGCCACTTCTTGCAATTAATTCTTGTTCCATGAGGACCAAGCACTATTGATCTCCTGTTCCCTCTCTCTGGCAGGAAGTCTCAGCAGCTCCAGCCGTCTGCGGTGGGAGGTTGCATGGCATCTTGACTTGGGCAAAAGGAAGTGTCACCCTGGGAAGTGAAGGATTCTTCACAGAAGTTAATCCTTATGCAAGATGGATCATAAACACCATTGAAAGCTACTGAGGCTCCTCTGTCCCTCCATCCCTTCAGTGCAGTAGCTTCTTGATTTCTACACTGGATCCACAGCTCTATCTTTCCTGTTCTTGAACAGAATTAATTAAAAACAAAAATGACACTAAAAACTTAGGCTGTGGCCCCTGATCTCTTTATCACATAAACTGTAAACATGATGAGAAATTTAGCAACATCCTCACCATTTGTTCATTCAAAAATTATTGAGGGCTTCCCTGGTGGCGCAGTGGTTGAGAGTCCACCTGCCGATGCAGGGGACACGGGTTCGTGCCCCAGTCCGGGAAGATCCCACATGCCGCGGAGCGGCTGGGCCCGTGAGCCATGGCCGCTGAGCCTGTGCGTCCGGAGCCTGTGCTCTGCAATGGGAAAGGCCACAACAGTGAGAGGACCGCATACCACAAAAAACAAAAAACAAAAACTAAAAATAGAACTACCATACGACCCAGCAATCCCACTACTGGGCATATACCCTGAGAAAACCATAATTCAAAAAGAGTCATGTACCACAATGTTCATTGCAACTCTATTTATAATATCCAGGACATGGAAGCAACTTAAGTGTCCATCGACAGATGAATGGATAAAGAAGATGTGGCACATATATACAATGGAATATTACTCAGCCATAAAAAGAAATGAAATTGAGTTATTTGTAGTGAGGTGGATGGACCTAGAGTCTGTCATACAGAGTGAAGTAAGTCAGAAAGAGAAAAACAAATACCATATGCTAACACATATATATGGAATCTAAAAAAAAAAAAAAAAAAGAAAATGGTCATGAAGAACCTAGGGGCAAGATGGGAATAAAGACACAGACCTACTAGAGAATGGGCTTGAGGACACGGGGAGGGGGAAGGGTAAGCTTGGACGAAGTGAGAGAGTGGCATGGACATATATACACTACCAAATGTAAAATAGATAGCTAGTGGGAAGCAGCCACATAGCACAGGGAGATCAGCTCAGTGCTTTGTGACCACCTAGAGGGGTGGGATAGGGAGGGTGGGAGGGAGAGAGACACAAGAGGGAAGAGATATGGGGATATATGTATATGTATAACTGATTCGCTTTGTTATAAAGCAGAAACTAACACACCATTGTAAAGCAATTATACTCCAATAAAGATGTTAAAAAAAAAGATCTATTCTCTTAGAAAATTTCAAGTACACCATACAATAATATTAACTCTAGTCACCATGCTTTACATTAAACCTCCAGAACTTACTCATCTTACAACTGAAAGTTTGTATCCTTTCATCAACATACCCCTATATCCTCCACCCCCTAGTCCTTGGTAACCAGCATTCTACTGTCTGTTTCTATGCATTTGGCATTTTTAGATTTCACATTTAAGTGAGATAGTATTTGTCTTACTGTTTCTGGCTTATATCACCCAGTATAACATCCTCTAAAACAAGAAAAACGGAGCTGGAGGAATCAGGCTCCCTGACTTCAGACTACACTACAAAGCTATAGTCATCAAAAAAGTATGGTACTGGCACAAAAACAGAAACATAGATCAATAGAACAGGACAGAGAGTCCAGAGATAAACCCACACACCTATGGTCAACTAATCTATGACAAAGGAGGCAAGAATATACAACGGAGAAAAGACAGTCTCTTCAATAAGTGGTGCTGGACAGCTACATGTGAAAGAATGAAATTAGAACACTCCCTAACACCATACACAAAAATAAACTTAAAATGGATTAAATACCTAAATGTAAGACCGGATACTATAAACCTCTTTGAGGAAAACACAGGCAGAACACTCTACGACATAAATCGAAGCAAGATCTTTTTTGATCTACCTCCTAGAGTAATGAAAATAAAAACAAAAAGAAACAAATGGGACCTAATTAAATTTAAAAGCTTTTGCACAGCAAAGGAAACCATAAACAAAACAAAATACATTATCTCAGTATGGGAGAAAATATTTGCAAACGAAGCGACTGATGAGGGAATAATCTCCAAAATATACAAACAGCTCATGCAGCTCAATAACATAAAAACAAACAACCCAATCGAAAAATGGGTGGAAGATCTAAATAGACATTTCTCCAAAGAAGACATACAGATGGCCAAAAAGCATATGAAAAGATGCTCAACGTCACTAATTATTAGAGAAATACAAATAAAAACTACGATGAGGTATCACCTCACACTGGTCAGAATAGCCATCATCAAAGAATCTACAAACAATAAAGGCTGGAGAGGGTGTGGAGAAAATGGAACCCTTCTACACTGTTGGTGGGAATGTAAATTGGTACAGCCACTATGAAGAACAGTACGGAGGTTCCTTATAAAAACTAAAAATAGAGCTACCATATGATCCAGCAATCCCCCTCCTGGGCATATACCCAGAGAAAACCATAATTCAAAAAGATACATGCACCCCAATGTTCATTGCAGAACTATTTACAATAGCCAGGACATGGAAGCAACCTAAATGTCCATAAACAGAGGAAAGGATAAAGATGTGGTACATATATACAATGGAATATTACTCAGCCATAAAGTAGAATTAAATAATGCCATTTGCAGCAACATGGATGGACCTAGAGATTGTCATACTGAGCGAAGGAAGTCCAACAGAGAAAGACAAATATATGATATCGCTTATATGTGGAACCTAAAAAAATAGTACAAATGAACTTATTTACAAAGCGGAAATAGAATCACAGATGTAGAAAACAATCTATGGTTACCGGGGGGCGGGGGGGCGGGAAGGGGGAAAGGGATAAACTGGGAGATTCGGATTGACATATACACACTATTATATATCAAATAATAAGGAGCTACTGTATAGCACAGGGAACTCTACTCAATACTCTGCAATGACCTACATGGGAAAGTAATTTAAAAAAGAGTATATATGTATATATAACTGATTCACTTTTCTGTACAGCAGAAAGTAACACGACATTGTAAATCAACTATACTCCAATAAAAAAAAAATGTAGAATTTCCTTGTCCTTTGAGAGACGATTTGAGTTTTGGAAATAGGCGAAGTCCTACTGTTAAGCAGTATGTTTGATTCATCTGGGTATGTCACTTGAGTCAAAAAGAGATGTAACTTACAAAAAAGTGCAGTTTATTTTGATCTGGCTCATGAGGTAGTTAAGTAAGCATTTCCAAAAAAAAATTCCCAAAAGAAATGTTGAGCTATACAATTATTGCTGGGCTGGAAAATAAGGCAAAGAATCTCAATCATTTTCTTTTAAAGAATTAATATATTATTTTCCAATAAAGACACTCAAATAAACACACACCCACTAAAAAAAACAAAATCTTAAACTAAAATACTTCCTCCCAAAGAGGAATCTTTGGCAAGAAAACTAACATTTGTGGAGGTACTACGTTGCTCTTGTTTTTCTCATTTTGTTGCAGATTGGAAACATTTTGTTATGGGTCTGCACAGTTCATAGTATGTGTGAACTACTGATATAAAGGAAATAACTTGAATTAGGAATGAAGAGACTTAGTTTCAAATCCTAGTTTTATGGGTTTAAGAAAACCACTTTTTGAGTGATTTTAAATGAAAAATTAGGCTTAGAGCTCACTAAATTCCTTCAAACTCTCAGAATAGGAGAGACCTTGTTTAAGGGTACAAACTTGCAACTAGTAGATAAATAAGTTCTGGAAATCTAATACACAGTACAGTGAATATAAATAACAATATTGTATTATAATCAAACTTGCTGAGGGACTAGATCTTAATTTTTCCCACCACAAAAAAAGAAATGATAATTATGTGAGGTGGCAGAGGTGAACCGTTGCCACAATGGCAATCATATTACAGTATCCAAATGTGTCAAATCAATACGCTACATACCTTAAATTTATAAAGTGTTTCTCGTCAATATATTTCAATTTAAAAAATTAGAAAGGAGACAGTGATTAATGTAAAATATGGGACAAATAAAAAACATGGAAGCTCAAAAAGTAAAATAAAATTGAATGAATAAGAGTCCAACTCAAAGGACACTTTTTAAACCTTTGAATTGCCAGAAATGTTTTAAGTAATTTATTTCATTTCATTGCAGAAATGTCTTATATTTACATCTAACTTCCAAGAATTTAATCTCTTTTATAAGTAGATAGACACTTTGTATCATGAGAAATTGTTAATCTGATCATTTCCTATGGTCTTAGTGGTCATAGCTGTGATTTCTCTCAGCGTTTGAACTCTTCCTTTCTACCAGGAGATGAAATGTGATGAAAAAGAGGGAAAGGAAAAAAGAAAGTTTGGTATCTTATAACTCTTCAAGTTCTATTTCTTTCTTTCCTCTAGACAAGGACCCCGACTCACTGCAGAATGTCAATATCTCTGTAATCTCCAAGACTGAGTGCCGTGAAGCCTATAAAACCTACAACATCAGAGATAGTATGATGTGCGTGGGCATCGTGCCAGGAAGGAGGCTGCCCTGCAAGGTAATGTACTCTCAATGCCTTAATTTTCCCATTTTATTGTGTCCTTTGCCAGAAAGATAACCCAGTTTCCTTTTCCCTGGCAGGAAGTCACAGCTGCCCCTGCCCTGTGCCATGGGGTACTTCAAGGAATCCTGACTTTTGTAGATGGATGTGTTTTGAGAGCCGATGTTGGCATCTATACCAGAATCATTAACTACATACCCTGGATTGAAAATACCGTCCCGAACAACTGAGCTCTCATGATGGGAATTCTAGACCATATGACACCACCTGTCCCCAAGTCCAGCCTCAGAATTAAATCTAATCAGTGTCCTGAGTTGCATCGCACATACCTGTCTCACTCCTGCCCCACAGAGTGGGTGACTGGTACCTACCTGTACTGTGATTATACATGGCAGCCCTCCCTCCTCACCTAATGATGATGATGGCAAACTACACACCCCTTAGGCAGTTGGAATTTATGGAGTGGCAATTGTGTCCTCTCTAACGAATCGACCATTGACTTATTGAAAAAAAAAAAGGCCACTCGATTGCCATCTTGGGCGACAAAACCCCTACTACTTGCACAGAACTCAATAGCATGTGCTTTTGGCAAGTTACACACGGCAAACGGGAGTCTGAGAAGGATGGCGCTACACAGAAGTCACAGGGAAGGGAGAAGGTCTAAGGAGGGGGGCTGTTGGAGGAACGGCGCTTGGTTTCTCCCTGCCCACACAACTCCCAGCACCAGACACAGACTCTGGACATTCATTTTGCAGGATTCTCAGTAGGGACTTGCGCTCTGAGAGGTTAATACAAAAGTTAACCGGGGCTTAGGACATAGCAGATGAACAGGGAGTCCAGGATGGATTTTGCCAATATACCTGCACGTGGGCTCTTTCTATTATGCCAGCTGCCCCGGGAACTGCATTCTCCCCCAGTTATCACTCTTGCCTTTTTCTTCCTTCCTTTTCTTTTCATTTCACCTCTGCAGCTCCATTTACCACCTGAGAGTTTTAATTGATAGTTTTCTATGGGGAGTGGTCTTTGGTCAGTTGACTGAGGATCAAAACCACAAAAACAAAACCGAGTTCTAGAGAGTTCTGTCTGTGGCCATTACCAGTGGACTATTACACCCTTATGGTCTAGCTAGGCAAGAAGAGAACTCCTCTCAGGAAGCAGAAGTTCCAGCAGTAAATCTTGTGCTCACTAGGGTTCTAAAACCTCTAAGTCAATAAAGCCTAGCTTGTGGTGTTGAACAGCAACATTGTGTGTGGATTATTCAGTGCTATTGTGAGCACTTCACCTTCATGTATGTTATTAGTTGAATTTTTTTTTTGCTTTGGAAGAAACAGATGGTTTTTGCAGGAAAGCACCTCAGCCTCTGTAGATGTTTCCGTTTGAAATGGTGCTACAGTTTCAACAGATCATACTGATATCTTAAAAAGCCAACTGATCCCAGGTGATGAAGCAGATGGTAAGGTCACTGAATTCCATGGGCATCAGCCTACTGTCTCACTGCTACCACTGTAAGGTAACTTCCTTGGTTGGAAAGTACATTCCATTTTTGTGGAATATATAAGGGATTCAAGGATGGTGGTGCTGAGAGTGACGATGGCAAAAGAAAGAAAATCCAAATCTAGACTATGTCGGGAATTCCCTGGTGATCCAGTAGTTGGGACAATGCATTTTCACTGCCGAGGGTGTGGGTTTGATCCCTGGTCGGGGAACTAAGATCTCACAAGCCACGTGGCACAGCCAAAAAAAAATAGAATATGTCATGTGCAGTGAGAACAAATAGCTACTCCCTCCATGACAAAAAGGGACTCATCTCCCACCACATGGCTGGTGGGAGACCTGGGGTACCAGTGATATGTCATCATTATATTAAGGGTGAGGTTGGTCACTGACACTGGCAAACTGGGTCTTTGCAAGAAGTCTCTGCATACGCTCCGTTTGGTCCCATTGCTCACTTTGTTTGTAGAGCCATTTAAAAACCACTCAGAACAATGAGGAAGGACTTCAGAATAGACCGGCTTGTCTATCTGATCGTTAAAGTCTTCTGCAGTGAGAGCATTTTGGTGAGAATTCTCATGGGACACATTTTCCTGCTCCAAGCTGACCTTGAAAAACGCTTGTACATAATTCTTCCTCAGATAACTTATCCCCTCCCCCATCTTGCTCTTTCTGAGTGCCTACCAGGGCAGACCACCAGCCACTCCTAAGAAATTCAAATAAATCTTGACCTCAAGAAAGAGAACCAGATATGTTGATTGAACTTTTGTCTCCTGAGAAGAATTCAATTCTCCTTTTTCCTTCATGGCATCCCTCTGAAGGGTTTTAATATCACAACAGTACAGGTGCAATTGGACCAATATATCAACCAAAGTTAAGCATAATCAAGGTGAAGTCTTTTCACCCTCAGCGAACTGTTCAGGGAGAAATCTCTTTGAGGTCATAAGTGTGGATTGAGGAAAGGTTGCCCAGAGCAATTGCTTATGCAACTAATTTGGACACTCAGTGCCTGATTTACCTCTGTTCCATTTACGTTTCTAATTGAGAATGTAATGCTACTGAGCATATCCAAGTTAATGACAAGGAGAGGAAGGTAGCCCCACCTAGAGCAAGTATCATGGTCAACAGGTGGTCGGCAGTCTGGCATTTAATCTCCACCTGATCCTAGTAGCAAACCAGAAGCTATTTCTCAAAAAGCTACCGTGACTTTGCTACCTAGTTTAGGGATCTCTGTATTGATTTTCTTATTAGGCTTTGTCATACACTTCATCTAGGTTGCTAAAAATACTGTTAGCACTACTGGAGCTACAGAGTTTAAACCCAAGAAACAGAACCAATTGTACTTCAACTTGTGCGGCTGGAGAATCTTTTCTGACTTAGTCTCTCCCTAAACTAGCAACTTTTTAGATCACTCATTAAATGGCTCAGAGCATGATATCCCAATGAGATATATGTTGCTCATAAAATTTAGAGACCTTCGGACATCACTCTTAATGGTAGAGAGCACAAGTTTCAACAATGTGTTCATTTCAGTGGAGGAACCAATCATACACCCACAAGCTTCACTGCAGAAGCAGGTGATTCTCTTTTTACTTGTTGCATCACCTACTCATTACCATACACCTGTTTTCCCAAGACATCTGGGAAACTTGCTACTTGCTGTCTGGTCCTATCGCCATGATATCATCAATACAGCAGACCAGTATGGTACCCTTTGAGACTGCCAAGTCCCTTAAAGATTACATTCAGGTACAGGGCCAGAGCAATCATGATTGCTCTGGAGGTGAAATATATACTGCTGTTTCTGCCAAATGTAATTCTGAACTTCTCAAAGACAACGTACAAAAATGCACTTGCCGTGATCATAAATGGGTAAACAGATAAAAAAATGTTGTGGTATAGCCATACAATAGAATACTTCACAGCAATATAAACGAATGAAAGTTCGATACAACTATCAACATGGATAACCTCAAAATAATTAAGCTGAGTGAAATAAGCCAGACAAAATGAATACGTACAGTATGACTCCAGTTTTATCTACATGCACACAGATCTACAGTGACTGAAGGCAGTGGTCTAGTGTAGGCAAGGATGCAGAAAGTGGAGTGAGGGAGAGGTAACGCAAAGGGAAACATTTCTACGCGTGATACATATGTTCATTATCTTGGTTGTGGTGACGATTTAATCACATGTTTAACAAACCTTTCAAACTCATCAAATTGTACGTTTTAAATATATGCAGTTTATCATATGACAATTATATTTCAATAAAGCTATTAAACAACAACAACATAAATGCACTTGCTAGGTGAATAGTTGCATACCAAGAACGAAGGACTGTATTTATTTGCTCTGGTAAGGAGGCTACGTATGGAACAGTAACTATAATTGGCATTACCACCTGATTACCCAATAATCAAACACTATCAATCCCCACTACTCTTTTGACTTGGGCCAAGCTGAAGAACTGAATGGGATTATAATAGAAATTACCACCCAGCGCAGTTCAAGCCTGTGTTGGTAGTACTGATCTCGGCAATGTGCTCATGCATTAGATTTACTAAAGGAAGTTTCTGTCAACTTCCTCTTAGCGTTTTCTACAACGAAAGCCCTCCGGTCACAGGCCAGGGAGAGATTGTAATAGTTGTAGCAATTCTACCAGTTGTAGATTAAAAAGTGCACCTCCCCCAGCAACAGTACACATAGGAAATAAGGAAATAAATCCAGAGCCCCACTGAATTGCTCTAGGAAAGACTTAGGTTAAAAAAAAAAAAATCCATGAATCGCTCAATTTTCATAAGCCCCACTCTGATCAGAGGTTGGCACGGACTATGTCTTCCCCCCACCACCAATTAGAACTCATTCAGGTTCCCTCAAAAAATTAAGCTATGTTCTTGTCCGTGGAGCACAAGTTGCCAGGCAAATAGACACTGGTCACTTTTATATAAGCTCAAAGCCTCTCAGTGTTAGAATAGAGTCCATTCTCCAGCTCCCTTCCCTCAAGGGGCATCGAAACAGTTAATATAACTAACAGGTCTGTGAGCGAGAGAGGAGGCTGTGATACTTTCGCACACTGACTCACATCGGTCCACTGTTATCAGATCTGTTGGTGTGGTTTTTTGGTTGGTTTTTTGATTATGTAAATCAAATAAGAACTTGAACTTCCTGTCAACTTCATTCCCGGGGATCCCGTTTTTATGGAGAACCCTGGAGAGAAACCTCTTCAAGGCCCCAAAACATCATCATGTAATATCATTCATTTCCATTTTGAGTTAGAGAAGCAGGTGAAATTAATAACTTGATGTTGTCTATGTTCCTTTAGCAAGTTACATGAAAATGTAAAAGGTTCTTTAGCAGGAGATAAATGACACTGAAGGAGGAGAAAATGTGACACCTACAACGTTCTTCTTCAAGGCTTCTCTGTTCATTTGCATTTTGTGTTTTTAACAGAAAATAGGACGGAGGCTACCCCTCAGTATCCTGAAGGGCGGGATGAGTCCTCCTCATTTTAAGTTGCAGCACTGGGCATCCTGTTGTCCTATATCTAAGCCGCATTCTCTATCAGCTCCATAAGTAACATTGCTAGGAATTTCCCTCTCCATCTGCCCTACTCCTTTATCTCTCTCAATTTGTTCAGAATTTATGTAGAGAAAATAGGGGTGTCCCTCCTTATAGCCTCCTCAAATGCTAACAATACGTCAGGATTGGTGATACGCCCCAAACCACCATTCTCAAGGCTGAAAAGATCCCCAAAGTGAAATGTGAATGGATAGGGTCTCACAAAAACTAGGTGAAGGTTAGGCTGGAGCTTGTTCTTGTGCACAGAAATGAACACCAGCTACTGCACTGATGAGACTTTCAAGACGTCTTAGAACTTAATTTAGAATTTCTTCCTTTGTGTATTTACTTCAAGGATGGGAGGATCTGAGAAACCATAAAGTGGGCTCTGTTCAATAGGGAACCAGGGTGGGAAAAAAAAAAAAAGCCCTGGTTTAAAGTCATTGGCTCAAACAATTGGAATAGAATCAAATTGCCCAGTGGAAGCTAAAGATGGGGCTTTGAGAAGCTGGGCCAGGGTTGGACACTAACAAGAAACCCCAAGGCCATCACTCCCAGGCCCTTTGAAAACTCACACAGCACTAGGCAGCTTGATTATCTTACTCTGGGCTTTCTGGCAGCTACTCTGACCAAAATTAAACCAATATGCCATAGAGACAAATGTCTTCCCCTTGTCTTTCCCCCAGTCTATACTGGCTCGTCCCTGCCTCTCTGAAGCCCCAAACCCCTACCCTGATCAATTTAATTGGCACATCTGTAATCCATAGAGCTCCATCTACAACAGCAGCCCAAGACCGGGGTCCAATGCTGTCCTTTGTGAAAGGAGTTTAAACATCCTCCTTATTCAAGTGACTCATCACCAACCCAAACTTGCTATTACATTTTTCTACCTTAACAGGCCCAATTCCAATGACTGGGCTTCTGTTCTGTTCCTGCAGTAAAGTCACCCTTTGTATCCCAGTTGCATTAATGCTGTCTTTGACTTGACAACCTTGTCTGATTCTCTGGCTCCTATAAGCTTGGACTCTGCCTTACTCTCCCCAGGTGGTGCTAGAAACCCATAAGAGGCCAGCTTCTTGCTGTCAGAACGTCCTGCTGCTAAGTGCCTGCCATACACTTAAGTTTCCCTGGCCTGCCACGCCTCTACCGGCCACCTGGCCCTGACAGCCTGCCTGGTTGCCCTTCTACCCTCACTTCAGTATGCTTTGGCGTTAGCTTAGCTGAATCCCTCCTGTTATTGTCAATCCCATCCCCCCTCTTTGACTTCTACCATCTGCCCCACCACTGCAAGTTCATTTAATTTATAGATTCCCCCAAAGAGTGACCTAGGGTTAGTGTAGTGGAGAGAGTGTGGATTTGGGATCCAAGCTGGTATTTAATCCGAGCTTCAACAGCTACTAGCTGTGTGTCCTTGGGCAAGTAATTAAGTCATTTAACCTCTCTTGCCTTAGTGTATTTATCTCTCAAATGGGACCCATAATACTTTTCTGGATTGTTGGGAATAAATAACTTATGTAAGGCACGTAGCATAATACTTTGCACATGGTAGGCACTCAAGAGCTCATAATTCCACTGAAGCCTTTACCAAGGGATGACTGGGAATCTGTCACCATTTCTTTACACCTGTGCTTATTTCTTCAATTAGAATTAAACTCATTTGCTGGGACTTCCCTGGTGGTCCAGTGGTAAAGACTTCGCCTTCCAATGCAGAGGGTACGGGTTTGATCCCTGGTCAGGGAGCTAAGATCCCACATGCCTCGCCGCCAAAAAAACCAAAACATAAAGCAGAAGCAATATTGTAACGAATTCAATAAAGACTTTAAAACAATGGTCCACATCAAAAAAAATCTTAAAAAAAAAGAATGAAAACTATTTTCATGTCCAAACATGTCAGGATTCATCCCAAACCCAGTTTATCCAGTTCACCCCAGTTTATCATCAACAAGCTCCCACCAGGGCACTCTGTGTGTATGCCTAAGCTCAAGGGACCCTTGCGTGGATCCTGAAACCCTAACAATTATTAACTCATTATCAACTCCCCTCTCCCCAAGCCCACCTGTATTTAATCCCCCCTACCTTCACATTAGACCCCCTCTTCCTCCCCTACTCAGGGGCCCTGAAACGATGGCATATGGGTCTTAAATACTAACTGTGTTTCTGCTTGGGGCTCAGGAGTCTGAATTACAACCAAGATGTTACACAAAGATATATAACTCCTTTCTTTGCCGCTCGGAACTACAAGCGAAATTTTGAGCTCATGCTTTCTGCTCTCTGAGGACCTTCTAAATGAAAGAATAAGGAAGGAAATAAGAGGGGTAAAATTTGGAGGAAGTAAAGAGGAAACATGCCTCATATTTCTTGAAAGTCACACCCTATCTAGTAAAATACTGACAACTGAGCAGGCATTTTTATACATTGATTGATTGATTGAGAGAGTGACTGAGACAAAGGAGAACAAGTAGACAGCTGTCGTTGGTGACTGTATTCACGTGCCAGTCCTTCAATTCCACGATTTCAGGCTAATCCAAACCGTGAAGACAACTACGGGGCAGAAGCTGGTTTACACGAACAGAAAATACACTGCTTTTCCCTCCAAGTGATTAATCAGTACAATTCTGTCTATTCCAGTCTGATCCTGCATCCAGGGTGACTGGCTTGGCCCTTTCCTCACTCTTCTTCTCGGGCCACTAACCTGACCTACTCCACGTGGTGTGTAGACTTCCCTGCGTTCTCTGACCATGTTTGCCAAACAGCCTCTCCCGATGGCATCACAGCAATGTTTTTTATTGCCCCCAACCAGGGTTTGAACCCTGTGCCCCAGCAGTGAGAGCACCGAGTCCTAACCACTGGACCACCAGGGAATTCCCACATCACTAGCAATGTTATGTGCATCGGCTTTCTGGAGGGGGGCAAAGATGCCGGCCAGGTAACACCTCCCCCATCCCAGTAGTAATGTATTCATTATGCAGAGAGAGGTGTTGAGAGTCCTAGACGTAGAAACAGAATTCCTCTTTGTTGAGACCTGGTTCTACTACTATTAGCTATGTGACATCAGGCAAGTCATACAAACTCTTGAGCATCCATTTCCCTATTTTAAAAAAAATGGTGGTATGTACTTGCCTAATAGAGCATTTGAAAGTATTGAAGGAGAAAATGAAATTAAATATACTTTGCAAAGAAACGGACAAATCACTTATCAACCTGAAGACGGGAGACTCACAGGGCATTGATCAATATTTCCTATCCGAGTAACCAGGGAATAACATTATCCATTCAGTCAAAAAGCATCGTTTGAACTCCTACCATCTGCCATTCTGCGACGGCTAGTTTCATCACCATGGAATCAAGGATACAGGCAATAGTATTAAGGCATAGTTCAGGGTCTGAGAGAGCAGAATTGCATCCAGGAAGTCGCCAGAGAGCTCTCAGGGATTGAGGTTGAAGGAACCCATTGGAGCAATGGTCCTTTCCATCACTCCACCCAGATGCTTGGCTGTAGTTGTTTTAAGAACTGCCAGCAGAGGGCCCCAGCTTTCCTTTAAGAGCCGGTGGCCCAGGGCCTCCCTGCCCTACCATTTCCTCTGTATTAAACCGCCCCTTGATGGCCTCTGACTGCGGACCTCCCAGTGATATTCTCAAACAGAGGTACCCTTCCTGGAGAAATGAGAGAACACAGGTCTCCAGATGCCCCCAGGGCTCTGGGCCAGGCTCTCGACCTCCTCTTCATCCCTGTCCTTGTCCTCTAGAGCTGGGCAGGTGTTCACCACCACACCTGAAAGGGGCTGAGAGAAGACCAACACCTATGGCTGCTGTCATGCCCTTGGTGCAGGTCGTGGAGATCCGTGGGCAGATGGCGCTCCCTGATGGAAAAAACTTCTCACTGCCCACAAGCACTGAGGAAAGAGCAAGTGCTTGCAGCTCTGCATCACAAACCACACGGCCCCCCATCCCGCCATCAGAGACGGGGCTGCCTTTGAAATGCCTCCTTATTCACTCACTCCCACCCTGCACCCCAGTTACCTGCTCACGTGGTCCACACCGTCTAGGATGGAGAAGCTCCGAGCTGGAAGCAGAGTGGATTAGCTGAGCTGGAAGCAGAGTGGATTAGCTGCGGTCCGGTCTCCCATCTCTGCAGGGGTCTCAGGATGGGGTTCTCTCTCATAACGCCTCTCCCGCTGGTTCCCGGCCATTTGTCTGGGGCTGAGTCTCCTTGTTCTGCCCTCACTCCATGTGTGCCCTTCCTCAGGCTGCAGACCCAGTTCTGAGCCACGGCTTTTAGGTCAATATTTGGTAAGTCCTCCACTATGGAACCCAGACGCTGGTCCTTTCTAGGTCAGGCCCTCTCTGTGGATCTTAATTTTAGAAAGATCGACTTGAGCTTGAGGTGTGAGAAATTTAGGCAGTGCTGAGTGCCGAGAATGTGGATCTAGTTGGAAAAAACGTGTGCTTATTTATTCCAGGGGTGTGAGTGGGGGGCCATACGTTGAGATATTCACTCTACCCCTTTTCTGAGCTCCCAGAATTTCTCTGGGTTTCTTTTCAGCACCCCTCTGGGCACTGATACTGGTATTGAAATGCAATATGCTTTTTTTTTTTTTTGCGGTACTTGGGCCTCTCACTGTTGTGGCCTCTCCCGTTGCGGAGTACAGGCTCCAGACACGCAGGCTCAGCGGCCATGGCTCACGGGCCCAGCTGCTCCGCGGCATGTGGGATCTTCCCGGACCGGGGCACGAACCCACGTCCCCTGCATCGGCAGGCGGACTCTCAACCACTGCACCACCAGGGAAGCCCGCAATATGCCTTTTATACACGCATACTGTGGAGAAAATAGCTAACAGTGATTAAGTGCTTCCTACGTGCCTCTGTATTTTCCTAAAGGCTTCACCTGAATTGCGTTGTTAATCCTAGCAGCAACCTTCTGAGTTGGGTAGAGTTACTGTCTGTACTTTGCAGACACAGAAACTAAGTTTCAGTGAGATGAGGTCTTCCCCAAAGCCCCAAGTGGCAGAGTCAAGGCTGCCCCCAGCCCTGCAGAGCCCACGGGTCGATTGCTGTGCTCATTTGGCCGAGTGTCTCTGAAGCGCAGTGGGAAAGTGGCAGGGGAGGTCTGCTTGTAGTAAAGAGGCCAGAAGGGAGTCTCTGGGTGGGGAGGAAGCAGGCTGGGGGACCGTCAGGGCAGAGGAGGACATTGGGTCTGTGGTTGGGAACCAGGGGTGGTTTTTATTCATTTGCCCAAGAAGGATGTCTCACTGTGTCTTTACTGCAGGTGCAGAATAGGGTTCTGCCCTGGGTCACATTGGCCACGTGTAGGTTCAGCTCTGTTTCACCGACCCGCGTGGCTCGGTAATCTGCTCCAGGAAGGGATATGACCTTCTCATCCCCAGAACTCCGCAGTTCGGCCAGCAACTGTAGCTGCCCCTGGAGATCCTGTTGGTACCAGCTCATCCAGGGGTACTGGGAATTCCTCAGGATGCAGCGCAGTGTTTCAGCCTGTCCGCGAGGTACCAGGACCCACCTGGGGCTTTGCTCCACGAAGCTTGTGTCAGCATCTGAAACACACAAGCAGTCCAGGCTAAAGGTTCTGGGGGTAGTAAAGGTAGCTAAAGGTCACTGCCAGAAATAACTAGTTATAGCCGAATCCTGAAGAGGGGGTCCTATGAGTAAGGCGGAGAGGAGGCTGCTGGGAACAGGACGGGCACTCTCACAGGGCGAGGAGATACGCAGATCTGGGATCAGGGAGCAAAACCTTCTGTACCCACAGGGGCCCCAGTGACCCAGTCCCTTTTTCCCTCCCTCAAGCCACCGAGTGGCTGTCTCTGCCTGGCCTCTGACCTGTACTCACTGCACCCATGAGAACCCAGCCCCACAGGATGGGAAACAGGGCCATTCCTGGGCCTCTCCGGCAGGGCAGTGGGACAGGGGACCACGGGACAGGGACAGCCTAGGCAGGAGAGCTCATCTTGGCCTGTAAGGTGGCGACTGGTGTCTGAGACTCTCTGGGCCCCACACTCAAAAGGGAGCGGCTTTTCCAGGAAACTCAAGATCTTATCTTCTCACTGAGGCTCAAACCTCAAACTGGAGTTTCCTGTTTCGGCACGCCAACACGCACTCACTCGTACACACTCCCCGGGCTCACTGGGGGCCTTAGTGAAGGTGCCTGGCCCTGCACCCTCTTAGCTGCTTCGCAGAGATTCCATGCTGAATCCGTGCCTCACGTTTTTGCAAGGAATTAAAATAACTCATTGCAATGAAGCCACACTTGCAGATTGAACAAAGACATCTTCTCATAGGCATAGAGGCTGCTGCAGGTCAGTGTTGGGCGGTCGGCAATGGACACTCATCTCCAGTGACCTGTGTTTTCCTCTGTAAAAGCAAATACAAACCAAATGGAAGAGGCTCAGTTCTCCTGTTGAAGAGACTTCCCTCCCCTCCATTTTCTTAGAGCATTTACTGTAGAAAACTTGTAAGTTCTTTCTCTGTCTCTTTGAAATGCATACACTCTTAAAAGCTAAATCACCTCTTGCCAGCATTAAGACCCAGGAATATCTTTCTCAAGGACCTGCAACCATCTCTTCGGAATATAAACATCAAGGAAGATGAGCTTAACTTAGTCTAGAGCAGACGGCTGGCACCGAGTTGCAAAATGATTTCATCATAAAGATATAACATGTTTATCTCTCCTTTGGTAAAGCCAATTTGCAAACACAGATAGACAGCCCAATTACCAAGTGACTTCAGCGTGAACTGTGGATTAACAAAAGGTCCTGTTGAGTCCTCTCATTTGGGGACTAGTTATTGCTTATCTTGAGAACACGTGTGTAGTGGGTTTGATCTGCTGGTCTGTACGATAGGCCGAAATTTCTTTTTGTCTCTGCAATCTCTTAACAAAATGCTTGTGGTGTGTATCACATTCTGACTTAATGATTATTCAATAATAAAACTGTTTTCTTTCTCTTCTACCTTTGTGGAGAGATTTTCTGAGTTGGGAGGGGATTTTGTTTTTAATTGTATTTTCCCAGCAACACACAGTGCTGCCACTTACTGGCAGTGTGAACTTGGACTTCGGTTTCTTCCTCTGTAAGACGAAGATAATGATGAAAGCCATTTCATAGGAGTAAGTGGATTCATACATGAACATTTCTGAGAGTAAAACTTGGCAGAGACTAATCGCTTAATGAGTTAGCCTCTATTATTGCAATTGTAAACTTCCGATAAAAACATATAGTGGCTTTTATTGATCTTTAATCTCCTATCCTTAGTAATCAACTGAGATTCAAATCACAAGTTCTCATACTTTTTAACATTGATAAGAGGCCTCGCATTTTGGTAACCAATGATCTGGGAAATGAGATTTAAAAGACCCACACCTACCGTGGCTACAACCTCAGCATGTTATAGACAGAGCTATGGAGACACAGAGGGGTCTAGCAACAAAACTTTACTCTTTCAGGACCTGGGGCTGCACAATATTTAAGTTGGTGTCAGGACACTCCATAGATGGAGAAGGGAATTAGAGCAGGGTGAGGCTGCAGACCCATCTTCCAAGAGAGTCTGTGTCGCGGCCCAGCAGTGGCCTGGCCTCCTGGGGGTCTGTGCCTCCCAGAGTCACTATTTTTTCTAATCTGCTGGAGTTTTAATACATGCAACAATACGGTTCACATGAGTCACGGATGGCATTTGGTGATGGCATAATACAGTTTACAATTCACTTGGCTCGCAAGCTTTGAAACCGTGTGGTTCCCGATTTTTTTTAAAATACGGATTTTCATTATGTACAATTCCGTGTGTAACTTCATTAATATTTTCTATATCACACTTTCAAATTTGCATAATCTAAATGTGCACAAAATGTCAATTGCACTGCATTCTAAGTAACGTGCTGATTCCCTTTTTTGGGGGGGAGGCGGGAATCTGATTTTTTTGTACGTAAGTTTCAGGTGTACAGCATTATAATTCAACACCTGTACACACTGCAAAGTGATCTCCACCGCAAGTATGGTTACCATCCATCACCGTGCAGTTGACCCCCTTCACCCACCCCCGTGTCCCCTTCCCCTCGGGTAACCTCTGCTCTGATCTCATGTGCTGAGTCACTCTTGTCTTTGGCCCCCTTACCTATTCCCAGCCACATCCGTCACTCCAGAGAGGGAGAGAGATGAGCTCTGTGAAGCATTGCCCAAATCACACCTCTTGAATACCAGACCAAAGGACACGCCGAGAGGGTGTGTCCTCACAAGCCTCGTGCACTTAATCCTGAGGTTTGCTCCTGAGAGAGTCAACTCTGGGATTTGGATGACTAAAGGAAAGGGGGCTGGGAGAGGGGAGAAAACCATAACTGGGGTTGTGGTGGTCAGCACTCTGGCCGGTGAGCGGGTTGCAGGAAAACGGATCCTGGACCCATCTTGGTTTACAGGGCTGGCAGTCCTATCTCCCGGCCCCATTCTCCATTTGTCTTAATCCCCAAGTGCGATTGGGATCACAGTGTCTCTGACACCCCTGTTATCTCCTCCCCGGGCTCTGGTTCCTCAAGGTCTGTGACTCCCCAGGTTCCACCCTCTGGCCTTGGCCAGGCTCCCGTCCTGGGCCAAAGTAAGCCTCTTCCTTCCAGGTGGCTGCTTGGCTCCCTACCTTCTCTGCCTGCTCAGAGGTGGGTGGTATGCTTGCCCTCTTGGGAACGGTGTCTTCTCCCCACCGCGCCCCAGTTACTACTCAGTTACTACTCACAGCAGCTGCAAACAACCTCAGCTGGGTCCTTACCAGCTTTGATGGGCTCCATAGGTAATGAGAAGAACACGCGTGGCCTGAATGGAGGCGTAAACAGAGGTGCCCTCACTCAAGCTGAATTCCTGTGTGGAGGTGTGTGGTCCGGATTCTGTGATGGAGGAGGCCCTCGAGGCATGTACCCTTGTTAATTTTTCAGATCCTCGCCATTGTCTGATGGAGGAAGAACACTGAGGGTCAAATGATTATCAGCTCTGTCACTCACACTGGATTACGGACTTTGGTCCCCTCCCTAAGGAGTAGCCAGCAAATGACACCAGCTCCCTCCACCAGGACAAGCCAGGTAAAGACGCCTCCAGGGGGCTGCGTGTCTTATGGGTGTCTGTGACCTAAGGAAATAGTGCAAAGAGCACCATCCTGGGGGCAGGGCCCCTATGGCCTCGCAGTTAGCTCTGCCGCCGACGGATGGGGGTTCGGGCACTACACATGTTACTCCCTGATGTTCCCATTTCCTCATCAAAAAATTAAGTGGACTGGAATGTTTGGAAAATCAAGTGGATCTAAAGTTCCTTTTCACTCTGGTGTTCTGATATTTTAATATTCCTCTGCGTTTCTTCTGTTTGCCTCGTACCAAAGAGCTTGCCAGCGGGGAAGTTGGCCAAGACTCCAGTGGAGGGTCCCCGAAGGTGACTTCTCCAAATGGCAATCTGTGGGAGGAAGGGCAACATGCAGAGTATCCCAAAGGCAAATTCACATTTATTCCCCCTTTTCTCCCTCTCCTTCCCCTCCTCCGCCTCTTTGCTCCTCCCCAGCGACGTGCAGAAACTTGCAGCTGCCCCAGACGTGCCCATCTGGAAAGCTGATTATGGCTCCTTCACCTCTACATGTCCTTCCAGGGATTAGTAGTAAAGACTCCTCCAGGAGATGGAGACCATAGCCTTCCCCTCCGCATCTCCCAACACCTCCTCTCCTCCTGCACTGTAGGGAGGCTGGAAGGCAGGGCCACTTGGAGTCCCACTCCCTGTCTGTGCATCACTTCTATATACAGACAAAATAGAAAATGCCCGTAAGAAGTTGGGGTGAGGGACATGTGCCAGAGGCCAGAGCGCTCAGTAAGAACATCCAAGGATACAGGGATGGTGGGGGCAGAAAGGGAGAGAATGGAAGGAGGGAGAGAGAAATAGAGGGAGAGGCAGGGAGAAATAAAACCTCCTTGATTCTGCAGGGTCCCCATGGGTAGGACACTGGTATTGGGTCAGGAGGGAGGAGACTGAGTGATTCATTCCCAAGAATTTCACGCCAGGTCCCTATTCCAGGGCAAGGGCAACCTTCTCTGGGCACCTTACGCCTCCAAGTTGTGTAAGTGGTACCACTCTGAACCCAGAGATAATGAGATCAGAAAAGCCCCAGTCTGTCCCTCCCCCGTGGCACGGTGCCTAGCACAGGCAGAGGTACATATAAGTCCATACTTCTTGAGTGTCCATCTAAGGAGAGATGCTTCAGGCCCCAGGAGCCATGGCCTGTGCCCTTCTCTTTCGGCTTCTCCTACTTACGGCCCTGCCGACCTCCTCTCAAGGCAACCACCTGGGCCTCACATCACGTCTGCATTATTCCATGTTCCTAGATCCTTCTAATGTTACTTTCCTGCACTGGGACTTTGACCTTGAGGCTGAGATCATCACTTTTGAGCTCCAGGTCCAGATAGCTGGCTGGGTGGGCTTGGGTATCACAAATCGCTACACCATGGTGGGAAGCAATCTGGTTGTTGGAGCAGTCTCGCCGGACGGCAATGTCTATTTCTCGGTGAGTGTGAGGGTGACTCCCTCCCAAGCGTGAGGGTCTCTTGCTGGGTGGAGGGTGGCTCTGAGTCCAGGAAGGATCCGCATTTTCCAAACACATCCAGGCCCAGAGCACCAACTGATGGCTGACCTCTCCCTACAGAAATGGTCCATTGGAGAGTTTGAATCTAGGTCTTCCAGACTGCATGTATCTAAGTTGCCAAGGGAATGGAGCCATTGGACTGAAAGAGAGAGAGTCCTGGACCACAGTCTCGGTGCAGGTCACTGGGGGAAGAGTCAAAGCTGTTTGGTACACAGTCCTCATCTTCAGTTACCTTTAGGATCAGTCAAATAGACCACAACATAAAATAATCTAACAACATCAGCACCTGCAACAATAATAGCTTAAAATTGTTACTCATTTTTGGTTAAGCAGCCATTGGTCCAAATTCTTTGCACATTAAACCTCACAGCATCACCGTGAGGTTTCTTCCCCCATTTTACAGATGAAGACGCAGCTCACCTGTCTCCCAGTCTCACTCAATCTGAACTTCATTTATATGGCGAAGTGCCCATGTTAAGAGCCCCATGAGAAGAGGAAAAGCATAGACAGTTCAGAGAATATGTGAGCTTTTAAGACTTGGGGATACAGGAATATTAAGATTTATGGAGATGAGATTTGAAATGGGAGAAGCAAAGCAAGGTCAAGTGGTTAAACTCCATCAGACACTGTCCATCCCTCTTCCCCACGAATCCCCCCTTGATGCCATGCTCTGTCCTAGGAGCAAATTATAACACAGACCTGGGTTCTGCTAATTTGGTACTTTATTGGGGCTAAATGGACCCAGACTACTCAGAACCCGTGACCACGTAGGGCTCCTGGTTCTCACCCCTTCACCTTTCCTGGACCCTAGAATCAGCACCTGGTGGATGAAGACGCTCTGGAGGAGGGAGCCAGGACGCAGAGCTGCAGGCACTGACAGAAGACACCATCTATACCACCATGCGCTTCTCCAGGCCCTTCTGCTCCTGTGACCCTCAAGACCAAGACATCACAGTAAAAGAGGGAGGAGAGAGGAGCATTTGCTCACAAGCAGCCTTCCTTCTAGGAGGTGAAGTCACCCCCAACCTGGAATGGCCGTGCCTGTCAGGCAGCCAGTCTTGGTTCCAGGGCCCTCGTCTCTCTCAGCCTTCCCAGGCACAACCCCAATCCTGCCGCCTCTGATTCCACCAGTCCTCTACAGGTGGCCTCCCACTGACTCAGCCCCATGCCACCCTCCCTAGTGTCCCCTCCTGAAGAACCTTGTCTGATCTCCCTGAACTTCAGTGTCATGAACCAGATGTGGACACAGGCTCAGAGCGGGGACATGAGAGGGGGTGTGACTTACTCAACATCTCCAGCAAGTCAGCTTCTAGGCAGAACTGGAACCTGACTAGTTCTGACCCCCAGTCTGAAGTGTTCTCCTTTTTGAAACCGGTAGGTGGCATTTTGGGGGGCTCCAAGGAGCTCTGGTTCTTTACGTCTCAGTGCAGAAAGAATTCAGGGAGAGGCAAAGTGATAGATAAGAAGTGAGTTATTAGAATAGGAAGCTTGTGAGGCTTATATCAGGTGGGTGAGAGGGTGCCGCCCCAGAGAACTTAGTGGTCTACAGTTTTACAATCAAAGGAAAACTGGGGAGGGGGAGAAGACCAACTTCTTCCTCATTCTTGAGTAGACACAAGCTTCCATCATCAGCTCTGCCTCCAGGTTGGGCAGGGGAGTTTTCTTGTCCCAACATGATCAAGCCAGGACTGTCGTGGTACTATGGAAAAATTATTTCAGGTCTCAGTACAGTGAGGGTCTTTCACTTTGACATGTCACCTTTCCATAAATTATTGTTTTTTATGTGTGCAGAGAGCATGTCCTAGGGGTCATTAACTTACTGAGGTCACTGGGAAGGATATGGGTCTCATGTCACCATTGTTTTATTGTTTGGGGGCATGTCTCATGCTTCTGTTGCATGGTTTTGTTGCTAAGCAAGCCTGCTTGGTTTTGTGGTTAAGTAAACCTGCTTTCTTGAGTAATCATGAACTTACAGGGGTCCACCATACTTTTTTCTCTACTTACAATCCCCTTGTGGTATTAACTATTTAATCACCTAGTTTGTCCCTTTACTCTGTCCCAGTAAGTTCCACTGTGTCGATGTGAACAAGTGGCTTGTGTCGGTGGTTGGGTGTGGGTGTGTGCAAAGTGCTGCTCGTGGGCTGCAGCACCTCGATACCCCCAGAGTGACACTGTGAGGGTGCTTGCCACCTACGGCCCAGATGACACTCTGAAGCTGGATCGGGAGCGTACCTTTGTGAGTCCATCTTCCTGCTCCAAATTGTCCACCCCGATGATCTCGATGTCCCTGAGGACACCATCATCCATGACTTGGAGATCACTGATGTAAGGCCCCTCCTCCCCACCCAGCCACCTCCAGCCACTGCCCACCTTCCTCTCAATCCAGACCTTCCTCTTGCACCCAATATTCAGTACGTTCCTGGAACTGAGGTTCCTCTGACTCCCCTTGGTCCCCCGAGGATGGTCAAACTGGCCCTCAAGTGGCCACCCTTCCCTGACCTGCCCCTTCCCCTGCTTCTCTGGGAGCCTCCCTACCACCTGCTCAGCCTCTGTGTGTCCTTCTCCAGTTCTTCATCCCAGAGGATGACACCACGTACGCCTGCACCTTCCTCCCTCTCTCCATCGTTAGCAAGAAGCACCGTATCTACAAGGTACCATGAAACAGACTTCAGGACATTGTCAAGGTGGTTGAGACAGGCAGTGGGCATGGCTGACTCTGAAGAGATGGTGTTAAGAAAACTGCTGGGAGGATGAAGGAGGGAGGTGGTCAGGAGAACACGGGGGCCAGGCCAGGTTTGGTGGAGGTGGCAGTTTCATGATTTCCCGAGCCCAGAACTACAGCTCCCAGCACTGTTTTATTCACGCCCCACAGTGCAGCAGCGATTTTGATGACAGTGATTGGTTAATAAGTGTTTGCAAAGAACAAAGTATAAGTCCTGTCCTGGGCCCAGAATTGTGTTCTCTTAGCCCAGGAGGAGGTGCAGGCTGGGGAGACGTGGCCAAAGGCTGTCAAGTCGGGAAAGTCTGGCTAGAGGAAACTCAAGTCAGTCATCTGACTTCACATTTGAGTGATTTCAATTTTGATCAAATAAATAAAAGTGTGACCTTACAATGAGTGGCAAATGTGTGGGAGCCATTGTTTTCTTTAGAGACTGAATCCAACAAGGCATGATCACATGCTCAAATATAGAGAACTGACAAGGTTCTTAAGGGAAAGTAGAAAGTCTTGGGATGTTCCCGGCTGGATCAAGTGTGTTGTGCTATCAGGAAGGGATTTTAAAAGGGTGAGGGCTGAGAGAGGAGTCAGACTGAGTGCAGGGGAAATGATAGGTTGGGGAAGGAAAAAAAAAAAATAGAGGAAACAGAAGAGAAAGAGAGAGAAGTGGGGACGGGCATAGTTTTATTTGGGGAAAAGGAATAGGGGGGATAAGAACATGGCCCAGAAGAT
Source organism: Leucopleurus acutus (assembly GCF_964270905.1). Taxonomy (NCBI): domain Eukaryota; kingdom Metazoa; phylum Chordata; class Mammalia; order Artiodactyla; family Delphinidae; genus Leucopleurus; species Leucopleurus acutus. The sequence goes on along the minus strand of NC_139144.1, from coordinate 96,775,874 downwards.
CTTGACCACACTCTGTCCTGCGTCCCCCGCCCAGTTTGAGCCCAAGTTGGTCCATCACAAGGAGACGACGGTGCACCACATCCTGGTGTACCGCCTGCGGCAACACCAGTGCTCTGCCCAAGGGCATCAGCGACTGCTACGGGGCCGACCCCGCCTCCTCCCTCTGCTCACAGGTCATCGTGGGCTGGGCTGTCGGGGACACAGTGAGTCGTGTGATGAGAGAAATCAGCCGCTAAGGGGACACGTGTGGTTGGGCAACTGGGATTGTTGGATTGATGGAAGGTGGGGAAACGGGAGGTCTGGGACGAGGGCCAAAAGACAAGGGCAGGCCCGGGTCCCTGCACCTACTTCCCAGCCATTCTTGCCGCCAAATCACCCTCCATCCAACAGAGTTACCAGTTTCCAGGTGACGTGGGTATCTCTACTGGGATGGCTTTGGACCCCCAGCGGGTCCCACTGGAGATTCACTACAGCAGTTTGCAGTCTTCCTGGTGAGCGCCTAGAGCATTTATGGGAGAGCGGCGGTGCGGCTGGCTGAGCCCTCTAGGTGTCGGGAAGGGATGCAGGATGCACGCCTACTTCTGCTGGCAGCGCCCCCCCGCCCCCCCCTCCACTTTCCCAAGGCCTCTTCCTCCCCACCGTGCGACACGGTCTCCTGCATCCTGTGATTGGTCCTTCCTGCACCAGGTGTGTACGGCTCCTCGGGGATTCGAGTGTACCACACGGCGCAGATACGCAAATATGACATGGGTGTCCTGCAGCTGGGCTTCTGAACTTTGCCCATCCACTTCATACCCCTGGGTGCCGAGTCCTTCGCGTCCTATGGGATGTGTAAGGCGGAGAAGTTTGACGAGGTGAAGCTGGGAGGCACCCCTCCTCCCCTGAGCTTCCCGGTTCCCCATCGCAAATCTGCTGTGACCCACAAGGCACAGCTTGAGCCCCAGATTTGGAGAATGACCACTGCCTGGTGCTCAGGAAAATCGCTCACCTGAATGGGGTGGGGGAGCCAGGAGGCAGGGCTGCGGGGCAGGAAGAGGGGCCAGGAGGTCCAGTAGGGACTAAAGGGGTGTGTCTCAGTCATAAGACGAAGGTGTCAGATGTGAAAGGAGGAAACCGAGGAGCGGGGCCAGACGAGAGTTCCTGACGAGCCAGGTGGTCTCCTCCCTGTCACAGATGAACGGGGCCCCGGTGCCTGACATCCAGGTCTGCGGCTACCTGCTCCACACCCACTTGGCTGGCCGCGCTCTGCAGGCCGTGCAATACAGGTAAGGAAGACACGGATTGGAAGCTCTCCCTTCTGTATTTGGAAATAAATGTTAGCAATAATTATTTATTCTGTGGCATGACGTCATGCTCAGTTGGGAGTAGGAGAAGCTAGAACGATCCCTAGAGTAGTGACGACAGGAATATGACAGTGGAGGGAGCTTTTTCATTTTACGGGCAATCTGTGCCCACAGAATGACTGCACACGCTACTTCTTTGTTGATAGACCCCCTCCCTGCTTCATCCTCTCCTTATTCCTGTCCCCTCCCCTTGTCCCCCTTCAGAAATGGAACACAACGCCAAACAATCTGGAAAGATGATACCTATGACTTGAATCTGCAGGAGACTTGAGATTTACCTTCTTGAGTGGCCATCAAGCCAGTGGGAGCCTGAGGGGAGGCATGGCTGGCATTGGGGGAAGGCAGGGTCAGCACTCACTACTGTTAGCCAAGAGGACTGTACCAGTCCCTCTGTGTCTTACTTTGAGCCTTTGTTTCGCTCTGCACAGGGAGATGAATTGTTGGTAGGGTGTCACTATCAGACGCTGGACCACGACTCCTTGACTTTTGTAAGTACCTCTCTCCCCATCGTGGTCAATGACAGTAGCCTCAGAATAGAGCCCCATCCCTGGCCTTGGCCATCACGTGACTCAGATTATTCCAGCTGAAGCCCCTTTCTTTCTCCAATGGTATTACCCAGGCACATGGGGCTTCATGCTCTCGCATCCCCATGACTCTAAGATGGGTACAAGGATTCCTGTTTTCTCTGTCAACAACCCACTAAGATTATGAAAGGAAAGCATGTGATAGTGTCTAAGAGCGTGGACTCTGGGCCTGATCGCCTGGGTCTGAATGTCAACATGATCATTAATAACTTTATAACCTTAGACAAATTATCAGATTCCTTGTGTCTCAGTTTCCTAATTCTCAAAAGAATTAATACTATCTATCTCATAAGATTTAGGGGAGAGTTGATTAACATGCCTAAAACATCTAGATCATTGCCCGACTTTTAGTAGATTGTCAGAGTTAGCTATTATTATTATGGTCACAAGGAACCCATATTTTGTGTGTCAGGAATGTCTCAGTGTCTGTAGGATTCAAAATGGATTGCATGCTTCCAAGGAAGAAAATACAGCCATACAAATGATTACAACACAAGTTAGAAAGTAAAATACACTGTAAGAGAAGAATGGGGAAAACGCACTAGGGGAATTCACAGGGGAAAAAAATCATCAGGTCCTATTACAGTGACCTGAACATGTGACATATTTGAGTGGGTCCTGCTTTTGACATGTAGAGATGGGGAATTCCAGGGAAGCTCAAAGGGAGTGGCTTTTTTGGGAAACTCGGCATCTTATCTCATCTTCTCAACCATCTTTTCTCAAACCAGGGCAATAGCAATGGAAATGTAGAGGATGGGGAAGATACGTGGGATATTTCTTTGGAAATAATATCAATAATTGTCCACCAATTAGAAACACAGGAGGAGAAAGCAAATGTGGTGCGAAGTAGTAACAATTAGTGAGCTGGCTCAAGGTTAAGGGGAAAGGAAAACAGTCTCATTGGTAGAATGATCACCTAATCTAGTTTCTGCCTACCTTGTTCCTCTCTCTCTGCATGCCTGTGTATCTCTGTCTCTCCATCTCTCTCTCTCTCTCTTCTTCTCCAGGGGGGTCCCAGCACCGTTAATGAGATGTGCCTCATCTTTCTCTTCTACTATATCCGAAACAACATCTCCAGCTGCATGGGGTACGCTGACATCATCTACGTGGCCCATGTGCTGGGGGAGGAGGCATCAGAGTGAGTCATCCTGAAAGATAAGACCCTTAAGAGTGACCTCTAGAAGTCAGATCACTTGTGTACAAAGTATTTGTCTGCCTTTTTCTCATGCACTACCTGATTCAAAGACTGTTTACTTTCAAGTAGTGACCCTTAATTACTTGGGACTAAGGGGCCTCCCTGAGACTCTGATGAAAGCGCTGAAACTCCTTTCCAAGAAAAATGCACATCTTTGCAGACACATTTCACATATAATTTCAGGACATTTATAGTTTCCCTGAAGTCACCCTATCAACCTTCTTGGACTTCATGGTCCCCAGATTAAGAAACACTTCTTTTAAGAGTCAGAACTTTCTCTCTCTTTTTTTTTTTTTTTTTTGCGGTACGCGGGCCTCTCACTGTTGTGGCCTCTCCCGTTGCTGAGCACAGGCTCCGGACGCACAGGCCCAGCGGCCATGGCTCACAGGCCCAGCCGCTCCGCGGCACGTGGGATCCTCCCGGACCGGGGCACAAAGCCGTGTCCCCTGCACCGGCAGGTGGACTCTCAACCACTGCGCCACCAGGGAAGCCCAGAACTTCCTCTTTTTCACTTTTAAAAATCCTCTTCTCTGAGCTCTGATGATATTTCTCCTGCCAAGCTCACAGTTGTGCCATTGAGTTGTAAGACATTCCTTATGGTTTATGCCAACATGGAACTGATGCTAACAAAAGTGAGGCTATTTTATACACATTTTGTCAAAGCTTTCAGTCAACCCTAAACTAGTGTCTGTTCTTCCTGCCCATGACAGTTCCATGGAGGGCATGATGGCCATGAACAATGTGGAATGGACTCTGGAGAACATTAAAAAGGCTGAGAAGGCCTGTGAGGAGGCCCAGCAGATGGTGATAATAAAGACCATTGACGTAAGTGTCCCAGGAGACACCACCCTCCCAGGGTTAGGGATGGTGGGGAGTGGGACGAGGCCGGAAAAGAGAAGAATGAGGGGTATGAATGCCAATGGCAGGAACGCTGGGTCAAAGAAGGAGAAGCTGAGGGAGCAGAAAGAGCGCTGATGCTGCTGTGGGTGTGGATGGTAGTCTCCCAGCTAGCCTGTGAGGTTGCAAGTACTGGGGATGACCAAGTAAGGTCTTAGGAGAGGAAAGGAGGTGGGGATGCTTCCACCTTCACCAATTTTCTCCCTTCTCCTGCAGGAGCTAGTGGAAAACACAACAGGCTGGATTCCGGAAATCATCCCTGCTCCTCGTGGTCCTTGCTTAGAGTCCTCCAGAGGCAAAGTGGAGCCCCAGGGCAGAACCCCTGTAGGCTTCAGGGCTGCCCCCATGGCCCTCTCGGGCTCCAGCACTGCCACACCAAGGCGCCTCCCCCTGACTGCCCTCTTGTTTGGGCAGGGGGCCGTGTCTTGGCTCCTAGCCACCCTGCGGGCTGGAGCCTGATTCCGTTTCCTCATGCCACATACTCAGGCCCCTCCCTGCTCAGGCCTCCCCTTATCACCAAACACAGAAACTCCCTCTGCTTTGGCCCCCAAAGTCCTCCATCTGTGCCCTTCTCATGACTTCGGCCATGAAACTGCAGACTTGGGCGTGACACAGAGTCCCTAAAGCCTTTCCCGTGACAAGCTCGGCAACCCATCCTTTAAAGCTTTAGAAGCATTGGTGGGACCACACATTTTCTAACAAAATCTAGATTCAAGGCTGGGTGAGGTAATGGGTCTCTGAGCAGTCCAGTGCCCCAGCTTGACTGAGGGGATGCCGCGTGGGGAGGAGGGGGCTTGAATGCAGAGGGGGGAGCCCAGTAACCCCTCCTCAGCCCATGCTGGCCTTGGAGCGGCTCCGGTTTTTCTTTTCTTCTGACATTTTTGTCCAACCCTCCCTGTGAGGCAGAGACAGCAAGCCACATGTGTGATTTGCAGTAAAGGAAGGTGCTCTGTTTACAAGGAACAAAGCTCAAGACACCAAGTTAAATAGAATTCAACTCGATTCCTGTCGCCATCTCTTTCCTTTGAGCCTCCGGTCCAGGAGAGACAGCTGGGAGGTCTCTTGAATGGCTCAGGATAAGGCATCCAGAGGGCACTGGAGGGCTGGCTGCCCAAATTGCAACATCTAATGCAGGCCTTGCTTGCCTCACCTGTGCCTCCACTGTCAGATGATCTTTATTTACTCGACAAATATCACTTTCTCAACATTCAGATCACCAGGTGTCAAGAGCCTAACTGGCCAGGGAGGCTGACTTGGGCTCTGAGAACAGTCAAGGGCATGCTAGTGCATGAACCGCCTTGCTCACGGTTCCTAACTTCTGGAAGGGACCCCTACCCTGAATACTCCGAGGTATTTAGAGGGATCCTAACTCCCTGGAGATCAGGGATCTAGCCTCCGTAAACTCCTCGCCACTGCTTGAGGGGCCGAGCAAAGAAGAAAACACAGCTTACCCGAAGCCAGAGGGATCGTCTGGGTTCACTGCTGGGCTTCTCTGCTGTCAACATTCAAGTGAAATGAAGGCTCTCCTTTAGGTCGTAATCTTAAAATATGGTTGAGGCCCTTTGACGGCAGTCTGAAGTGCACAAATTACATTCTACAGCGTGAAGAAACACACAGATAAAAATGAATCTAGACAGAAACTTAAAACAATCTAAAGAGACCTTTTCTCTCTGGTTTGCCCAATTAACAAATAAGTCTGACATTTCTATTCCAATCTGTGTTACTCCAAGCCCCCCAAGCAAATTCTTTCGACCTCGATCTTTTAGGTAAAAACAAAAAGACAAGAACAGAAGAACCTCCTGGCTGGGTTTCTGATGACAAACCTCGGTCTGTGCTACAGCCTTATTCTCGGGTCTGTCTTGACAAGTTCAAGTCAGCTGGGCAGCTACTCCGAGGTTCTGCAGCCAGGATCTTCTAATGTTCCATTTGTATAGCTCATGGCCCTGTGCAGTTCCTCTCCTCTGTACCCACTTCAATTTCTGGTTCTTATTAAGCCTTCCTTCTTTCATTTTGTTTTCCTCTCCATCTCTTGATCTCAGCATTTAGTCGCCATGCACATATTCATTGAGCATCCTCTGTGAGCTTGACATTAGGTCAGAACAGAAGCCACCTAAATGAACAGGAAATGGACAAGCACCCCCCCCCCCCGCCCTTGTGGAGCTGAGGTGAAGCCTCTATGAGCCCCTGGCTGGCCATTTTCTCCTTGGGTTCACAGCATCCACCTCTGAGTCTTGCCCAGTGCCATGGGTCATTTCCCCCGCTGCTGACTGCCTCCAGAGAGGAACTATATTTATATCAACCTATGGAGAATGATTTGTTCCTATATTTAAAAGGGATGCATTTATATTGATATTATGCATATATATTAGACGGGGAAATGTTTGAAAACATTCCTACACAGGGTAGGAGCGTGAATTAGATGACCTCAAGTGTTTTTCCAGTTTATGTGTTTTGTGACTGCAGTTTCCACAAAGCCTAATGATACACTACAAAAAGAAGGGCTCAGAGTTGAGGTGGAAAGGGATGACTCCAACTTCCTCCTAGAACCTTCTGGCACATGGGTCTCTGTCATTCCTCTTCCCTCAGTGGTCTCTAAGTTCAGGTCAGCTCTGAGTGACTCTGAGACTGTAACTCTTTTTGCATCTCACCTCCTCTACTCAAAACTCCATCTTAAATGTGGAGAGCAAATAAGGGATGTATTCCCTCATTACTTTTTTCTGTGATGACAAGAGGACCCACAGGCTAAAGTTTACAAGGATCTGGTCTTTCCTGAGGAATAAGAATATTTTGTTACAATTTCAAATTTATAGGAAAGTCGCAAGAATTCCCACAGGCCCTAAAATGAGCTTTATCCATTGTTTATACTTTACCCCATTTCTCTCCCTCCCTCTCTCCTCTCTTCCCGTCTCTTCTATTTTTCTTCTCCAACTCCTTCTGCTTCTTCCTCCTTCCCCTGTCTGTCTGTCTCCCTCTCCTTCATGAGCTGATAACTTAGTTTCTTATTCCTGTTTGCTAGAATTCTCACCACGTTTAAATTCCTGCTATACTTAGCTGAGACGAACAAGAAAGCTCCCCGACTCCACTGCTCCACCACGGCAGTGACACCCAACCTGGACAGCGTATCAGAGTCACCTGGGTGATGGGAGCAGCCACCAGGCATTAGTGAATGATTAAACTCTCCAGGTGTTTCCAATATGCATCTGAGATTGAGGACCACTGAACCAGAAGTTCAATTGCCCTTAACTAGTCTATTTCCTGGATGGGCAGGAATCCCATTCTGGCTTCACATATTGAAGCCACGGCACAGGCACTGACCAGTCCAAGTGAACGCCAGTGAAGAGGAGCCCTGGAAGCCCCCTGATTTCCAAGAGTTAGACTTTTAGTTGCTGGATTGTGAGGATGTGTGGGGATCTCAGAGAAGGGGTGCATCTGGGGGGGCTCAGGGAAGAAGCTATTTACCAAGCATCACTCAAAAAATAAATAGCAAAGAAGAGACCTTTAAATGTCAAGTAATGAATATAGAGAAAAAAATGTGAAGTTAGAAAATCACCATTTAATAAATGTATAGTAATAAATTGAATCAGACAAGAATCATCAATGGGTGACAAAATAGGAGAGTAACCCAATAGCTACATAGCCTCAAAGTATCTCCTCATTATATATTTATTAATTATGATGAGAGGAAATAGTAATTTTACGATAGACCTGGCAGACCCCACCTCAAGGAAGTAAGCCAGTTAGCATCACCAATCATGGACAGACATCATGTGCCTCCTGACAGGCATACCAGGAAACACATAACATCAATTCTACGTAATACCTGTCCAAGAAATGTACAACCTCGGTATAACCATGAGGAAATATTAGACAAACCCAAAATGAGGAATATTCTACAAAGATCTGACTTGTAATCGTGAAAATGTCAAAATCAAGAAGGAAAAAGAGGGGCTGAGGTATAGTTCCACAGTAAACTTAAAAACAAAAATCCAGGGCTTCCCTGGTGGCGCAGTGGTTGAGAGTCCGCCTGCCAATGCAGGGGACGCAGGTTCGTGGCCTGGTCCGGGAAGATCCCACATGCCGCGGAGCGGCTAGGCCCATGAGCCATGGCCGCTGAGCCTGCACGTCCGGAGCCTATGCTCCGCAACGGGAGAGGCCACAACAGTGAGAGGCCCGCGTACCGCAAAAAAAAACAAACAAAAAAACCCCCCAAAAATCCAGTTAAAATGAATGCACCATGTGCTCCTCATCCAAATTACTACCTGTTGCTGTTGTCATTGTTGTTGTTTAGTGTTTTTTGTAAAGAACATTATTGGGATGATTGGTGAAATTTGACTAACGTGTGTGCATTAGATGGTGGCATTGTCTGAACGTTAACTTCCTGACTTGGCTGATTATATTGTGGTTATGTAAGAATATGTCCTTGTGTTTTAGGAAATACACACTGAAGCATTTTGTGATGTTGAGACATTGTGTCTACAAACTCTCAAATTATACGCACGTGTGCACGTGTGTGAGAGAGAGGAAATATGGTAAATAATTTATAGTTTATGGATAATATTTGGGAAATCTGGGTGAAGAATATAATGAAGTTTTTATACTATGTTTGCAAATTTTCTCCACACTTATTTCAAAATAAAAATGTTAATTTTAAAAAAAGAAACAAGCATAAGATCTATACAAAAAGAGTATGAAAATGGAGCAACTTTTTTTTAAAGGCACACAGTTACCTAGAAAAAAAAGTCAATTTAGAAAAATGTCAGCTTTTCCAAGCAAGAGTTTTTGACCACTCTGAGCAGAGAACCTCCAGTCTGCAAGCTATAGTGTACCCTTGGATTAATTTCACTGGCAGAAAATATGATGTTCCCCATATAAAATAATGTGCATGAACTTACACACACACACACACACACACACACACACACACACACACAAGCACGCACAGAAACTTTGTTTCTGCCTCTATAAACTCCTAGAATGACATAGACACCATATCTTTTGCTTTAGTACAAGAGAGCCTTTGCAAAAAGGGAAAATGCACCTGGATCTCATTTCAAATTGGGACAATATGTTGGCAAAAGATCAAGAAAGGAGATTTATTGTTAGACAAATCTTTCTATTCTTTGTGTGACAGTTTACTCTTAACTCCCCACACCCCGTGTGCACTTGTGACGTCATTCACATTAAATGCTAACTGACAATCCCAGCTATAATCTGTTTCCTATAGTGCAGAACAGCTAGCTTCACCATCCCTTCTTGCTAACCAGCAGCTGGAAGATATTAGGTCACATGCTTGTGTTGACCAATGAAAAAGTAACAGAGACATTTTGAAGGGAAGAGACAAGCCTGTGAGCCAGTATCTTCCCATTTTTCATTAGTAAGAAGGAACAGTGAAGTTAGCGATTGGCAGAACATTGTAAATCAACTATACGTCGATTAAAAAAATAAAGTGTAAAAAAAAAATTGTAGATATCTCAAAATATTGTTTATGCTGCTCATCACACTGACGTTATGACATTAGATCCACTTGCTAGATCTTGTTATTTAATGTGATAATTTTTAAAAACACCTCATGTATTACTGTATTAAATTTTTTAAATATTTGCATAAATGTATTTTAATATAATAGGATTCCTTTACAATAGTATGCATTTTACTTTATGCATTTAAGAACATCATTCTTAGGAGGGGTTCCATAGATGCCACTAGACTGTCAATAGGGCCCTTGACGCTACAAATGTTGTAAAGCCTTTCATGCTTCACTCAGAGACTTGGCAATCAGGATTCTCTAGTAAGAAATCTTCTCCTTGAACATTTTGTAGCAACCAGAGCCAACTTCTAGCAATATGTCCTTGATGATAACATAAAATATTTCTCATATATCAAGTAAATAATTCTTTCCTACTGGTAGCCTTCCTGGGTTTATCAAAGGATAGCTGACAAGTTTCCCATCTTTTTGATCAAAGGATTCCTGTGGTTGTTTTTCCATGTTTCACTAGTTGCCTAGTTAGTGCAAGCTCTCATCCAAAAGCCTCTTATTTTGATAATTAGAATACTAAGCTAATTTACCTATATTATTTTTATGTAGCCTTATGGAGGCACTGACACATGAGTAAACAAGTAGAATCTGGCTTCCTGGTATAAGAAAGAAAGAGAGAAAGGAAGGAAGGAAGGAAGGAAGGAAGGAGAAAGGGAGGGGGGATAAATTAGGAGTATGGGATTAACAGATACACACTACTATATATAAAATAGATAATCAACAAGGATTTACTGTATAACACAGGAAACAATATTCAATATCTTATAATAACCTATAATGGAAAGTAATCTGAAAAAGTTATATATGTACACATATATATATAAAACTGAATCACTTCGCTGTATACCTGAAACTAACACAAAATTGTAAATCAACTATACTTCAATTAAAAAAGGGAAAGACAGGGCTTCCCTGGTGGCGCAGTGGTTGAGAGTCCGCCTGCCGATGCAGGGGACATGGGTTCGTGCCCTGGTCCGGGAAGATCCCACATGCCGCAGAGCAGCTGGGCCCGTGAGCCATGGCCGCTGAGCCTGCGCGTCCGGAGGCTGTGCTCCACAACGGGAGAGGCCACAACAGTGAGAGGCACGTGTACCGCAAAAAAAAAAAAAAAAAAAAAAAAAGGGAAAGACAGAAAAAGACCTAGGAAAGTAAACACATTCATCTCTAATACACTCATTTTCAAGTAATACTAAAAGTAAATATCCCTGTTGAACATTAGTATATAATTTCTTTATCCCAAAATCTAACCACCTAGTGTTTTAACCAACAGTGTTGCAAATTCTGTTTTTGCCAGAGTTATGTTACCAAGTATAGTAACTTCTATGATGATTAGAAAAACAACAAACATCCAAGCACACCCTCCCACAAACCTAACTCTAAGAAAAACCCATGCCAGAGGCATAAGGCAAAGGGTGAATAACCATAAACCTGATCATTTCTCTGGTGGATTAGCAGGAACTCTGAGGCTGAAGGGAACAAGACCAATTCAAAAGGGTTTTTGCTGAATAGAAAGAAGTTTTAATGCCGAAGTGAGATTACCCACGGTCAAATTACCACAAAATTCAAAATCGTTTGTAAATCTGCTTGCCTATTTTTAGTTGGCACATGAGTTGCACGCATTTGTGTGAACTGTGGTTATATACATCAGGCACAGAGTAGAGAAATAAGGTTTACATATTTCAAAGCACACCACAGCAAAAATAAGTTATTTTTTACATTCAGATTCCTTCCTTCAACTTTGCCTGCTTAAATCTCACCCCAGCCCTATTCCCACAGGCTAAGGATTTCCCCTAGCCCCTCCTCTTGTTTTCAAATGAGCTAGCTCTTCCCTTCTCCTTCCCATGAGGCTGCTATTCCTAATACTTGTATGTTATCTTCTTAATTGTCATGGTCACTTTTATCATCTGTTCTCTCTCATCTTTCCTGCTTACCTTCCCTACATTTGCCTTTTCTTCCCCTTATATCATGCTCTCAGCAAATTATCCCATCTCCCTATAACTAACTACCTGGCAGATGTTCTTTCTGGATACTGTTTTGAGGAGTTAGTTAGCTCTAGGATCCGAACTATCCTGGAAAGCTGTAGCTTGTATTTAGCAAGAGTGGGCCCATCCCCTAATCACACACACATATACACACACACATGCTTCATCATGGACCCAGTGCGTCTTCAGTATATGTACGTTTAGCCATCAGTACCATACTAATCACAGAGAGACATCAAGGTAACCCGCAGTTTTCCACACCTCCCTACTGCCTATAGCACAGGGCTAAAACACAGACAGAACATAAAACAAAACCAAGAAAATATTTTAGCTGTACTGGGCACGATCTGGCAACACACAATAATTTTATGAGCATGAAGTATAAGTAGTATCAAAGCCATTCGTAGTTAGGATCTTGCTCTAAAAATTCAGAGTGCTCTCCATGTCAATGAAGTGAAATTGTGTAAGCTGAGGTTTCTGCTGGTCACATCAATGTTTAACACCTGTTGGGAACCAAAGAAAAAGCATTGGGCATCTGGTGATTGAAGTTTACTGCAGTCAAGCAAATCAGATACAAGCCAGTGGTCCATAAACACTTTCACAAGTCGTTGCCTAGCTTCCAGACTGCCCTCAGATTTTCAGGTGAGAAGGGTATTTCTTAATCCCTTAGAGTACAAAAATCATTCAGTATGTAGGGAAAAGACGACAAGACCCTAAATAATGAAATACACAACCACTGCAGAGAAACAACTGCGCAAATTGGAGAAAATGTCCTCGGAGCCCTCCTTTTATTGCCTGCTTCTCTCTTCCCTATGGCGCCTTGATGATTGCCCAGTAAGAGTCTGATATTTCAGTGTTTTTTTCTAGGCAAATACTTTCCATAAAGTTTCACTGCATGTGCAGTAGTTAGCTTGTTTGCCAGCAACAAAATTGGGCAAAATCCTTTATAAGCTCTTGGTCGAGTTGGGGAAGTTGGTTGACAAGAAAACCACAAAAATGAGGAAACAAGTAAAAAATACAAAGTGAAGGAAAACTTTCATTTCAGGCTTTGTAATCAGGAAGGATTATGAAAAAAGGAAGTTCTGAAAAAAGCAAGAAGTAAGCACACAAGGGAAGAGCCCATTTACCATGAGGCCAGGTACTGGAACCACAACACTGCATTAAATCCAAGGTGCAGATTTTTCACATATTTAACATTCATGAAATCAGAATGTGTCTTACAATCAACAGGCTTGGAATTACTGTGAACAAGTAGCCCTCCTGACAACGGTTTGTACACGTGTGAACTTCATTGCTTCTACTGGTGTTATGAATGGATGGACTGTAAACCACTTAAGAATCATTTTAGAAAGGAATATGTATCTTGGCTGACAGTAAAATCAAAAAAATATGCTACGATGAAAACTTGTATAAAGGATCTTAGTGGCTTTGGAGTAAATTGCATAGACAGCAGTGAAAGAATTTTTATGAAATGATGTATCACCAACACCTTTGACAGTTCAGAGGAAATATCTTAACCAATTCGGGCCACATATTTTTCTTCTAAATAATAATAAATCAAATAAAATAATTTAAAATATTTACCTAGAAATTTAAATAATAAAAGAAAAACTTAAATGATATAAAACGGTTAAGATAGTTCTAATATTTCTTCACATTTAGATTTTCCCTCTCCTAAATTACCTTGATGCAGATTTATCAATGTCCATGTATCTCCACCCAACATTTTCCTCTGTAGTATCATAGTAAAATGATAAAAATCTTTGGTTAAAGAAATTTTGTAAAGCTTTCCATATTTTTAAAATAGAAGTTTTAAGTGATAGGAAAGCATAGAATCATACTTTTGTAAGACTTTTTCTTTCTTTGTGGCACGGGAAATAAAGGAGCAAATTTTAACTGACGGTGTCTTATAATTGATAAAATATGGTAGTTCAAGCTGTTTGAGAAGTAGATCTCTGAGGCAAAGACAAAGTTTTACATGGGTTTGCAGACAAGAAGACGTACACAACAAGTAAGGATCCAGACCATCAGTTCCAAATGATAATAAACCCTGAATTTTCCCTTCATCTCCGTGCTGTCCTCTCTGACACACGGAACACAGAGGGATTCGGGAAGGGCTTTGCAGGAGAGGGTATCATCTGGAAGGGAAGCAGGAAGGAACTGCCCTAGGTAGCTCAGGGTTGGGAAATACCATTTGGACTTTTCACTGGTCACAAACCTGTGTTGTAGAGTTGTAGGAGAAGGTGGGTGTTATAACCATGCCGCTCACAGAGATGCTGACACCGGAAACGGAGACACTGCCCACTCCCCAGATCTCAATGTAGCCCAGTTTCAAAGGGTTTGTATCGCTGATGTATTTGTTGAAAATTACATGACTGTGCATTGTATTCTGTCAATTGGAGATAAAAGAAACCGGGGGGGGGGGGGGGAAATAGCAAAATTTGTTCAAATTTTTCACAACCTCTTTTTAGGCACAAATGTAGACCATAAAGTGAGATAACTTAAGAGCCCCCCCGTCTTGTGACCTTGGATAGTGAGACCATGATTTTAGCATTCTGTCTCCTATTGTCAACTACCATCCAAATCTGCATTGGTTAAGCACTGGCAGGGTCTCTAGGATCATCCCAACTCTGAGAAGACAAAGAATCTCAGCTATCAGGAACCTTATATTCCACATGTGGGGAAGTCACAAAATATGCTGACCATTCCAAGGTGACATAGGAACAAGGGCTAGGAAACATCGAAACAGCCTGTCCATCTGCGCTTGGTGAACTGGAATAAGCTACTGATGAAATATGAATGGGCTTAATCACAGAAGACTTCCGGGGAGCATATTATATCTCTATCTGAAGTCTAGAGGATGGGGAAGTTGCAAATTAGTAAGATGAACAGTGAAGGAATTCTAGGTGGATTTATGTCATGATTCCCAGCATCTTAGTAAGCTAGTAGAACTCTATCTTCTCCCTTCACAGTCCTAGTCACACTCACCTGGCTGACAGAAAAGCGGGCCAGGTAGTAGAGTCCTTTCCCATAGGTATCTGCAAACAAAGAACAAAGTAAGCATGATCTGGAACATGCTCTAGAATTCTAATTGCTTACCTGGTTACCTTGGTTGAGAAAGTAGGGATGATTTTTGTTTGGGTTTTTTATCTTATTTTTCTTCTTTACAGAGTTCCGTTTTGGGAGATTTAGTCAGACTCTGGCTCCAACCTCAGTTTACACAAAACGTTTGAAGTGAGTGTACACAGCTGCCTCTGTCTAAGAGAGTCGCCTCATATAGTATAGTTTTCTAACACCACACTTAGTCCACTTCTCTTTCTTGTGGTCTGTGATTCCCAACATCTTGGTAGTCACCTCGGATCTCCAGACTCCTGCTAGAGACGCACATATCTGCACACACGTGCATGCACACCACATCACAAACACCAAGGCTGGTGTGTAATTGGTCAGTTTATCTTGAGAGGTCTTAGGCAGTTTTTTAAATGCCATCTCCAGAGAATAGACTTCTTTGTCCTTTATCCTTAATTTACGCCGCAGGTCCAGGGAGAATATCCTTAAAGGTGGACAAGCCAGAGCTTTGTTACAGGTACTCCCGCCCCACACCCTACCTCGGTGGCTTTCTCACTCTTCCCCATACACTTGCCTCTTTCTGAGTTGCTGGTCACTCGGTCAGAAGGCATTGGCTATCCTCTAGAGCTGTGCTGTCTGAGATAGTAGCCACTAGCCAAACATAGCTATTTAAATTTAACGTAATTACAATTAAATAAAATTTAAACTCCAGTTGCTCAGATGTACTTGTCATGTTTCAAGTGCTCAATAGTCACATATGCCTACTTGCTAGCATATTGGACAACACAGATATAGAACATTTCCATCACTGCAGAAAGTTCCATTGGGTATCACTGGGCCTAGAAATTACTAATGGTGCTTGAGACAGCCTCCTGAGAGGTTACTAATTCCTGTAAACTCCTAATGGAAGATTCCCCCCAATAAATAGCACAGCTGATAGAGGCATTGCCTCTCTTACTGGGACATGTAATTAGGGAATGTGCCCTTGAACATAAACCAGATATGGAAGTATAGCTCAGCTGGCTACAAAGCAACTCCCCCTACAGCTCCTATACTGCTGTTTTCCACAGTGGATTAGGACAGCTGGATAACGGTGAGAGATTCAGAGTTAAGCTTCATATGCATGAGGCACAAGGATCATGTATTATACACTTAAAAGTAACAAATGGCTATATGTAAAAGTGCACGATTGTCTTAACACAGAAAAGGAAATAGCAGCCCTATAAGGTATCCAGGAACCTAGCCAATGGTATTGACATGAATGAATCCGAGGTGGCCCTTACTCACCAATGCCTTGCCCATCATCCCAGAAGAGCCAACCTTCAGCAGTCCCCTCATCATCCAAGGCAACCTTGAAGCCTGTGAATTTCTGACGGCTGCAGTGACGGAGGAAAGAGACTTTGGGTGAAAACAAAGCCACAGCCACAAACCAAGCTTCTTCATAAAAACATAAAGGAAGTGCTTCATGATATAAAGACTGGGTACTGGGATTCCGGAGATGTGGGATCTAGTTCTAGTTCTGTCTCCATAAGCTCCACGACTTCATGTCAGGAATGAATGAATGAATCAAAGGGAATTCTCCTTTAAGGCTGTATAAGCTCATAGGAGATCTACAATCTCTACAAAAAGCTACAAGCAAACTCACTGGCTTCCTTCCTTTCTCCACTGTGAGGAAAAGCCTAGTGCCTCAGTCTTTCTTCTTTCATGACCTAATGTCCACATGTACAGTGAGTTCTGTTTACAGATGTCCTAAGTTCTTCAGTTTTCAACAGAATTTTTGCAATAAAATGAGCAGGGCTCCAAGGATTTTAGTCTGACATCAGACATACATGGATTTTAGTCCCTGCTCAACTCCTTACTAACTGTGTGACTCTGAGTTAATCACTTAGCCTCCTGAAGCCTCTCTTTGCTAATCTGAAAAATGGGGATGATAACAGTACTTACACCACAGGGCTTATCTTTCCTTTTGTTAGGAAAAATAGATAATCTCCAAAGAGAAATCTCCATGTTAGTACAGTTCTAGGCACAGAGCAAGCATTCACCTGCTGTCGGCTATTGTCAATTATTATATAGGTCTAGAATACATAGGCTATATATTAGGTCTAGAATTTTAAAATCTCGCATGTAAGGGATCTCAGCCTCAGTTGCCATATGGCTTACACAATTTTTCAGCAGTAATTTTCTTAGCAAAGAGTCAATTATGATCCAGTCTTTTAAAACTAGCATGAACCATGGTTGCTCTCCTGTTTGACTTCCACCTCAAATGAGACCTAATAGCACACCCACTTAGATCTAAAAGAGCTGTTAATTAAGAATTGTTCAGAGTACAGAATCCAAAAAAAGGTTAAAATGCAAACAAGTAAGCAAGCAAGCAAGCAAAACTGTTTAGTAAAAGTGCTCTGGGGCCCGAGGGTGCGGTTTACAGATTGGTGGGCTTCACCAGGATCTGGGCTGCCTGGCGTGGAAGGGAGAAACGTGACGCCCTCCCTCACCTTAAGTGGGTGTTCTGTGCAGGCTCTTGCCAGGGCAGGATGTAGCCCCCACGGACATGAAGATTAATGTGGTCAAGAGGCGCTGGCAAGGTCTTCCACTCTCCCCGGGCTTGAATGTCCACACCCTGTGGGCCAGAAGAAGGTGATGGAGAGAACACATCTGCCCGAATGATGCATTTACCAGACATCTTGTCCATGCTCGGAACCTGCTGCCTGTTCAGGACCTGTTATCACACTTTTCCACGCTCGCCCAGCTGCTCTACGGGATCGAGAGCTGCTGCCAGGGCATCATGTCAGGGTCTCTTGTCTTTGGGGGCTTCTGCTGTACACACCCCATGAGATCACAGCTGCCTCTCACCCTACCCTTACCCCATATCCTGTTTCTGCGTAGGAAGCACTGCTAGAGGAGGCTGAGCGAGCCTTCTTTCTTTCTGTTCGGCTCCCGATTCACTCCCCCAGACACGTTCCCTTTGTTTTGTTCCCTCTCCGCCTCCGTCTCCCTCCACTGCCCCCCACCCCACCCTCACTAACACCTTTGACTCCTACTTGACAGAAATAATTAAAGTGAACTGCCTTACTTCACAAATCCTTATCTTTAACTCATTACATCTTCCCTTATGTTTCACATCTTGATCTTGCCTGTGACAGGGAGAAGCATCTCTCACCCCAGGCCATAAACCTCGATTCCTAAGAAACCGTCCTCCCACACGTTCTCAGCCTAGAGCAAGGCTTCTCGAATTCAGCACTGTGGACGTTCTGGGCCAGATAACCCTGTGCTGTGGGCACTGTTCTGTGCTTTCTAGACGTTAACCGGTGTCCATCCACTAGATGGACAAATTTTTATCAGCAAAGATATATAACAGGTTGTTAATGGGGGTTAGCTTTAGAAGGGGGACCAAGGACTGGGAGACAGGGAGAATAGTGAATTTTACTTTCCGTTTTCCCTTCTCCAATATTTGAATTTTTACCCGTGGAGGGATTTTTACTTTGCTAATTTTTTGGCACCCCATCTGTCTTTCAGGGTACCTTTCCAGTCCATATTCCTCTGATGTCTTCCATCCTTTAACCAGTATACTTGCATTTCTTCTTCCTCTAAATTTCTACACTATATTTTAATATTCCACAGTGTGCCTTATATCGAAGGATTTTTTTTTTTTTTTTTTGGTTCACGGGCCTCTCACTGTTGTGGCCTCTCCTGTTGCGGAGCACAGGCTCCGGACGCGCAGGCTCAGCGGTCATGGCTCATGGGCCCAGCCGCTCCGCAGCATGTGGGATCTTCCCAGACCGGGGCACAAACCCGTGTCCCTTGCATCGGCAGGTGGACTCTCAACCACTGCGCCACCAGGGAAGCCCTCGAATGATTTTTTAATTTTTATTTTATATTGGAGTATAGTTAATTAATAATGTTTTGTTAGTTTCAGGTATACAGCAAAGAGATTCAGTTATACAAATACATGTATCTATTCCTTTTCCAAATTCTTTTCCCATTTAGGTTATTACAGAGTATTAAGCAGAGTTCCCTGTGTTATACAGTAGGCTCCTTAACTTGTTCCTTTTCACATGACCAGATGGTGAAATAGGTCTCATACACTTTGTGTATCCTCTAGAATAGGGATTAACAAATTTCACCTTTAAAGGGTCAGATAGGATATATTTTACACTTTGTGGGCCAGATAGCCTCTGATGAAACTACTCAAAACTACTTGATTCTAATTAAACATCAAAATTTTATATTTTTCTAAATGGCTTGTTCCATCAACATTTGGCTTCCTATGTTTTGTTTTGTCTCAAAAAGAAACAAAAAAAGTTGAAAGACTCAATCAAAGCTATTTTCTATTTAAAGGGAACACTCTTGCACTGTTGGTGGGAATTTAAATTGACACAGCCACTATGGAGAACAGTATGGAAGTTCTTTAAAAGACTAAAAATAGGGGCTTCCCTGGTGGCACAGTGGTTGAGAGTCCGCCTGCCGATGCAGGGGACACGGGTTCGTGACCCGGTCTGGGAAGATCCCACATGCCGCGGAGCAGCTGGGCCCATGAGCCATGGCCGTTGCGCCTGCGCATCCGGAGCCTGTGCTCCGCAACCGGAGAGGCCACAACAGTGAGAGGCCCGCGTATCTAAAACAAACAAACAAACAAAAACTAAAAATAGAACTACCATACGACCCAGCAATCCCACTACTGGGCATGTACCCTGCGGAAACCATAATTCAAAAAGAGTCATGTACCACAATGTTCATTGCAGCTCTATTTACAATAGCCAGGACATGGAAGCAACCTCAGTGTCCATCAACAGATGAATGGATAAAGAAGATGTGGCACATATATACAATGGAATATTACTCAGCCATAAAAGGAAATGAAATTGAGTTATTTGTAGTTAGGTGGATGGACCCAGAGTTTGTCATACAGAGTGAAGTAAGTCAGAAAGTGAAAAACAAATACCATATGCTAACACATATATATGGAATCTAAAAAACAAACAAACAAAAATGGTCATGAAGAACCTAGGGGCAAGACGGGAATAAAGACGCAGACCTACTAGGGAATGGACTTGAGGATATGCGGAGGGGGAAGGGTAAGCTGGGACAAAGTGAGAGAGTGGCATGGACATATATACACTACCAAATGTAAAATAAGATAGCTAGTGGGAAGCAGCCACATAGCACAGGGAGATCAGCTCAGTGCTTTGTGACCACCTAGAGGGGTGGGATAGGGAGGGTGGGATGGAGGGAGACACAAGAGGGAAGTGATATGGGGATATATGTATATGTATAACTGATTCACTTTGTTATAAAGCAGAAACTAACATACCATTGTAAAGTAATTATACTCCAATAAAGATGTTAAAAAAAAAAAAGCTATTTTCTATTTAAAAGCCATGTATAAAACCAGCAATTCCAGGAAACTTTTCTCTTCTTTGATAGCCCTCACACTTCACTTTCTTTTATATGGTATATATAATTATGTACATATGTATTAGTGTTTATAACATGCAAATATTAGCTCCAGATTAGATGGTGAACTCCATAGGGAAACTTTTCCAGTATATACCACACCCAGAGCTCAGTAAGGTGGTTTGCACCTGGACAAGGTTGGGACGAGCGTGAGATGTGTCAGGTGCCTAGGATGCACCATTTAAGAAGGCACTTACTCTCAGCGTCCTGCAAACACAGGGCCCGCCTTAAAAAGGAGCGCCTCCTTAAACCGTGTGCCCTAGGCACCTTACTTGCTTCTCCCTGGCCCTGGCCCCGCACCCAGGAGCCTCAGTGTACTCAGAGTGACTGCCTGTTAGTGACTAAGCCAGTCAACATGCAAACTCAGGACAAAGGCTTCACTCACTTAAAGGAAGTTGGCTGCTCCCTCCCAGAAAGCCCTCGCTGGGAAGCACAGCGCAGTCTTAACCTACTGCCAACCAGAGGACAGATCCAGCTCAGGAAAAAAGGGCGTGTCAGGGAGGACTCAGGGCTCCATAAGACAGAGAAGAAAAGGAACAAAATTTCCATTGTCCTTGCAGGGTTTTCACCCAGTCCCACTACAAATGGCTTGGCTGAAAGGGCCCAGAGCGCGCTCTGCCTCTTGTCCTCCTGCTGTTATCCTTTTGCTGTATTTCTAGTTTGCTGCTTTGCTCTGCTCAGAAAAGTCAGGAGAGGAGGACGCTACCTACGATTGTTCCTCAAGAATCAAACTCTGGACTTCCCTGGTGCTCCAGTGGTTAAGAATCCACCTGCCGGGCTTCCCAGGTGGTGCAGTGGTTGAGAGTCCACCTGCCGGTGCAGGGGACGCGGGTTCGTGCCCTGGTCCGGGAAGATCCCACATGCCGCGGAGCGGCTGGGCCCGTGAGCTATGGCCGCTGAGCCTGCGCGTCCGGAGCCTGTGCTCCACAACGGGAGAGGCCACAACAGTGGGAGGCCCGCGTACAGAAAAAAAAAAAAAAAGAATCCACCTGCCAATGCAGGGGACACAGGTTCAATCCCTGGCCTGGGAAGATCCAACATGCCATGGAGCAACTAAACCTGTGAGCCACAACTACTGAGCCTGTGCTCTAGAGCCCTCGAGCCACAACTACTGAGCCTGCATGCCACAACTACTGAAGCCCGTGTGCCTAGAGCCCGTGCTCCACAACAAGAGAAGCCACCGCAATACGAAGCCCACACACCGCAACAAAGAGTAGCCCCCACTCGCCGCAACTAGAGAAAGCCTGTGCGCAGCAATGAAGACCCAATGCAGTCAAAAATGAATTAAATTAATAAACTTATTAAAAACAAATCAAACTCTGACTTGTCTGTGTCCCTGCAAAAGAACACTGCTTGTACCAATTTACATTCCTACCAACAGTGTAGGAGGGTTCCCTTTTCTCCACATCCTCTCCAGCATTTATTGTTTGTAGATTTTTTGATGATGGCCATTCTGACTGGTGTGAGGTGATACCTCATTGTAGTTTTGATTTGCATTTCTCTAGTAATTGGTACAGCCACTATGGAAAACAGTATGGGGGTTTCTTAAGAAACTAAAAATAGAACTACCATATGACCAGGAATCCCACTCCTAGGCATACACAAAAGAAAACCATAAGTCGGAAGGATACATGAACCCCAATGTTCACTGCAGCACTATTCACAATAGCCAGGACACAGAAGCAACCTAAATGTCCATCAACGGAGGAATGGATAAAGAAGATGTGGTACATATATACAGTGGAATGTTACTCCATCATAAAAAAGAACAAAATAATGCCATTTGCAGCAACATGGATGGACCTAGAGATTGTCATACTGAGTGAAGTAAGTCAGACAGAGAAAGACAAATATATGATATCGCTTATATGTGGAGTCTAAAAAAAGGCTACAAATTAACTGATCTACAAAACAGAAACAGAGTTACAGATGTAGAAAATAAACTTTTGGTTATCAGGGGGTAAGGGAGAGGAGCGATAAATTGGAAGATTGGAATTGACATAAATACACTACTATATATACAATAGAAAACTAATAAGGACCTACTGTATAGCACAGGGAACTCTACTCAATACTCTGTAATGGCCTATATGGGAAAAGAATCTAAAAAAGAGTGGATATATGTATATGTATAACTGACTCACTTTGCCGTACACCTGAAACTAACACAACATTATAAATCAACTGTACTCCAATAAAAATTAAAAAAAAAAAAAAAGAAAGAACACTGCTTGAAGCTTCTGTGAAAGACTGTTTTCCCAACTTAGTCTCTGGGGTTCAGACTAGCCCAGAAAAGTCATATGACAGAGAAGGCTGTGTTCCTTCCCCATTTCTAAATGCATTTGCATCACACCAGCTCACAAAAGTCAGGCCTTATACCTCTGTGTACATTTTACATACTGCCTAGGGCCTTGCTTACCTTAGGACTAAGTACATTTAACAACTCCTCTTTGGGCATCTATGCTATAAAAGAAGGTATTATGTAAAAAGACAGAGGGGAAAAGGCTCCTAATACTTATGAACTTCCAGTCTAGCAGGGAGAATATAAACAAAAACCATAGCTTCCAGCACAACTTCAAGCATTTACCAGTGTCCGCCATTTTACACCACTGTGAATAGTGGTGGTATGAGGAAAGATAAAAACTAACACATAAAGAACACCCACAAAAAGCCAGGCACTACAGCAGATGCCTTCACACATTTCAGAACAATTCTGTGAGGGAAGCGGTCTTTCCCCACGTGGAGGTGAGAAAAATGAGGCTACAAGGTTAAAAGTGACACGTCCAAGACACACAACAAGTGGGTTACGGAGCCAGAATTTGACCTGAGGTCTGTCAGCTTCTAAAGCCGGTGCATGCTATCATTTCCCCAGGTTGTATAGAAACAATCAGAAAAACTTACCGTGTAGTAATCATACCAGCGGGCTCTAGGGAAATATGCAGTGACATTTCTGGCGTTCTAAAATTAAACAACAAAAAAAAACAAGGCATGAGCAGTAGGCTCAGCTCTCTAGGGCAGAGTAACCATTGGCATAGTAAAGGGGTCAAAACAACGTAGTGGCCTTGGACCCACAGGCCTCTTCTCTCTAGAGGTCACCAGTGTTGGGAAAGGCTCCCTTCTCTGATCCCTTCTCAAACTGGGGAGATCTGCCTAACCAAAAATGGTGGCTTCTGTAAAACCCTTTGGGATACGGGACTTAAGGGGGGAAAAAAAAATCATCATTTACTTATAGACTTATCCCATACCCTCTCTAAAGAGACAAACTGAGGCTGGGTCTAGAGCAGAAAAAAAATTTGTAGGTTTACCACACCAATACTTCAGAAATTATGATTAGTGCAGTAAGTTTTGGAGAAGATCCAGTTAACTGTTAACTTTAATCAGAAGCCTAATCATTGATAAATGAAGTAAAGAAATGGCTGCCTGAGGACCTCTTTTGGAGGAAGGGAAGAGCTAGCCAGCAACAAAAGTATACACATTGCTACAAACAATCCTTCTGAAAAGTTTTGTTTTAATGGTGATAGAGGATAGCAAGGATTTCCTTATAGTACTGTCCCCACCTGACTCATACACCTTCTTTCAGTTAAAGAAGAAATGATTGTATCTTCAAATATATCAAAGGGTTTTTTCCTTCTTGATTATCCAATGAATCAGAATTCGTTATACTGATTTTAAAGATGAGGGAGCTGAGGACCAGAACACCTAAGTAATGAACTTCAGCTCAGAGGGAGAGGAAGAGACAGAGGCAGAATAAGAAACCACATCTCAGGACCCCATCAGATGAGGCCTCTTCTCTTCGACTAGTCACCGGCCTCATAGCTGGGAACTTCTATTCATCAGAGGCCTCCATACTCACAGGCTCCAGGACAGGGCTGACCAGGAAGGCTGGGCCCAGAAGGAACTGACTGTCTACATCCCAGGTCACCTGGTCTGACACAAACCTGGAGAGGGAAACCAAGGTACCACAGTTAGGATCCCTACAGGACTCCAGATGGAGGCCTTGAAGAAACTCCTCAAGTTCAGACCCAAGTTGGAAATCCAGCCGCATCCTATGCCATCCTTTATTCTTTCCCTAGGTCAACCTTAATCTACATGTCATGTTCTTCAAACCCCAGAAATGGTTGGATTTAGACACGTTCTCACCTATCAATGTCTCCACATGTTCCTTAACCACAGCACATTTTAACACAAGAATGGTCTCCATTCCTCAGATATCCCCCTGGATTCGTGACCTGAGTTACTATAAAGGATACGTAGGTCTTTACAGGCCCAAATTAGAAAGAAATTATTCTGTGTTGTACTGTATATCATTTTGAAATTTTTCAAAAAAAATCAGTAGTCTTTTACCAAAGATCTAAGGTGTGACTGACACCATGCTAAAAGGAGTCATAACGTACAGTCTGTGCCTAGAGAGCTTTTGGCAAAGGCAGTCATGCCTTTAATTTGGAAGAATTGTTTTCTTCAACTGCCACCATATAGAATAAAATTATCACTTAGTCTTTGGTATCCCCGCTATACACTCACTCATGGAGAAGAGGCCGCACGACAGTGCTGCCCTCCGTGTTGGCCCTGTGCATCAGGGTGTACAGATATGGCAACAGGGTGTATCTGGTCTGCAGGACACTTCTGGAGATAGTCACAAAGGTAGAATCCCAGGACACAGGGTCTTGCCTCTAAGGAGAAAAAAAAGTGTTCAGGGCTCAACTTAGGGGACCTGGGGGACGTAAGGAGATAACTGAACATTTATTCCAAATGAAGATCAAACAAAGCTAAAACAACGATGACTATAGATGAGACTCAAAGAATATTTTTAATAGACCAGAAGAGGTCACTGAAACTTTCCCAGGACAGCTGAAAAAATTCCCCATAAGAAATGGGAGGTGGGGTATATATTTGGTACAGTGCCCAAACTGAAAGAATACTGATTCATTGAAACATGAGGATTTTTTCATGTACTTGTTGGCTATTTGTATATCTTCTTTGGAAAAATGTCTATTCAGTTCCTCTGCCCATTTTTAAATCAGATTTTTTTTTTTTTTTTGCTATTGAGTTGTATGAGTGCCTTATATATTTTAGATATTAACCCTTTATCAGATACATAGTTTGCAAGTATTTTCTCCCAGTCTGTGGGTTGTCTTTTCATTTTGTTGATTCCATGCAGAAGCTTTTTAGTGTGATATAGTCCCACTTTTTAAATTTTGCTTCTGTTCTTTGTGCTTTTGGTGTCATATCAAAAAAAAATTGCCAAGAACAATGTCATGTAGATTTTCCCCTATGTTTTCTTCTAGGAGTTTTATGGTTTCAGGTCTTAATCCATTTTGAGTTAATTTTTTGTGAGTGTGGTAAGATTTGAGTTATTTTTGTGAGTGTGCCTGTGATTATCTAGTTTTACCAACATCATGCATTAAAGAGACTATGTTTTCTCCACAGAGTATTTTTGGCTCTCTTGTCAAATATTAGTTGACAGTACATGCAAAGGTTTATTTCTGGGCTCTGATTCTGTTCCATTGGTCTATTAGTCTATTTTTTTATGCTAATATCATATACTGTTTTGATTACTAGACCATGTAGTTTTGATTATTATAGCTTTGTAATATAGTTTGAAATCAGGAGGCCTGATGCCTCTAGCTTTGTTCTTTCTCAGGACTGCTTTAGCTGTCTGTGGTCTTTTGTAATTCCATACAACTTTTAGGATTTTTTTTCTATTTCCGTGAAAAATCACATTAGAATTTTGATTGGAATTACATTGACTTCATAGATGGTTTTAGTATGGACATTTTAACAATGTTAATTCTTCTGTTCCATGAACACAAAATATTTTTCCACTTTTCTCTTTCATCAATGTCTTACAGTTTTCAGTGTACAGATCTTTCACCTTCTTGGTTAAGTTTATTGCTAAGTACTTTATTGTGTTCTGATGCTATTGTGAATGGGATTGTTTTCTTTATTCCTTTTTCAGATATTTCACTGTTAGTGTATAGAAAGGCAATTGATTTCTGTATGTTGATTTTATATTGTGCAACTTCACTGAATTCATTGATTAGTTTCTAATAGTTTTTTTGTGACATCTTTAGGATTTTCTGTATATAAGATCATATAAACTGTAAACAGAGACCATTTTACTTCTTCCCTTCTGATTTGAATGCTTTTCTTTTTCTCATCTGATGGCTCTGACTAGGACTTCCAGTACTATGTTGAATAGGAGTAGTGAGAGTGGGAACCCTTGTCTTTGTCCTGATCTTAAGAGAAAAAGCTTTCAACTTTTCACTGTTGAGTATAATATTAGCTGTGAGCTTGTCATATACGGCCTTTATTATGTTGAGGTACATTCCTTCTATACTCAATTTGTTGAGAGTTTTTAATCATGAAAGGATGTTGTATTTGTCAAGTCTTTTTTGTTCCTGCACCTATTAAGATGATCATATGACTTTTATCTTTTATTCTATTAATGTGGTATATCACATGATTTGCATATATTGAACCATCCTTGCATCCCACGGTTAAACCCCACTTGATCATGATGCATCATTCTTTCAGTGTGCTGTCAAATTCATTGTACTAATATTCTGTTAAAACTTTTTCGAACTATATTCATCAGGGATATTGGCCTCTTTTTCTTTTCTTGTAGTGTCCTTATCTGCTTATGTATTAGGGTAATGCTGTTCTTGTAAAATTAGTTTGGCAGTGTTCCCAAACCTTTAATTTTTTGGAGGTGAGAAGTACTGGCATTAATTCTTTTTAAAATGTTTTACAGACTTCACCAGGGAAACCATCTGGTCCTGGGCTCTTCTTTGTTGGGAGATTTTTGATTACTGATCTCCTTACTCATTACTGGTCTGTTCAGATTTTCTAGCTCTTCATAATTCAGTCTTGGTAGGTTCATGTTTCTAGAAATTTATCCATTTCAGCCAGGTTGTCCAATTTGTCAGTATATAATTGTTCATAGTAGTCTCTTATGAGCTTTTATATTTCTGTGGTATCAGTTATAATGTCTCCTTTTTCATTTACAATTTTATTTATATTTGAGCTTCCTCTGTTTTTGTCTTAAGAAATCTAGCTAAAGGGTTGTCAATTTTGTTTATCTTTTCAAAGAACCAGCTCTTAGTTTCATTGATCTATTTTCTGGTCTCTATTTTATTTATTTCTGCTCTGATCTTTGTTATTTCCATTCTTCTGTTAACTTTGGGCTTAGTTTGTTTACCTTTTGCTAGCTCCTTGAGGTGTAAAGTTAGGCTGCTTATTTGATATCTTTCCTTTTTCTATAAACTTCCCTCTTAGGACTTGGAATGGTAGTTATCAGGGGCTGGGAGGTGAGAGAAATGGGGAGATGTTGGTCGAAGAGTAAAAACTTCTTGTTATAAATTAAATATTTCTGGCGATATAATGTACAGCATGGTGTCCATAGTTAATACTGTATTATACACTTGAAAGTTGCTAAGAGCGTAGATATGAAATGTTCTGACAACAAAAAAGAAATGGTAATTATGTGACATGACGGAGGTGTTAACTGACCCTACTGTGATAATCATTTCACAATATATAAGTATATCAAATTTAAAAAAAGAAACATGGGGGTTTAACGGTTTTGAAGATGTCCTTGGGGAATATAGACTACATTACTTGTAGTTCAAAAAGGGAGTCTGTGTTCCTGGTGACACAGAACTTTTGAGCTCTGAGCTCAATGTCCTACCCTGGCCCCAATGCTGTTGTGGTTCCTTGAGAAGGGGTAAAAGGCCCCCAGCTGCATCCAGCGAGCACACATTTCATATTCAGCATCTTGAAAGAATCCACAAATATCTGCTCCTGTCTGAAACAGGGTAGAATAAAATGGGCCCGTTAATGATTTCTGAAAGATATCACCATCTGCTTGGGGATTAGGATAATCCAAAGGACACTTACAAAGGATATGCCAAAGAGGCTAAACTCCATCATGCCTGCAACGAGAACCACAGCTGTGTCAGACAAGGCACTCATGACCTGCCTCCTCTTCCCTCCTTGGAGAAGCCTTGATCGAAGACCCCAACTCCTCTCCTCTCCCAGCAGCCCACACACCAATGATAGATTTCCTCAGCTGGTCCCACGCGGCCGTGTTGTCACCCAGCCAGTGTCCTCCCCAGCGGCCAGAAGAAGGAAAAGTGGAGCGAGTGATGACGATCCCTCGCTGTCCCGTCACCTCCTGCACAGCTCTGCTCGGAGGGGAACAAGGGGGTGATTTAGGGCACAGCAGGTGAGGAAAGGCCACAAACCTTCTCCTCCCAGAGCTCCTGAGCCTAGGGCATGGTGACAAAATATCTCCTGTGTCACAGAAGGGAATATGGAAATCTAAGCCATGAGGTTCCTCACTGACTGACTCCATATGATGGTGATAATATTAAAAGTTGTGTCTTTACATTGTGTTTTATAGTGTTTCATATAAAAAAAAACTTCACAATGTAGTAAACTCACCAGATCACCTAAAAATAATAGGTAATCACTAAAATTTGCTATTTATTTACTCAATACTTAGTTTTATATATTTGGGAAAGAAGAAGATGAATTCCTTTATAAGGCTTTCCTTAGGATACTTCTTATTAAGCATGGAATGAGCACACAAAATGGGACAGTGATAATTAAGTAGAAAACCAGTTGGCTACCCAACAAGAGTGACAAAAATAAATTCTAATAGAGATGAGTCACTTTTGAAAAAAAGGAAAGAGGTATCCAGTCCTCTGTGTTCCCTTACAATAAGTAAAGTTATTATAGCACCATCCACACTGCGTGATGTCTTATGTCTCCACGTGTATTTCCTCCACTAGGACTATTAGTCTCTTACTTAAATAAGGACCACGCCTTATTTAAATCTGTCCTGCTAACTAGGATCACAGGGTCTGGCTCCATGCTCATGAGTATTTAATAAATGAGAATTGCGACAGAGCTGTAATTAAAGTCTTCTTAACTCCTGGAAGAGGGAATGAAAGGACGAGCAGTGTAGCTTCATCAGTCCCTGGCTGTCCCTGCAGGCTGGCCCGACTGGAGAAGGCAGTTGATGACTCACTCGTACGTGGGTCTGGTCTGGGCCCACCCGTACAGGCTGTGCACGTCGTAGTGCCGCACCGGGGAGCCGTCAGGCAGGAGCTGCTGGCTCTCCATGCACAGGGTCTTGCTGCTCAGGCCCCTGTCCCTGGACTCCAAATCTGAGGAGAAAGATCTAGTGATGTGAAATCCACCCCTGCCTGATCCTGTTTATCCTTGACCTCTCCTCATGGGATCGGACTCTGGATCCTAAGACTAACTTGACCCCTGCATGGGTCCCTCTCCTCCCCAGGGGCATGGAAACATGCACGGCTCTGAGCTACAATGGCACTCGCAGGTGTTTTCAACATCCAGGGCCCCGGAGGGTTCCCCGGGAGAAAGCAGGGGCATGGGGAAGAACGCAGTTGTCAAACACTTACTGAGTGACAGGCTCCAACCTAGGCTTTTAACATGTATGTTATTTTATGTCATTCTTATCATAGTTCTATGGAGAAGATATCATTATCTTCCTTTAACAGTTTAAAAAACTGAGATTAGAAAATAGCAAGTAATCTGCTAAAGGTCACACAACTCATAGAGAGTATAATTTCCGGAGCCAAGATATGAACACAAATATGACGCCAAAGTCATTGACTCCATGATAAGGTGAGGCCATTACTTTCCACCCACTGGTGACACAATAAATTCCTGTGGAGGGATTAACATGAGCCTGAAGAAGTAAGACACCTAGCTGTGGGATCCTTCGGAGACATCACCACAGTTAAGTGTTTTTTGAAAAAAATTTAAGAAACTTACCCAAAGGGGCCAATAACTTGCCCACACCCAACTGGGTAAAGCTCTTGGAGTGTGTTTGTCTTTGGTCCCCCCAAAACCAGAGTGTCAGTCAGGATGTCCCTGAACATCAGGATAAATGTCTGGCTGCTGGACTCTTGCAGCTCATTCCCTGCAGCCATGGCACTGCCAGTAGAGGAGGCCAAGGGTCCTTACATGGCATGTAGGGAGGGTGGTTCAGACAGGCATCCTTGCAGCCTGGAGGGACTGCCCCACTCACGAAGTTTGCCGGTTCATTCATATCCTAGAAATGTCCAACACAGGAATACTTTACTTTTAAAAAGAATTATATACTGTTAACTCAGAGACAAGGAAGCAGAGAATAATTGTTCACCATCCAGTAATTCCACAGATACCAGCCCAGGGAGATTCATCAAATCCAGCTTGAGAAAGATCAGTTAAGCCCTACAGAATGACTGGCTGGTGGATTTGAAAAAAAATTCTCACTCAGGGTGTGAGGCAGGCTCAGTTCCAAGGAATTCCTGGTAAGCAGCTTGGAATTCTACAGCAAGAACTTCAGACAAGGTACAAGGTATGAGGAGTATCAGAATGGTCCACTCCAGATTGGAGGAACTGCAGTCTTATATGTCCAAAGTCTTTCTTGGATGACGATTACCCCTTTTGATTAAAGGTCAGTAATACATATGCTTAGGCACACAGAGATAGAAATACACCTATCCCCATGTACACAGACACAAACACACACACTTACAATCCATATGCCATCAAACTTCAAGCTCTTCTCTGGATCCCGTGGATTGGTGTACATTTCTCTCAACTCCCTTTTCCACCATGTGATGGTTGAATTACGGAAAAAGTCTGGGAAGGCCACATAAGCTCGGTATTGCTGTAAAAAGTAAATACAATTTATTTGTCCCGAACAAATATATTAGACAGAAAACAGGCATTTCCTAAAAGCTTAACTCATGCAAAGCCTATACTGTGTGGTGATAGTTAATCCAAAGTTATGAGCTTAAGTAATGTTCTTAGTTTATTTGAAATACAATGAGCTCAAAGAACAGAAATGAGCACAAATGAGACACCTTCTTATCATTTGGAAAGCACCCACGGACTGTTCTCCTCTTTGTATCAACATGAATGGTAGCCATCAACACCCCGAACTCACTTTTTCCATCGTTAGATACCCACCCCTCAACTTCTGTCCTGAGCACTCCTCAAAGACAAAGCATGAGCCAGAGAGACTGCAGCTTGAAAGGGGCAGACAGCAGATGCATTGACAACAGGGTGTAAAGAAACATCCAGCTGATCCTCTCCTATCTCATTCCCAGTAGGAAAAAAGGGTGAGAGGTAAGACTGCATTTTATTACATAAGACTATCTAACTAATATGTATCTGGGTTTTCTATGGTTTCAGAATCACTTGAAAAGTGCAGTTGTGTGTCAACTAAATTGGGAGGACTTAAAGAGGAAGTTTCAACTCCCCTTTCTCTTATCTTCTTCAAATAATAAAAACTGTCTTTATTTTAACCTGGAAAATGGACCCAAGGTATAACTCCTGAACTATAGCCCCTTTGAGAGCAAGGTCCTTGTTGACCTTTGTATTCTCCAACCATGCTTAGCTTAGTAGCTGACATAAGATAAATGTTTAGAGCATAATTGTAAATTCACACCACTTAGCAACAGCAAATATTCTTACATTTCTATATAGCTACGATGCTTGTTATAGAGCTTTATGGTCCTCTGTATGTCTCAGATGGTTCCTCTGTGTTCATCAGTACATTTCAAGAGTTAAAAAGCTAAATAATGCTGGTGGCAAAAGTGTGGGTGGGGAGGAAACAACAGAAAAAGGACTTGGTCTAGGGCACCTCCAGTACCTAAACATGATAGGCAAAAGGCAAGTGGAATCCAAATGTCTAGAAAAAAGGCCAAAAAGAACACAAAGAAAAAACCAGAAATGGATTAGTGTACAGGGATCCAGCTCACAGAGAACTTCTGAGGTAGTGAGCCACACCACTGAGCATCTCGTGAAAGGGAGGCATGCCAAGGTTGCCTTTTTGTTAGAAAATGGAGGTAGAAACATGGACCCAACAAAATAGAACCTTTCACCAGAAACAGAGAGCTCCAGCTCAGGCAGGGTTAGAAACATGGGGTAGAGGAGGGAAGTGGAGAATTGGAATAAACAGAGTCAATACCAGCCGTGTCCAAGTGATAACTGAATCCCAAATGAGATACAAGTGAGAAACTTGACTATGATTTATTAACCCCACTAAAAGGTGCTCTGACCCTTACCCATGAAATTAAAAATGTTCTGCTGTTCTCCAAGGTACTGGCTCTGCCTCACTCCTGTCTGCACTCCACTTTTGCCTCATTGCTTCTGTCCTCACTTTCCCTAGTCCTCAATTCATGATGTACCCACTTGCATGTCTGGTCCCAGGATTACTTACCACAACCCATTGTGTGCTACCAAGATGCAGTTTCTAGGCTCCATGCCAGGCTTACTGTATTAAACATCTAAGCTTCAGATCCAGTGGCCTCAGGCCCACTAATCTCATCAAGTGGGTCTTATTAATATAAATAGTTAAAATCATTCTATCTATTGAGAATATCTTATGTGCTACCTAACAAACATTGCGACCCCCTAATGAAGTATTTCTCATCAGGGGCACAATTGGCATTTAGGGCAGGAGAATTCTTGGTGGAAAATCCCCTGCAATTGGGCATCCCTGGTCACTGCCTACAAAATGTCACTTGGTGCTCCCCTTGCAATAATCAAAAACTGTCCCACAGATTTCCAAATGCCCTCAAGGTGGCAGTATTGCCTCTAATGGCCAATGCACTGTAGGGCTCACACAGTGGTAGCCAACTTCTTAATTGCTGAAGTGGCCCTCTCCCCAGCATACTGATTTAAAAGTCATGGTACTGCCATAAAAACAGACACATAGACCAGTGGAACAGAACAGAAAGCCCAGAAATGAACCCACACATGTGCAGTCAATCAATCTTTGACAAGGGTGCCAAGAACACAAATGGGAAAAGGACAGTCTTCTGTTAACAGTGTTAGAAAAACGTGGATATGTAGAGAACAAACGTATGGACACCAAGGGGGGAAGCAGCAGGGGGGGTGGGGGTGGGATGAATCTAAGAAAAAAGAAAAACATGGATATCCACATGCAAAAGAATGAAACTGGACTCCTATCTTACACTGCTCACAAAAATTAATTCAAAATGAATTAAAGACTTAAATGGAAAACCTGAAGCCATAAAACTCCTAGAAGAAAACACAGGAAAAAGCTCCTTGACATTGGTCTTGGCAATAATTTTTTTGGATTTGACACCAAAAGCACAAGCAACAAAAGCAAAAATAAACCAGTGGGATTACATCAAACTAAAAAGCTTCTCCACAGTTAAGGAAACAATCAACAAAATGAAAAGGCAACTTACAGAATGGGAGAAAATGTTTGTAAGTCAAACACCTGATGAGTTAATATCGGAAGTATATAAGCTTATACAACTCAATAGCAAAAAACAAAAAACAACCCACAAATATATTGATTTAAAAATGGATAAAGGAGGGGCTGCCCTGGTGGCGCAGTGGTTGAGAGTCCGCCTGCCGATGCAGGGGACACGGGTTCATGCCCCGGTCCGGGAGGATCCCACATGCCGCGGAGCGGCTGGGCCCGTGATCCATGGCCACTGAGCCTGCGCGTCCGGAGCCTGTGCTCCGCAACGGCAGAGGCCACAACAGTGAGAGGCCCGCGTACTGCAAAAAAAAAAAAAAAAAAAAAAAATGGACAAAGGACCTGAACAGACATATTTCCAAAGCAGGCATACAAATGGCCAACAGGTACATGAAAAGGTTCTCAGCAACACTAATCATCAAGGAAATGCAAATCAAAACCACAATCATAATCTGTTAGGACAGCTTTTATGAAAAAGATGAGAGATAACAAGTGTTGGCAAGGATGTGAAGAAAAGGGAACCCTTGTGCACTGCTGGGGGGGAATATAAATTGGTATAGCCACTACAGAAAATACTGGGTTAGCAAAAACTTCGTTCGGGTTTTTCCATAAGATGTTATGGAAAAACCAGAACAAACTTTTTGGTCAACCCAATAGTATGGCATTCCCTCAAAAAATTAAAAATAGAACTACTGTATGATCCAGCAATTCTACTTCTGGGTATATATCCTGAAGGAAGCAAAATCAGCATCTTGAAGAGCTATCTGTACTCCCATGTTCACTGCAGCATTTATTCACAATAGCCAAGATGTTGAAGTAACCTAAGTGTCTGTCCACAGATGAATGGATAAAGAATGTGTGGTGTCTATACATACAATGGAATATTATTCAGCTATGAGAAAGAAGGAAAACCTGCCATTTGCAACAAAATGGATAAACCTAGAAGGCATTATTCTGAGTGAAATAAGCCAGACAGAGAAAGACAAATTCTGTATGATCTCACTTATATGTGGAATCTGAAAAAAAAAAAAAAAAGTTGAACTCATAGAAACAGAGAGTAGAGTGGTGATTACCGGGTGTCAGGGGGTGGAGGAAATGAGGAGATGCTGGTCAAAGGTGGCAAGCCTTCATTTATAAGATAGATCTTAAACATTCTCACCACACAGTACACAAATGGCAACTAGGTGAAATGATGGATGCGTTACTTAACCTGATTCTCATAATCATTTCATGATATATATGTATATCAAATTATCACATTGTACACTTTACATATATACAATTTTATTTGTCAATTATATGCCGTTAAGCTGGTGGAAAATAGTAAAAACTAAATAAATAAAGTCAAGGAGCCCATGACCCTGAACTTCTCTGGCGGATTCCTATGTCCCTGTGGGCTGCCTGGACCATGAAACTTCAAGTGATCTTCTGTGAGAAGCAACAGAGATTACAGCAAGCTAGGTTCTCTCCCTTGGATCCTCACCTGAGATCCATTACAAGTAAGAACCTGTTTCCAGAAGACTGAAAGTTTTAACATATGGCTGGAAACTGGGAGATAAGATCAAAGTTGGGAAACCCAAGGAAAGATGGGGGGATTTATAAGAGAGAAGATGGAAAAGCCTGTCCATGAAAAAAAAGAGGTATAGAGAAAATTACCCAATCACTGAAGACAGGCGTGGGAGACTGTTTAAAAGGGATACGCAAGGCAAAAACAACAATAATGAAAACAACAATAAATACACTAATTCAGGCAAAAGGCACTGTTTCTTCGAGGTATCATTCAGCGGAAATTTCATGGATGTTTGCAATCTGAAAGCCCTGGATTGGAAATCACCACTCTGTCACCTAAAAGCATGGACAGAAGTAACTTAAGCTCTCTGAGTCTTAGTTATGCAAAGTATAATAATATCTACCTCCCAACTGGGGTAAAATACTGCATGTAAAGTGACTGGCACACAGACAGACACACAGGACATGTTCCCTACGTAAGTTTCCTCATCTCGCGCCCATGCCCATGCCATGGGGATGTCCAGTATCCTAAGTATGGCTGCACCTTCCTGGCAACACTGATTTCACCCAACATCCATACAGGCCCGTTACCTCCACTTGACTTTCCCAGTCTAGAGAACTGTTGATAACAATATCAGGAAAATCAGGCCAGACCTGTGAAGAGAAAAATGTTTAAAAGCAATGCACTAGATAATCTCTCTTATTTGGCATTTCCTTAGAAACTATAAACCATGTCCTAGAGGTGATAATTTGATTTTCTTGTAGGGTTGATCTAAAGAAAAGTGGGTCTCACAATGCACAAACATTCCTTTAAAATTCCTTAACAGTGGTGACAAAGACTGACGGAGAAAATGACAACTTCTGACCTCAGAGTCCAAACAGAAAAGAAAAAAAAAATGTACAAACACATTAACAGTGTGGGGATTAGTGGCTCACTGCTCAGAGCATACCTTTCCCCAAACAATGCTTCCATCATTCGGATCTTTGATGAAGACATCGTCCTCCACACCCCGCGTGAAAGGGGGATAGGGCTTTGTCTCGTTGCCAGAAATGGCTGGGTCCTGAAATCAAAGCACAGGTCAGGTGAGAAAACCAAAGCCAGGGTAGAAAAATGGAGAACTCTTCCACCTGAGCTGTAGAGCTTCTGTGAATCCAGGGAAATACACTTTTCTTACTGAACCTCAACTTCTCTATTCATAGCAGGAAGAAAACACAAGTATAAAGCTTTCTGCACCAAATCCCATTCACTCTTCCAAACAGACTCTGCCCGTTCACACAGGGACTCACCAGAATGAGGATGACCCGCATCCCGTCGGCCTTCATTCGAGTAATCAGAGCTGGAAGCCCCTCAAACTCGGGGCTGAGGGTGAAGTCCAGCTGCCGCTCCATGTAGTCGATGTCCGCGTACTGCACGTCCTGGAGGAGGACAAAGGAAACTTGCAAAAGCCCAGGTTCTACGTGAGAACAACGCTCCACTAACCAATGGTGAATTTCAGTCGGCATCTTTTTGATTCTTTCAAATCCCACCTCTGTTATTTGTTAGGTATTAGGTTCTGGAAAATTCACCTAATTTTCAAATTTTGAGTCGTAAAATAGAAAAAAACTAAATTTGCAAAAAATAGGATGATAATGCCGAACTGGCAAGGCTGTGGAGATAAATGAAAGCAGCAGATGAAAGTGCTTTGTGAAGGGCCATTATAAGGAGCGATTGTGGCCACCACCCCATCCCCAGAGGCTGCCCCTGGTATCAGTGGCTCATACTCAGAAAAAATAACATAATGTAAACTACCCGGTACTAATACAACGTGGATAGTAAGCCCATTAAAACAAAACAAACAAAAGCCACTGTAACTGCTTTGGAATCACTAATCCTGGGGGTTATCAGACACAGCTTTCTTATTAAGAATAAAATATTGCATGCTATACTTTCCGTTAGTAGGAACAATCATAAACAATAGAAAAATCAATAGAATAAAATTAAGTATGTAAATGGTTTATGGGACCAATTCTCTGATTAGTGGACCCCTCTCATCTTCAAGTGAAGGTGGAGTTTGTTTCCATAATTATTTCCTCTGGAAACCAGTCCCAAGATCCCTACATTCAACCAGGAATTAGCTCAAAGCTGTGGGAACACTGGGCTGCAGTGCCAGCAAAGCGTTGGAACTGAGGTTGTAGCTACACACACAGTGGTCTGACTGAATTTGGGTCAATTTTTTTTTTTTTTTTTTTTTTCGGCACGCAGGCCTCTCACTGTTGTGGCCTCTCCCGTTGCGGAGCACAGGCTCCGGACGCACAGGCTCAGCAGCCATGGCTCACAGGCCCAGCCGCTCCGTGGCACGTGGGATCTTCCCGGACCGGGGCACGAACCCGCGTCCCCTGCATTGGCAGGCGAGCTCTCAACCACTGCGCCACCAGGGAAACCCGGTCAATTTCTTTTAATTAAGCAAAACTACTCTCTGGGCAACATTTTTACAGTAGCAAGAATGCTTTTGACTAGATGTTGTGAAGTCATGTGAAAGAAACGGAAGCATGATCTAGCAGAAAGAGCCCTCGGGCTGACCCAATGCCCTCTTCCTTTGGCAAATCACTGTGACTCTTCAAGCTGGGGACAATGACACCCCCCCCCCTTATATTACTACTGGGTAGGGGTGAGGTTGAGTGTGATACTGTATGAGAAAGTACTTTGTAATTTTATAGAACCTGATAAAAATCAGACAAACTAATCCAGATACAGAGACAAGGGTTAGCCATGCGGTCCCAGAGCCAGTACCCCACAGACTGACAACGTACATAGGGGATCTGGGCAGCCACCATCTCATCATACAAGCTACCAATCTCAGCGTCGTTCTTGTATCCATAGCGACACAGCTGAAACCCCAAGGACCAATAAGGAACCATCACTGGCCGACCAATCAACTAGAAAATAAACAGAAAATTTAGTCCTTAAGAAGAAGAATCTGGGTTAAAGTTGTACACAAAGTAATAAGAATATTTTTCCAGTGTCCCCAGTTAGATAATCAACAAATTCAAATCCAGAGAGAAACTAAGAGGATGCAGAGCCACTGAGATAACTTGGAGGAAGCTTCCTGCCAGACTTGACCTCTCTCCCCAGGAGTTTTGGAAAACCTGATTTTGCTCTCATTCCTAGTGGCAGACCAGCTTACTGGTTAAGAACACGAAATTCAGAAGCAACATACCAAAATGTCTGGGTAACCATATGGGATCCAGTCTCTGCTGGCTATGTGACTCTGGGCAAAAGTGAAATAGCCTCTTCTATATCTGTTTCTTCACTTGTAAATTGAGGATAATAATATATTTGTTTCATAGTGTTTTTGTGAAGACTGAATGAGTTAACGTATGTAAAGTGCTCTGACATGCAACAAGTAATATATCAGTGACATATAGTAAGTTTTATGTCTGTGTTTGTTGCTGCTGCCAAAGCAACTGTTGGGACCACTATGACCACAACCCTCATCAACACAATCGCCACCCTCACTGCCACCACTCTCACTGCCACCACCATCATCACTGCCATCATCACCACCATCACCACCATCACCACTATTACCACTCTCACTGCCACCACCCTCACTGCCACCACCACCATTACTACCATCGCCATCATCACCACCACCACAACCCTCACCACCACAATCACCACCCTCACTACCACCACTGCCACCACCATCACCACCACCACCATTACCTCCATCCACTACTACCACTGTCACTGCCACCACCCTCACTGCCACCACCATCATCACCACCACCACCATCACCATCATCACCACTATTACCACTTTCACTGCCAACTACCACCAGTGGCACCACTACTTTTGATACTTCTGCTAGTCTGCAATGCTCTGAGAGGCTACGAATATAATGGTTTTCGGGATGTATTTATTGTTCCTTATTCTATAGCCTACCTGTCTCCCAGAAAGACCAACAATTCTAGTTATCATCTAAGAACTACAGAATGTGCTGTATAAATACTTGGTAACCAGTTGAATCCCCTCCTACCTCAGTGTACTGCTGAGTGACCACCTCTGGAGTTGGCCCCAAGAAGACACAGAAGTCCAGAATTCCTCCTGTGGTGCGGTATGTCAAGGCAGGCAAGGGCTGGAATGTCACATCTGGAAATGTAGGAAAATACCAATCAGTATGGAAACCTTCAAGTGAGAAATTACCCCTGAAATTCATACATTCTCCCTCTTCCTATGCCTCCTTATTGTAGAGTACTGAGAGAAGGTATTTTGTACTATACCTACACAGAATTTAAAAAGTTAAGTGAAGGTCTGCAGGGTAATCTGTGCCTGGATTTTCTTCCCTTTCATGCACTTATTACCTTATTATATGTTTTGTCTTTCTGTTCTTTTAAAATTGTTATTAACATTTTTATTTCAGAATAGTTTAAAACTTACAGGAAGTTGCAGAAATAGTACTAAGAGTTCTCTTGGACAATTCACCCAGCTTCCCCCAATGATAACTTCTTACATAACCATTGTACATTGTCAAAACCAGGAAACTGATGTTGATATAATACTATTAACTCAGGTAGAGACCATATTCAGATTTCACCAGTTTTCACAAGCATGCTTTTTAACCCCACTTCCTGATTTTCCACCCCCTTTCCAATATACCACGCACATTTTCTTTACACCCTCGTACCCCCAGAGTGAGTGCTCTGACCCCCAGCTTCATCACTAATTCAGATTATATTAGTGGCTCCCACTGGCTGACCTCCAGGATACTTGGGACTTGCTTGGTTTTGCTACCCCTTCTTACGTTGTTTATGCCAAATAAGAGTTAATTCTTATTACTACACGCTACTGAATTGAAATAAACAGAACTGCTAAAGAGAATGAAGAAAAAAAATAAAAAGCACTCTCCACAAGATAATAATTTTGACTTCAGGGGCCACATGATCAAACACATTCTAAAGTTCCTCAAGGATGACTGACTCACAAAAATAAGGGGAGATGCCAGCATCATCTTACCCATGGCGTTGCTGTTCAGCAGCAGGGCCCCGTGGGCATTGCCATCCTCCTCCAGTGCCATGTAGTAGGGGTGGACACCATAGGAATTCTTCTTGTACTGGGAGAGTCATGGGGAAAAGTGGCAGGAGGTTAGAAGACAAAGGGGGAAAAAAGACAGAGATTGAGAAAGAAACTCAACAAATTGATTGATAAGGTGTGTCTAGTCTTCTCTGTGAAATAAACACATAAGAAACAAAGAAAGCCGAGAATTGGCCCACTTGCCTAAAAGCAGAATGTGACCATCCAGGTTGAGTGCTGGAAAGATGAAACATGAAGCATACACAGTGTGGGTGGACAGAGGCAAAGACACAGATCCCAAATGCTCTGCCCTTACCCCCGGGGGCTGGTCTCGGGAAAACATTCCCCACGTGTTCCAGTTCAAGTCTCTTCGAAAGGCTGTGTGCTCAGTTTCCCCAAAGCCATAGAGGTACTGGGAGGGGAGGCGCGTGGAGATGCGGATGAACATGTCGTTGAAGGTGAAGCCAAGGAGCTGAGAGTCCCAACTGCAACACAAAAGGGTACGCTTGCAAAAGAAATGGGCTGTTCTAATAGCTTCAAGCAACTGACTTCTCAGGGAAATTGAACTCTTGATTTCCTCCTCCCACCCAGAACCTCCCTGTTGACCTCCCACACAAAACATAAAGTCTATACGATTAAAACAATCAGAGACTCCCTCGCTATACAAGCCCAGGAGCCAGTTCTTTCTTCTATTTTCCTCTATCACTACCTCCTTCTAGTGGTCCCTCCAGAATGCCAAATCCAATCAGTCTCACCATCTCAGCTGCCAACACTTCACAGCAGGCCTAGTTTCCACCCTTGCCCCACTATAGTCCACTTTCTACACAGCATCCAGAATGATTACTTTTTAAGCATCTCACATCATGTCAACCCCTGTTTGCAATTCTTCAGTGATTCTCACTGAAACATCTTGTGACGTCTTCAAGGCCATTCCTGATCTGAAGCCACCTGGACCCCAGCCTCATCTCCCCCCACTCACCTCCTTACTTACGATACTACTGCCACCACATTGGACTTTTTTCCCCTTAATAAGGCAAGTTTGCTCCTGTTTCTTGGTCTGTGCACTGACTACTCAATTTGCTTGAAGTGTTCTCACTCCTCCCCCATCTCCATGGGGGAGGCTGCTTCTGCTCATCCAGGTCCTATTTCAAATGTCACCTCCTTGGAGAGACCACCTCTGACCACAGTATCAAACCTCCCCATAATTATCAATTACCCTGTTCTTTTTCCTGCATAGCAGTTGTCACTATCTAAACTGCTACATATTTTAACTTAAATTATTTTTGTTATTTCCTTAGTATTTTTTGTCATAAAAAGAAAGACCTCATCTTCTATAACCACGTACTATGGAGAAGACACCCCATAAACATTTGTTGAATGAATCCCTAGGTACATGCAGCTGCCTCAGGAATTATTCCCAGGGCACTAAAGATTTCTCGTAAGAACAGAAGGAAATAACTTGTTCATGAATCTGGAAATGGACAGTGTGTTGCTTTGAGCATGATATCCCCAAGGACAATGGACCTGGCAATGATACAGGTAATCATCAATTCCAAGTCAGACT
Organism: Leucopleurus acutus; assembly: GCF_964270905.1. Lineage (NCBI taxonomy): Eukaryota > Metazoa > Chordata > Mammalia > Artiodactyla > Delphinidae > Leucopleurus > Leucopleurus acutus. Next base: position 96,734,432 of record NC_139144.1, on the reverse strand, counting down.
AAGAGCCATTTACATTACAGTGCCTGTGCTCCTCCGGCGAATTTCAATCCCAAAAGGATTCTTCTTAATGAGGACATCATAGAGTCGACTCTCAGAGGTGCTGGATGGAACCCTGGGTATGTTGAGAGGGACTGGAACTTCATACCGGTTGTTGTTGGGATCATAAATCTAGGACCAGAGGAAACAGATTTTAGGCAAGTATAGTTGTCCTGAAACCTATACTCTTAGCAGAAACTTGATGTCTTTGACAAAGAGTCTGAACACTACATTTGTCTTCTTTAAGCTCATGATACTGGAAATTTAATTAACAAATCAAAGAACAACGTCACATTTACTATTTTGATCTGAGTCTGTCATATCTCATTTTATTTTTTAAAGAAGATGTTGGGGGTAGGAGTTTATCAATTAATTTATTTTATTTTTGCTGTATTGGGTCTTCATTTCTGTGTGAGGGCTTTCTCTAGTTGTGGCAAGCGGGGGCTACTCTTCATCGCGGTGCGCGGGCCTCTCACTATCGCAGGCTCTCTTGTTGCGGAGCACAGGCTCCAGACGCGCAGGCCCAGTAGTTGTGGCTCACGGGCCCAGTTGCCCCGCGGCATGTGGGAGCCTCCCAGACCAGGGCTCGCACCCATGTCCCCTGCATTAGCAGGCAGACTCTCAACCACTGCGCCACTAGGGAAGCCCCTGTCATATCTCATTTTTAAAGCCTGTATTACATAAACACATTCCTTTGATATTGGTTCTACCTTGGGAAATCAGTCTGGAATTTATGAATATATTCTTTATTACTTTGTGTGTGGGTTTGTGACTGTATGTGAATACCTGAAAACATTTCTGAACTGAAAAAAAATCCCCCCCAAAAAACATGATGGAATATTACTCAGCCATAAAAAGAAACAAAATTGAGCTATTTGTAATGAGGTGGATGGACCTAGAGTCTGTCATACAGAGTGAAGTAAGTCAGAAAGAGAAAGACAAATACCATATGCTAACACATATATATGGAATTTAAGAAAAAAAAATGTCATGAGGAACCTAGGGGTAAGACAGGAATAAAGACACAGACCTACTAGAGAACAGACTTGAGGATATGGGGAGGGGGAAGGGTAAGCTGTGACAAAGCGAGAGAGTGGCATGGACATATATTCACTACCAAATGTAAAATAGAGAGCTAGTGGGAAGCTGCCGCATAGCACAGGGAGATCAGCTCGGTGCTTTGTGTCCACCTAGAGGGGTGGGATAGGGAGGGTGGGAGGGAGGGAGATGCAAGAGGGAAGAGATATGGGAACATATGTATATGTATAACTGATTCACTTTGTTATAAAGCAGAAACTAACACACCATTGTAAAGCAATTACACTCCAATAAAGATGTAAAAAAAAAAACAAAAAATCAAAAAAAAAAACCCCATGAACTCTACTTGATTAAAATAATCATAGATGTCCTTGTTAAAAATGGGGTCTAAACTGATTCACTGAGTACCTACTATATTCTTACCTGATACTGTACTAGACATAAGGATCACTAAACTGAGTAAGACACAGTTATTGCTTTTAAGAAGTCCATATACTAATGGAAAGTGAAAGAGAGGTGCCCACACTACCTGAGTGATACATGTTAATGTAGAGCTATACAGAAGTATTGTGAGGTTACAGGAAAGGAAATGCCTAACAATGTTTCTGGAAGACTGAGACAGTTTCATGAGGGAAAAGGCTGAGTCTTAAAAAGATTTTCAGTCATTAAACAAGCACAGAATGAAAATCAAGTGCTTCCTGGCAGAGATATAAATGCAAAGGCACAGAGAATTAAAAGAAAGAGGCAAATATTTTGGAGAGGCTGCTATATAATCGGGAGGTAGAATAGGAAAGAATTAAACCTGGAAACTTGATCAAGTTCCTTTATTTCAAACCCATTAGGCGCTTACCACTTGCCAGTGTTACAGTGAGGATAGAAAGATAAAAGAGTATCATCCCTACATTAGAAGATGTGAAAGAGCTCACTGTCCAGGTTGACATCAGATTGTCAAGAACATTTCAAGCACTGCCACACTGGCCTGAGTCTTTCGTTTATTCTCTCAATAAACTTTTGAGAACTTACTATCTCCTAAGCTTTGTGTTACATTTCAGGAACACAGAGATGAAGGGACAAATTCCTGTCCTTGAGAAACTTACAATTCAATAGCGAAAAAGATATCAAAAACAGCCCATCGCTTGTCCTGAGATGTAATTAAATCATGGGAGAGAAAAAGATCAGTACACTCTTGTAGGTATTTCATATATCCCAAATTCAGTGTTCAGAACTGAACTCATCATTTTATTTGGCCTAAGCTCAAACCTTTTCAGTTTTCCCATCCCAGTTAATGTCACCACCATCCATATAAAGACATAAGCTAGAAACATGGTAATCGTCTTGATGCTTCTCTCTCCCTCATAGACTACTTGTAATTAATCACCAGATCCCATAATGCTACTTCTCACTCTCTCAAAGATCTCCACTTCTCCATCTCCTTTCTGTACCTGGTTTAAGCTCAGTCCCTCATCTGGATTTCCTAACTGGTAGCCTCCTAACTTGTCTCTCCTTTTTCACTCTTGACCTCCCAACCACTTTCCTTACAGTAGACACAGCAATCGTTTCAAAGTGCAATTTAGAAGGTGTCACTGTTCCATCAATGGTCTCCAATTACTCTTAGGATAATGATCTAGTATATTGTAGCATGGCTAACTTAGAAGAGCAGACTGATTTCAGGGTTCTGTAACCTTGACTAGCAAAGAATAATGGAAATGAAAAGTGCCAAGTAGGTACTTGACACGTATACTGTAAACACATACCTTAAACTGCAGCATGTTATCCTTATGGTAGGTCACATTCAGACGGAGGGAGTTCACGGGTACGGAGGGCAAAGAGGAGGCATACGAAGACTTTAAGGAGAGGACAGCTGTGGCCCCATGTAAGTCATACTGAACATCACTGACAGAGTATAGATCATTGACAAAATAGCAAAAAGGGACTCCAGGAGAACCGGATACCTGAAAAGTAAAGCCAAATCCAGCTCAGCATGAGTTCTAAGATTATCAGATATAAAGGGGCTAGAAAAGGCAACTTGCAAGGAGATAAAGATAAACCCAGTCATTTTCTTATCTACTCTTTGGTAGTGACATCAGTTTTCATTCCTGGTCTCCATGTAAAATACTTGTAAAAAAAAGTCCCACTCCCATCCTTACCTATTCTTCACATTCAGATAAAAACTCAGGTTACTTTGGAAGTCTGTCCTTTCTATGGATTTTAAGTAGTGATATAGGTGCTGGTGCTATGCTTGTGAAATTGTAGATTAAGTGTAGAGGATTTTACAAAATTACAATGAGGTACTACCTCACACTGTTAGGAATGGCCATCATTACAAAGTCTACAAATAACAAATGCTGGAGAGGGTATGAAGAAAAGGGAACCCTCCTACACTGCTGGTGGGAATGTAAATTGGTGTGGCCACTGTGGAAAACAGTATAGAGGTTCCTCAAAAAACTAAAAATAGAGTTGATATATGATCCAGCAATCCCACTCCTGGGCATATAACCAGACAACACTACAATTCAAAAAGATACATGCACCCCTATGTTCATAGCTGCACTATTCAGAATAGCCAGGACATAGAAACAGCCTAAATGTCCATCAACACATGAATGGATAAAGAAGATGTGGTACATATACACAATGGAATACTACGCAGCCATAAAAAAGACTGAAATAATGCCATTTGCAGCAACATGGATGGACCCACGGATTATCGTACTGAGTGAAGTAAGTCAGACAGAGAAAGACAAATACCGTATGATATCACTTATATGTGGAATCTAAACCATGACACAAACGAACCTATCTACAAAACAGAAACAGACTCACAGACATAAAGAACAGACTTGAGGTTGCCAAGGGGGAGGGGGTGGGGGAGGGAGGGATTGTGAGTTTGGGCCTAGCAGATGCAAGCTGTTATGTAGAAGATGGATAAACAACAAGGTCCTACTCTATAGCACAGGGAACTATATTCAATATCCTGGGATTTTAATGTACATTAACACCGTCACTATGGTTACCTCCCAGACACAGCCGCGGGCAGTACAGTTTTCTGCAGAAGCACCATTCTCATCAGGATAACAGTCTATTTTTTCTGCATCCCTTATCTTCACATCCCACTCCACCCTGTATACTTCTCCCAGGACAAGATCAATTTCTGTGATAAGGGCCACCTGTAAGAATGGGAAAGTATCAAGCAAATGTACCCTCAGGACAAAGACCTTGTAAGGTCTGAAACTTCTTTTAGGAAAGAAAATAGCAATCAGACCAGACTCTCAACAATCTAAGCAACAAAGCACTGGAGCTTACACAGAGAGAGAGAGGGCAGAGTTCTAACCAGTAACCACAGGAGAAACGGCACAATTCTATCAGAATTTGTACATAACATTTTGAAAAGAATCAGGTCAACTACACCCTTCTGTAATCACCCCTTTCTTTCCTCCCCGACTCCTCTTCTGTTCCTTATTTTGTCAGGAAGGCTCTCTTCTGCAGCCCCCTTGTAGCACAGCACACACAAGCACGTGGTGTCACCCCATACTGAGCTCATCATTTTGTCCTCCATTCCCCAAACAGCATTCCCCATTGGTCCGGAGTAGGGGCAAGAACACAGAAATAAGGATCATGTGTGGCCTGGGTTCTCCCCTCCATTCCACTGTGGAAACTTAGACAAACTATTTCAATTCCTCGGGTCTCAGTCTCACCAACTGCAGCATTGGTGAGTTGGCAAAACCGTTCCATTTGCCCCCATTTCTAGCACCCCACCCTCTTCATCTCCCCAAGCCCAGAGCCTCAAGACTTGACATTTTCTTTGAGTCCCACTCCCTAATTCAAACATTTAATGTTTTTCTATGTGTTTTTCTTACGGTCATCTCCTCTTTAATTAGTAATTTCCATAGTGAAAGTGCTCATTTGTCCAGAGGCATAAAATCTCATGCTAAGGATTATCATCCTTCTTCCAGTCCCTCCCCAGTCTACATTCATCTTGCTCTTCCCTGTACCTCAAACCCCACCCCAGAACAACGCTCTCACAACGGCACATATTGATTCAAGGATCAATATGAGACCCTTTGAGAATCAGATCAGATCCTTCTTATTTTGGCACCTAAAACCCTCCAAAATCTGACCACAAGTTAATCTGTCCAAACTGAGCCCCTTCCAAAAGTGGATCCTACCCATTCTAGTTACTCGGTACTCACAGACTAACAGAAGGCTATCCTTACTCCCGAGACTGGCTTATTCTGATACTTCCACCTTGACTGCTTTATCTAAGCAAATGCCCTTTCTAGGAAAATGGTGCTTATCTGGGGAACTTACTGCTAGCTGCCTGCCCTCTGTAAAACCCCCTTCTTACTATTTCAGTTTACAGCGCTAAAGTTCTCGATTAAGATCTATTTTTTTGAAGCCATGTAACACAGCTGTGGCCATTAATAGGTAAGTGCAAGTCCATTGGCCAAGTATTTCTTTCTTGATTTAAGGGCCTGCCCCTCCCTTCCCTTCACCTTCACCTTTCCCTTTTCCTTCCAGCTTCTTCTTCTTTGTTTATTTTTATTTGTTCTCTAACAAGGCTAGAGTGACTGGAATTAAGCCACCATTTCTAACCACAAGAGAAGAAAAGACCTCAACCCTGACAACCTTGAGCCACTGAACCAATGCCAGCAACTGACTACTTCCTAAACTTCCAGTCCCATAAGGGAAAAAAATCCCAATTTGTTTAAAATACCATTTTGCTGAGTCTCCTGTCACTTGCAGCTGAACAAATCTCTACCAGATGTACCATCTTTCAAGGTCCACCTCTAGCCCTGATGTCTCCAAAGGTTTGCTCAATGACTCTGTTAAGCTTTGAACATGAAATTGGGCAGAATATACACTAACATTTCCTTCAGGGTTGGGGTGCCTGTCCCCTTCCCAAGTTTCATATGTTTCTCCACCACCTAAATTCAAACAATAAAAGAGTTCCTTTGGTTGTATATTTATTAATATATTTATCAAACATTTAATTAGTTTATTTTTATATGTGCATCTTTCAAATGGCTTGCACTTTGCTGTACACACAACTAGCCATATAATACTTTATTTCTAACTTTATAATGTATGCACCCTCAATGTATGTTGTCAAGACAAAATGTCAAATGCAACCAATATATCATTATAGTAGAAGATTAAATTTACTTATTTTCTCCAAATTTGGACAGTCCCTCACAAACCACGCTGACCCAGCAGCTCCCAATCCCAGATCATTTGGAGCACCTGTAGCAGGGGGTGTTGGGGGAAAGGATTCCTCATAACACTAAGATTTCAGAGGAGCTGGTTACAGCCTATCCAGGAACTTCAGGCCTCATTAAAAGTGAGGAAAATTATTTTATTATTATCACCTAACCAAGTGAGTAGCCATTAGCTAAGCTTATCCAATTCTTTGACTTAAAATATTTCCTAAAAATGTATGTGTTGGAGTGAGAATCTATATAGCTCAATACAGTAAGAGAAAAAAAAAAAGCACCTCGAAATTTTAATGAATGGGAATCCCACCTCCCACCTCAACCCTTCTAGCATCAATCAATCAGCAGCTTTCAGACCCGGTTCTCCTCCAATCCTGTTCCCGACACTCCTGACTTCGCTCTTCTTCTGTTCGAGTCAGAGAGGACAGAAGACTGAGGGACAGATAAGGGAATAAAGATGAAAGGACCAGTTTACCTCCTCCCATGTCTCAGCAGCTCCTTTGTTAATCCCAGCTCTGGCCCACTCTTTATTTTTTTCTGTCCTAACCCTCTGACTCCCCACCCCAGTCTTCCGAGTGTGCTCTGGTCCTTCAGAAACCCATGCAGGGCTTCCCTGGTGGCGCAGTGCTTGAGAAACCGCCTGCTAATGCAGGGGACACGGGTTCGTGCCCCGGTCCGGGAAGATCCCACATGCCACGGAGCGGCTGGGCCCATGAGCCATGGCCGCTGAGCCTGCGCGTCCGGAGCCTGTGCTCTGCAACGGGAAAGGCCGCAACAGTGAGAGGCCCGCGTACCGCCAAAAAAAAAAAAAAAGAAACCCATGCGACCTTGGCAAGAAGGAACATCATAAGCGATGAAGAATTCTTTACAAACTATCTCAACAAAATGGGGTTTTACCTGGAGGTTAGAATCATAAGTGACATTAGGAGAAACTTGAATTTTGACACCATTGTGTTTCACTGTAACATTGGTAGGTTCCTGGGTCCCAAGGATTTTAATCTCTTTAAATGCTAAATTATTGGGGTCTGTGTAGGTTGATTGCAAAATCTTCACATCCAAGCGGTTCTGCAAAACAGTTAAGTACAAAGATCTGCCTTAAATACACAGATTCTCAAATCACTCCAATACTGTATCCTAGACCGGATACTCAAAACTGCTCCAAATGGCTCTTAGCTCTCTCGACTAATGTGTGCTCAAGTACAAACTTATTTTTCCCCTGAGGGGGGCGGAAAAAGGAGAGAGAGAGAAACACACATACAGAGAGAGAAATTTTTTAAAACTTCATTTAAAAAGACTGCTTTGATTTATCCATATCATTGCCTCTTTTTACTAACATGAATGATTCAATTATTAGGTGTTAAGTCATAAACTGAAATGTGGTCACCTATTGTCATAAATGAAGCTACAAATAAACTTACACACATACACAAACACATATGAGCTAACGGTCAGACAAAAGCCCACACTTAAGATTCATAAAAATATACTACTCACTTGGGTGACGGAGAACTCACAGAAGAGGTAAACTTTATTGGCCACAGTATCTGAAAGTGAGATTAAAACAAGTCAGACTCTGGCCTGCCCACTACAGAAGGACAGATTTCATCCTGGCACTCCTTGAAGCTACGTGTTGAGAATGACAAGATTAGAGAGAGAGTGTCCAAGGCCAAGACACTGTTTTCACTTTTCCTTCCTACCTTAACCTTGAAAAGGTTCCCTTCCAAGTGCTTCCAAGGTATATGCCTCAAGCGAAGCTATTTCCTAAGCTTGAGCCACAAGAATCTTTAATGTATTGGAGACAGATTAAGAAGCGTGGCTAGATTCGGGTGCACTAGAAAGGTGTCTTCTCACTGCCTGACTAGCACAGGTAGGTTTTACACATCATCCACGTTTGTTCATAAGTACTTGGAGGGAAGACGTGTGCACTGAATGGCAGAAACAGTCTAGAAAACATTTCTTTCAGGTGCCCTTTGATAAGACAATGAGAGCCTATATATGCAGCTGGCCAGCGGGAGAATTCTAAGAGGTAGAGACGTGTTTTCCTTCCACCTGTGGTCCAACTACCACTATTCCTGAACAGCACAACCGAAATCAAAATTCTCCTCTCGAGTGATTAATGTTACTGGGCCTGGTGAGATTTCTCCCACCGCTGAATGACCAGCAGGAGTAACTCGAAGATGCAGGTTTGGAAACGGCAACATTGTGCTCACCTTTCGTTTCCCCATCATCCCAGAAAAGTTCGCCTTTTGCTTCTTTGTTGTCATCCAGGGCAATGATAAGACCAAGAGGGTTCCTTCGACTGTGAGAAACAAGATTTATGTGAGAGGCAAAGACTTGGGACTCAAAGAATTTTGCTAAATGAGCTGTGAAGGATTCTATCAGATTTCAAATGGGACAGGTCACTAGCAGCAGATGGCTCTGCTTTTCTTCAGGCACAAAGGCAAAAGCAACAGGGGCATCACTTTCTAGAATGGGTAATGTCACAGGCGACAGCACCACTCCAAACATTAGCAATAAACATCTATGAAGGAGGCAAGAATTTAATCACCAGAATCACTGCAATAGCTACAATAAAACCTGCTGATGCTATTATTATTTTGAATACAGACTATTAGAAGAGAAAGAAATCCGAGACAATAATTGGTTCAGCCTAATCATTTTACAGCTGATACATGCAGGAGAAGTATTAACTGCAGTCAGGGGGATATATTTGTTCCCTGCCTAAGAACCATGTTGACTCAGAAAGCAAGAAAATACAATAAGGTCCATCTATATAATGACAATTTTCCTAATTTGATTATTTATTATTAGTTCATTTCGAGAGAGAAAAAGAGAACATTCTAATTATCTGCTTTATAACTCAGAATATAAAACACAAAACACTACTCAAAAGATGCTGAAATAGATGCACACAGAGAAAGAGGGAGAAAGAAGGAGCAACTGCATTTAAATCTCCCCTTATTCCGCCCCTCCTCTAGACCACCTCCCGATTTCCTACTCCTGTTGCATCCCTCACACTCCCTATTATATTCTTTCATAGGTCTGCCTTCCACTGTGCCCTGTGCCAGCCAGGTTCCAGGGTCAACAAAATCACCTGCTTTCACTTAACACACATGTACTGAGTAGCTTTCATTGCTAGGAAGTCTAAGAGATACAAAAACAAACAGACCAGAACGACATTGGTGACCTTAAATATGGTAAGAAAGATTAAACATATTCACCAAATAGTCCAAACAGAAAGTAAAGAGTGGCACAAAAGTTAAAATCCTTACAGGAGTCCACCGTGACACTTGGAGCAGTAGGTGGCCTAGATATTCTGGAGGACACTGCATACTCTTAAGGACTCACCCACTACAATACTACTTGGCCCTAGATAAATTAAACACATGGTCCCTGAAGGGTGCTAACGTGAAACCCAAGTTGACAGCAGTCCTGGCTTGCAACCAAAGAGCAGGCTAATCCTCTCTGGGGGAATGAGACCTATTTGGATCCTTGAGATCACCACATTTGGACAACCAAAAAATTACTAAATGCACGAGGTAACGAGCCAACATGAAAGAAAGTTGGAAAAAAAAACTAACAATAGATTTAGATTCCACTAAGGATTTTAGATAATAGAATTTTCAGTTACAAAGTATAGAATAACTATGACTGAAATACTTAACAATATTAAGGGAAAAAAATGTATTAAAAAATGACCAGAAAGTTGGAAGTGGCAGCACACCCTCTGCTGGAATTGTTGGGGAAGATTTCTCGCAGATGAAATCAGAGTGTAATTTGGAAGATGATTAAGAGTGTATCAGGCAAAGAATGTTGAACAGGGTAATAAGTGCTGAAGCCCAGATGCAGGGGAATAGATGAGTATGTTTAGAGAATAACAAGATTTTTGGTATGGCTGTTCTATAGGTGTGTGGTAAGGTGTCAGGAGACACAGGTTAACTTGAAACCAGATTATGATTGGCCTTGAACAACCTACTAATGATAGAATTTAGACTTTAACCTGGGAAGCAACAAATTGAGATCTTCACTTTGGAAAGACAATTTTGGTATCAGTGTGCAGAACAGCATGAAGCTGAATAGTTAGAGAAAAGGAACCCAGGTGGTATTTGGATATATAAGTATTTTCCATCAGTATCACAAAAGTTTAAATTTGAAAAATTATGGCAGTAAGGAAGGTTCAAAAGAAAAAGACTTCTAACCTCCACAAAACGACATCTATTAAAAGCAAATTAGCTAATTCATTTAGAGACACAGATGTGAATGTGTGCCTCTTCAGTACAGATGGAGTCTATAATTTGAGCATCAAAGAATCATCAAGGAGAATGAGTGACATGAAGGAGATTTGAAGTGCACAGGAAGTAATTTTTGAACCCCATTTTGCATCACAAGAAAGAAATGGCTCAGTGGGAAGAAAGAAACAGGAAATTGAGATTATAGGGGAGTGGAAAGTGGACCCCACTCCCTAGAAATGAGAATGAGGAGTCGAGTGCATAGCATGGTAGAATGATGGTCTGATAAAGGCAGGTGGAGTGATCAACAGACCCCGTTTGCCCGGAATTGAGATGTTTCCCAAAACATGAGACTTTCAGGGCTAAAACTGACATATTCCTAGGAAAACTAGGAAGGTTCACCACCCTCGGGTGGGGGGTTAAGTCGGGGGGTTAAGGAAGGACAGGATTAAGGTCTTTCAAAATCCATTTGGATGCAGTCTAAATCACAGCTTCCCCAGAAGAGGCCCACAGAAATCCAGGGAACAGAGTTTGATGACCACACGCACACACACACACACGCACATGCACACACACACACACGCACACACACACACGTGCCCCTCCTCCCCACATTCCACGTAATGCTTCAGCATCTTCTACATGGGCAACAGATGGGAACAGAAACAACTAGGTTTGTCAGCCTCCCCCTTAAAGGAAACTCCCAGCCATGCTATACCTGGCCACAGTGGTTGTGGCTGGCTGCTGTGTGGGGAAGATGTAGCCTCCTCGAAGGTGAAGTCCAATTTTGTCTCCAGGAAGTTCCATCTCCACTGTTTGCTTCCTCCATTTCACTCGGCCCCCCTGACGCACGTAGACAAATCAAACACAGTGGCATGAGCACATCACCGCTACCTCTTAACCACACGTGGAGTTATCTCCAGCTCTTTCCTTCTCCCACCTAGTTGAATTGCTATCTAGTCAGGTATCAAGCAAGAAAAGGAAAAGAATTTAAGAACAATGGGTTTTGTGATCAGCTGGGCGCTTGGGGAACATATATCACGCTGAGGCTATCTGACATACATTATACAAACTGATAGTTTTCTGAACAAGAATCTCACTTATAACCAGGCTCAAATTGTCCATCGGCCCCAATATTTGCCCATGAGACATTCTACTTCCATCTTTATCTTGCTGCTGAATAAAGTATATGAAAGTATCTTTTTCAGATTTCATCATGACTGATGTCGAGTGACTTCGTCTCACTTTATTGACTCTGCTATGAAATCACTGCAAACACGACAGAAACATTCCTCAGTGCATGGATAGATGTTTCTGTCTACCCAGACGTATCTTGTCTATGCAGCTTGAAGAGTTTAAGAAAAGTCAAAGCTACTTACAGTCTCATAGTCATACCAGACGGCATCAGGCACATATGCTGTCACTTTCTCTGCACCCTGAAATTAAAACAAACTATTGTCCTTTATGGCCCAGCCTCTGAAGGGGATAAAACTTCTTAATCACATACTGAGAATGCATAAATGGCCTTTCTTTTCTCTACCAACTTGTGCTTTTCTTCTAACAGAGGCAATAACCTTGCCACTCAAAGAAAAATCCCAGATGGGACCATATTAGGAATAATAATCATAGTATTGAAATAGGTGTTGTGGTAAAAATTCCAGCTTTAGAGGCACAGAAGCAGATGTGATGACAGCGAGGCAGGGAGACAGAACAAGGAATGCGGGCAGCCTCTAGAAGGTGGAAGAGGCACGGAAATGGATTTCTCCCTTAGAGCCTCTAGAAGCAACCGGCCCCACCAACATGGTGATTTTAGCCCAGTGAGACCCATGTTGGGCTTCCGACCTCCAGAAATGTAAGATAATAGATTTTTGTTGTTATGAGCCACTGCATTTGTGGTAGTTTGTTACAGCAGTGACAGGAAACTAATACAGTCTCTCTAGACACAAACCAGACCAGTTAGCAGAGTCAACTGCAGCCAGGTGGAAAACAGGAAGAAGGACACGACGGTGCATAGAAGTGATGAAACAAGAACCAGGAGAGTCTGGGACTCCCTCCACTGGTTGAGAGGCAAGTTCTGCTTGGAGGAAAGGACGTGAAGTGCCGTGAGCCATCAGCGCTGTGAAGCTGGGCTTGAGAGGGCGGGGCTGGAAGGTGCGATTTTGAAAAATGAAAAAAAAATTCCAGCTTCACAATGCGTACCTCATTTAATCTTCCCAATAGTCTCCAGTGATACATACTATTATTATCTCATCTTACAGCTGAGGAAGCAGCACATAATTTCCCCCAGATGGCACTGGCACCAAGTGGCAGAGACAACAAACACACCTAGATCATCTTGACCTTAGAGTGACTGCTGGGTCACTGCTCCCTCCTGCCTCTGCATCCTGGAACAAGTCATGATCTGCTATGAGAATCTGACAACACATAGGACAATTCTTAAACCGAGTCACCTGTAGATGCTTCTATACTGATTGGAAACTTGGTCAAGGACAAAAGACTTCTAGAGACAAAAATGTGTACCCATCAGATACCCATCTTCCCCAAACTCCAACACACGGTCTTCAAGGCTGCCCCAGCCACAGATGTTGGAAATGGGTTTGGAATAGAAAGAGGACAAATGGTTCCAAGAAGAGAGGAGTCTGGAGTTACCAGGAGCAAGACCAGAGACCACCAGTGTGTCTCGGCGGGAACACTTGCCTCAGCCAGAACTGGAGTGATGAGGAGGCCGGGCCCCCATAAAAACTGCTGCTGCACATCCCAAGTGTTGCTGTCCTCGTAGAACCTAGAGACCAGAGAAATGTTCAATGACATTTGGGCCGGTGCTTTCTGGCAGCTCTCCCCCAAGCCTGTCTAAAACTTGCAGGCTCCCTGCCTGGGGCAAATTCCCCAAATTATTCCGTGACACCTATTCAATCCCTGTCTCCCCACTCCTGCAGGCAGATCCACTTTCCCTAGCCCCTGCACCCTCCTATTCTTTCCCCAGTTTGGACAGAAGTTCCTATTTCAGTATCTCTATGCTAGGCAGGTTCCAGGCTATAATTCTATTTGTCATATCTCCCTTAAAAAAATAAGTAAAACAAGCAAGACATTTTAAAACTTTAGCTGACTATCCAAAAGGAACTAGATCTGATCACCCAAAAAAAGCAGACAAAAACTTTACTCTTTTCTCTTTTAGGATACCTACCTTTAATAGAGAATTCTGGGAGACAGCAAGAACTTACCCACAATAATGAATATATAATATATATTATAATAATATATGCCTGAGGGCCTAAAATGTCAGACACAGAAGGGAATTAACCGTATTTTATTTTGACAAGAAAAAGTCTCTTTTTCGTAGACTATAAAATTATTTTGTTAATTTTTAATAAGCGAGACCTGGGTTACTTTTTTCTTTTTCTATGATATGACCAACATAGACCTCAAAGATGTCCCCATTGATGACCAGCAAGTATATCCTCCAATATCCAAGCACTTTGACTTTCAGAATATCTGTGCTCAAAACTGTTAGAATGAATTCACTTAAAAGCCAACCAATAAAACTGGTTGAGGCTTTTATCTACATAGCATCAAACATAGTTCAACCTAATATCTCTATTTTCATGCTTTTTTTTTTTTTTTTTTTTTGCATCATGTACACAGAGCATTACTGTTCCCACTGTTCAAGCCCTGAGAAATGCTACCAAAGGCATGAGCGACTAGGGCAGGGTCCTCGCCTAAATCACAGCCTCCGTCTCAAGCCAGTTCTGTACACTTCCCAGCACCATCTTCAATCCTCGGGTTTCTAAACAAGGCTTCCAGCTCCTTATTCTGCCAGGGCCGGTCATAAGAAAGCAAACCCCACTGCAGAGCTACTCACTCTGCAGCCACCAGAGGGTCCCACAGCATTAGCTAGGAAGCGAGGACACACCCTCTCCTACTACAAATCTCCACCAAGCTTAAATTTCCCCGGTGCCTCACAGCAGCTTCCCCGAGATTCCAGCCCCAAAACAGGATTGCATGGAAACCCCAGAACTATTTGCCGGCTAATATTATAGAGGCATCAGTTCATACTAAGTGGCCAGCTTTAAGGAAAGTCTCTTAAGTGTTCTTTTTTTAGAGTCAAATTAGAGATACTCATTGGCTGACAATAAAAATTCTGAATTCAGGAAAATCCTCCATACTATTCTTATTAGTATGTAAATGACCTAGAGCCTGAACATGGTGCATTACAAAAGCGACCATCAGGTTCAAGCTATCAAATCCTTTAAATGAAGGCTACGGAAACTAAGGATGAAGGAACTTAAATGATCTGTCTAAGGTATAGAGTTAGTTGGTGGAACAAAGACCCCAAATTCCACAGCTTTTAGTCTAGTTCTCTCCCCAAAAGGGAACAGGCTATAATACTTAAATATACCTAAAATAGTACATAGGCAGCAATAGCCTTGCAAATACCAACTCGTTATTCAAGTTAAAAAAATATATCTGAGTAACTGTTTGGATTGTTTTAATTTCACTCATTTTCTTTGCGGTACGCGGGCCTCTCACTGTTGCGGCCTCTCCCGTTGCGGAGCACAGGCTCCGGACGCGCAGGCCCAGCAGCCATAGCTCACAGGCCCAACTGCTCTGCAGCATGTGGGATCTTCCCGGACTGGGGCACGAACCCGTGTCCTCTGCATCGGCAGGCGGACTCTCAACCACTGCGCCACCAGGGAAGCCTCACTCATTTTTTTTTAAATATTTGTTTATTCATTTAGGATGCTGCGGGTCTTAGTTGCAGCTCACGGGATCTTCGTTGCAGCATGTAGACTCTTAGTTGAGTGAGAATTCTTGGTTTTGACTTGCATGCAGGATCTAGTTTCCCGACCAGGGATTGAACCCAGGCCCCCTTCATTGGGAGTGCAGAGTCTTACCCGCTGGACCACCAGGGAAGTCCCTTCACTCTTATATTTGATGATACAGTCAATGTCACCCAGTTACATTAACAAAATTCCTTTGGGCTAGATGAACTTACTCATGCAGAAGGGGCCTGGCCACCGTGTCCCCCTGGCTGTGAGCACGGTAGAAGAGGGTGTAGAGATAGGGCAATAGAGCATAGCGGATGGTAAGGTAGTGCCTGGAGGAATTCAACAGCAGAGAGTCAGCTCCAAAGGAGGCAGGATCCTGGGCCTGGGAAGAAACAAGAGGTTGCAATTGACACCTGGTTACAAATAAGAAAAGCCTTTGGAGATATCAGACCCCATTCATCACAACCAAGAGTTTTGTTCCTGCAAGACCTGGGGCCTACCTTGCAAACTTTGCCTCTGAGCAGTAGGGTTGGGCAAAGGGAGATCATTCCACCAAGTTAAGTGGCCATTCTTCACCCTGCACTGCATCCCCCCTCATTCATTCTATGGGTGCTCTCAGTAGACTGCCATTTAAATAACTTTTAACTATTTCTTCATTTGATTCTCACTACAAAATGAGCAATGCAAATAAAGTGTATAAAGGTTTGATTAAAAACCTTCACACACTCGCCATTTCCTTGACTGCCGCGGTAGAGATAGCAGGGGCTGTGTCGGCAGAGGGCATTTTAATGGTGCATCATGAGTCCTGGTTAATTGCAAACGGTGGTCCCAATTAGCCTAAGTGAAGCACCACGTAGGAAGTTGGCTCAACAGATTTCTCGGACAGGATGCAGGTAGATCCAGTCCTAATGTATGCCAAGTCTATTTTGATCGTATCTCCTGGGAGACTTACCTTGTAGCCTTGGCCATTGTGATTCCTGGAAAATGGATAGAATGCTCCCAGCTGCATCCACCTCCTGCAGAGCTCTTCAGGAGCATCCAATGTAAAGCCACATATGTCAGAACCTACCTGGAAGGACACACAGACGGCGACGGCATGTGTACCTCACTTCCATTAACACACCCTGCTCCTCGGCTTTGCTTTCTACCAGGGACCTACCAGCTGTATTTGGCTGTACTAACCTCTTCCTGAGAAGGCTACTTCGGTGTGATGGAACTGGGCTAAATCCTATCGCCACTCTTTACTGCCAGGTGAATGCAAATGAATTACTTAACCCTTCTGTGCCTCGGTTTCCTCATTTTGTTAAAGTGGGCACTCCAGGGTTTTAGTAAATGAGACAATGGAAGTAAAACACTTGATGCACAATAGTTTTTTGGTGAATAGCAACTAGAAATACCGTTGATATTATTACTTTGACCACCGCACTAGGAGAATTAATTTTCCAAAGCCTAATTCTGATCAGGTCATTCATCTATTCAAAAATCCCCAGCGTCTCCTGCTGCCTGCCCTACTAGCGCCTCAAAACCTGGTTCCAACCCACCTTTCCAGCATCATTTCTCATTCCAGTCCTACACTCCAATCCTTAAGGACACTCAAATTCTGTCCCTTGCTGGTCTCAGTCTTAAAATTTCTCAGTCTTACAATGACCTCCCCGCCATCAGTCTGATAAAACATACCCACTTTCAAGGTTAAACTCCAGTGCCATCTTTTGCATGACGTTACTATTTACTCCCTCCCGGGACTCCCATTGTTCCTTGTAATCTTGTTACAGTTGTTAAGTACCTTTCTCAGGATTTCTTTTAACATTTAAATGATATGTTCCTGTTTGCACTTTTACCCTAGCTTGTCATAATTATGTGTGTGTGTGTGTGTGTGTGTGTGTGTGTGTGTGTGTGTGGAGAGAGAGAGGGAGAGAGAGAGAGAGAGAGAGAGAGAGAGAGAGAGAGAGAGAGAGAGAGAGACTTTGGGGGTGTGCGGAAGGAAGGTGTTTCTGTTACTATATTTATGTTTCTCTCCACCCTCACCATGCATACCTAGCTCAATGCCTTGCTCGAAGTAAGAGCTCAATAAACAGATATGCTGAATTTAACTAAAAGATGCCAACTGTAACCTTAAGGACATGTGCACTTTTTTGTGTGTATGTTGTACTTAAAAAAAAATATTCCAACACTACCACTTCAAGCTTGCACCTTCTATCCTTATAAGGCAGTACAGGAAAGAATGTCGTGGTATCAGTGTCATATTGATGTGGATGAAGCACATAACCCTCCAGACTTTAAATCCCTGGGCCATGGAGGGCAGCAGAGGGGAGCTTTACTATTTGAAAAACTTCTAGCATGAGGCATTCTGGGGACTGGGATGTGGACTCACCATTGGGATACCAAAAAGGCTGAACTCGAGCATGCCAGGGATGGACCATCGAAGGTCATTCCAGGTGGCTGCGTTGTCTCCTAACCAGTGGGCTGCAAACTTGCCAGACCCCGCAAAGGTAGAACGGGTTAAAATGAAGCTTCTCTTGTTAGGGAACACAGTCTTGACAGCTCTAGAGAGGGAGAGAGACTTAGGGAGTCAATGTGTGACCTTAGTGTGCCTTAGCCCAGAGGATAGAGTGATAATATCGAGGATCTCAAGTTAATACCGCACTCTTCGCTTCTAGTTCTCTCCTGTAGAGTTAGAGTTGCTGTTGGAAGCAGACTGTACCATTGAGTATGTTTATATTTCGTTTTGTTTTGTTTTAGGCATTTTATGTACATCATTAACTCCATAATTTCAAAGTTCAGTAGAAGGATACTGAGCCAGTACCTAAAACCCCAAAGCACATGAAGTCTTTAAGTTACTTAACCCTCCATACACCAGTCTATAACAGTATGGCAGAGAGGAAAATACATGGGCCTTGGACTCATGCAGAAATGAGTCCAAATTTTGCTCTTACATTTTATTAGCTGTTTCACCTTGGTCAAATTACTTCCCTTTCTTCCAACCTTTCATTCATTCATTTATTCATTCTTTCTTTCATTATACACAGTACACAAATACTTATTGGATTCCTTCCTCCCAATGTGACCGGGATTTTCTTCATTCATTCAATAATAACAACCATACTTATCTTGCCGAATTTTCTTTTTACATTCTTTTTCCTGTATTGCTGGTTTATTTTTTTTAATATAGCAAGTTCTTATTAGTTATCTATTTTATACACATCAGTGTATACATGTCCATCCCAACTTCCCAATTCATCCCCCCACCACCACTCCGCCTTCCCCCCTTGGTGTCCATACGTTTGTTCTCTATATCTGTGTCTTCATCTGTACCATTTTTCTAGATTCAACATATATGCGTTAATATATGATATTTGTTTTTCTCTTTCTGACTTACTTCACTCTGTATGATAGTCTCTAGGTCCATCCACATCTCAACAAATGACCCAATTTCGTTCTTTTTTATGGCTGAGTAATATTCCATTGTATATATGCACCACATCTTCTCTATCCATTCGTCTGTTGATGGGCATTTAGGTTGCTTCCATGACCTGGCTATCATAAATAGTGCTGCAAAGAACATTGGGGTGCATATGTCTTTCTGAATTATGGTTTTCTCTGGGTAAAGGCTCACTAGTGGGATTGCTGGGTCACATGGTAATTCTATTTTTAGTTTTTTAAGGAACCTCCATACTGTTCTCCATAGTGGCTGTATCAATTTACATTCCCACCAACAGTGCAAGAGGGTTCCCTGTTCTCCACACCCTCTCCAGCATTTGTTGTTTGTAAATTTTCTGATGATGCCCATTCTAAATGGTGTGAGGTGATACCTCATTGTAGTTTTGATTTACATTTCTCTAATAATTAGAGATGTTGAGCAGCTTTTCATGTACCTCTTGGCCATCTGTATGTCTTCTTTGGAGAAATGTCTATTGAGGTCTTCTGCCCAGTTTGGATTGGGTTGTTTCTTTTTTTAATATTGAGCTGCATGAGCTGTTTATGTATTTTGGAGATTAATCCTTTGTCCGTTGATTCGTTTGCAAATATTTTCTCCCATTCTGAGGGCTGTCTTATCATCTTGTTTATAGTTTCCTTTGATGTGCAAAAGCTTTTACGTTTCATTAGGTCCTATTTGTTTATTTTTGTTTTTATTTCCATTACTCTGGGAGATGGGTGAAAAAAAATTTGCGGTGCTTTATGTCAAAGAGTGTTCTTCCTATGTTTCCCTCTAAGATTTTTACAGTGTCTCGTCTTACATTTAGGTCTTTCATCCATTGTGAGTTTATTTTTGTGTATGGTGTTAGGGAGTGTTCTAATTTCATTCTTTCACATGTACCTGTCCAGTTTTCCCAGCACTACTTATTGAAGAGGCTGTCTTTTCTCCATTGTATATCCTTGCCTCCTTTGTCATAAATTAGTTGACCATAGGAGTGTGGGTTTATCTCTGGGCTTTCTAACCTGTTCCATTGATCTATATTTCTGTTTTTGTGCCAGTACCATACTGTCTTCATCACTGTAGCTTTGTAGTATAGTCTGAAAGCAGGGAGCCTGATTCCTCCAGCTCTGTTTTTCTTTCTCAATACTGCATTGACTACTCGAGGTCTTTTGTGTTTCCATACAAATTATGAAATTTTTTGTTCTAGTTTTGTGAAGAATGAATGCCATTGGTAGTTTGATAGGGATTGCACTGAATCTGCAGATTGCTTTGGATAGTATAGTCATTTTCACAATGTTGAGTCTTCTGATCCAAATACATGGTATATCTTTCCATCTGTTTGTACTGTCTTTAATTTCTTTCATCAGTGTCTTAGAGTTTTCTGCATACAGGTCTTTTGTCTCCATAGGTAGGTTTATTCCTAGATATTTTATTCTTTTTGTTGCAATGGTAAATGGTAAACGCTTCCTTAATTTCTCTTTCAGATTTTTTGTTGTTAGTGTATAGGAATGCAAGAGATTTCTGTGCATTAATTTTGTATCCTGCTACTTTATCAAATTCATTGATTAGCTCTAGTAGTTTTCCGGAAGCATCTTTAGGATACTGTATGTATAGTATCTTGTCATCTGCAAACAATGACAATTTTACTTCTTTTCCAATTTGTATTCCTTTTATTTCTTTTTCTTCTCTGATTGCTGTGGCTAAAACTTCCAAAACTGTTGAATAATAGTGGTGAGAGTGGGCAACTTTGTCTTGTTCATAATCTTAGAGAAAATGGTTTCAGTTTTTCACCACTGAGAATGATGTTGGCTGTGGGTTTGTCATATATGGCCTTTATTATGTTGAAGTAGGTTCCCTCTAGGCCCATTTTCTGGAGAGCTTTTATCATAAATGGGTGTTGAATTTTGTCAAAAGCTTTTTCTGCATCTATTGAGATGATCATATGGTTTTCATCCTTCAATTTGTTAATATGGTGTATCACATTGATTGATTTGCATATATGGAAGAATCCTTGCATTCCTGGGATAAATCCTACTTGATCATGGTGTGTGATCTTTTTAATGTGTTGTTGGATTCTGTTTGCTAGTATTTTGTTGAGGATTTTTGCAGCTATATTCATCAGTGATATTGGTCTGTAATTTTCTTTTTTTGTAGTATCTTTGTCTGGTTTTGGTATCAGGATTATGGTGGCCTCATAGAATGAGTTTGGGAGTGTTCATTCCTCTGCAATTTTTTGCAAGAATCTGAGAAGGATGGGTGTTAGCTCTTCTCTAAATGTTTGATAGAATTCACCTGTGAAGCCATCTGGTCCTAGACTTTTGTTTGTTGGAAAATTTTAAATCACAGTTTCAATTTCATTACTTGTGATTGGTCTGTTCATATTTTCTATTTCTTCCTGGTTCAGTCTTGGAAGGTTATACCTTTCTAAGAATTTGTCCATTTCTTCCAGGTTGTCCATTTTATTGGCATAGAGTTGCTTGTCGTAGTCTCTTAGGATGCTTTGTATGTCTGCAGTGTCTGTTGTAACTTCTCCTTTTTCATTTCTAATTTTATTGATTTGAGTCCTCTCCCTCTTTTTCTTGTTGAGTCTGGCTAATGGTTTATCAATTTTGTTTATCTTCTCAAAGAACCAGCTTTTAGTTTTATTGATCTTTGTTATTGTTTTCTTTGTTTCTATTTCATTTGTTTCTGCTCTGATATGTATGATTTCTTTCCTTCTACTAACTTTGGGTTTTGTTTGTTCTTCTTTCTCTAGTTCCTTTATGTTTAAGGTTAGATTGTTTATTTGAGATTTTTCTTGTTTCTTGAGGTAGGATTGTATTGTTATAAACTTCCCTCTTAGAACTGCTTTTGCTGCATCCCATAGGTTTTGGTTTGTCGTGTTTTCATTGTCATTTGTCTCTAGGCATTTTTTAATTTCCTCTTTGATTTCTTCAGTGATCTCTTGGTTATTTAGCAACGTATTGTTTAGCCTCCCTGTGTTTGTGTTTTTTACATTTTTCCCCTGTAATTTAATTCTAATCTTATAGCGTTGTGGTTGGAAAAGATGCTTGATATGATTTCAATTTTTCTTAAATTTACTGAGGCTTGATTTATGACCCCAGACATGATCTATCCTGGAGAATGTTCCATGTGCACTTGAGAAGAAAGGGTAATCTGCTGTTTTGGGATGGACTGTCCTATAAATATCAATTAAACCTATCTGGTCTGTTGTATCATTTAAAGCTTGTGTTTCCTTATTAATTTTCTATCTGGATGATCTGTCCATTGTTATAAGTGAGGTGTCAAAGTCCCCCACTATTATTGTGTTACTGTCAATTTCCTCTTTTATAGCTGTTAGCATTTGCCTTTTGTATTGAGGTGCTCCTATGTTGGGTGTATATATTTTTACAATTGTTATATCTTCTTCTTGGACTGATCCCTTGATCATTATGTAGTGTCCTTCCTTGTCTCTTGTAACATTCTTATTTTAAAGTCTATTTTATCTGATATGAGTATTACTACTCCAGCTTTCTTTTGATTTCCATTTGCATGGAATATCTTTTTCTATCCCTTCACTTTCAGTCTCTATGTGTCCCTAGGTCTGAAGTGGGTCTCTTGTAGACAGCATATATATGGGTCTTGTTTTTGTATCCATTCAGGGAGCCTGTGTCTTTTGGTTGGAGCACTTAATCCACTTACATTTAAGGTAATTATCGATATGTATTTTCCTATTACCATTTTCTTAATTGTTTTGAGTTTGTTTTTGTAGGTCCTTTCCTTCTCTTCTGTTTCCCACTTAGAGAAGCTCCTTTAGCATTTGTTGTAGACCTGGTTTGGTGGTGCTGAATTATCTTAGCTTTTGCTTGTCTGTAAAGCTTTTGATTTCTCCATCGAATCTGAATGAGATCCTTGCCAGGTAGAGTAATCCTGGTTGTACGTTCTTCTCTTTCATCACTTTAAATATATGGTGCCACTCCCTTCTGCCTTGTAGAGTTTCTGCTGAGAAATCAGCTGTTAACCTTAATGGGAGTTCCCTTGTATGTTGTTTTTCCCCTGTCGCTTTTAATAATTTTTCTCTGTCTTTAATTTTTGTCAATTTGCTTACTATGTGTCTCAGTGTGTTTCTCCTTGGGTTTATCCTGCCTGGGACTCTGCACTTCCTGGACTTGGGTGGCTATTTCCTTTCCCATGTTAGGGAAGTTTTTGACTATAATCTCTTCAAATATTTTCTTGGGTCCTTTCTCTCGCTCTTCTCCTTCTGGGACCCCTATAATGTGAATGT
The DNA here is from genome assembly GCF_964270905.1 of Leucopleurus acutus. NCBI lineage: Eukaryota > Metazoa > Chordata > Mammalia > Artiodactyla > Delphinidae > Leucopleurus > Leucopleurus acutus. Next base: position 96,711,474 of record NC_139144.1, on the reverse strand, counting down.
TGGTGCATTTAATGTTGTCCCAGAGGTCTCTTAGGCTGTCTTCATTTCTTTTCATTCTTTTTTCTTTAATCTGTTCTGCAGCAGTGATTTCCACCATTCTGCCTTCCAGGTCACTTATCCGTTCTTCTGCCTCAGTTATTCTGCTATTCATTCCTTCTAGTGTATTTTTCATTTCAGTTATTGTATTGTTCATCTCTGTTTATTTGTTCTTTAATTCTTCTAGGTCTTTTTTAAACATTTCTTGTATCTTCTCGATCTTTGCCTCCATTCTTTTTCCAAGGTCCTGGATCATCTTCATTATCATTATTCTGAATTCTTTTTCTGGAATGTTCCCTGTCTCCACTTCATTTAGTTGTTTTTCTGGGTTTTTATCTTGTTCCTTCATCTGGTACATGGTCCTCTGCCTTTTCATTTTGTCTATCTTTCTGTGAATGTGGTTTTCGTTCCACAGGCTGCAGGATTGTAGTTCCTCTTGCTTCTGCTGTATGCCCTCTGGTGGATGAGGCTATCTAAGAGGCTTGTGCAAGCTTCCTGATGGGAGGGACTGGTGGTGGGCCGAGCTGGGTTTTGCTCTGGTGGACAGAGCTCAGTAAAACTTTAATCTGCTTGTCTGCTGATGGGTGGGGCTGAGTTCCTTCCTTGTTGGTTGTTTGACCTGAGGTGACCCTGCACTGGAGACTACAGGCTTTTTGGTGGGGCTAATGGTGGACTCCGGGAGGGCTCAAGCCAATGAGTACTTCCCAGAACTTCTGCTGCCAGTGTCCTAGTCCCTGTGGTGAGCCACAGCTGCCCGCTGCCTCTGCAGGAAACCCTCCAACACTAGCAGGTAGGTCTGGTTCAGTCTCCTATGGGGTCACTGCTCCTTCCCCCTGGGTCCTGATACGCACACTACTTTGCGTGTGCCCTACAAGACTGGAGTCTCTGTTCCCCCCAGTCCTGTCAAAGTCCTGCAATCAAATCCCACTAGCCTGCAAAGTCTGATTCTCTGGGAATTCGTCCTCGCATTGCCAGACCCCCAGCTTCGGAAGCTTGACGTGGGGCTCAGAACCTTCACTCCAGTGGGTGTACTTCTGTGGTATAAATGCTCTCCAGTTTGTGAGTCACCCACCCAGCGGTTATGGGATTTGATTTTATTGTGATTGCGTCCCTCCTACTGTCTCATTGAGGCTTCTTCTTTGTCTTTGGATGACGGGTATCTTTTTTGGTGAGTTCCAGTGTCTTCCTGTCAATGATTGTTCAGCAGTTAGTTGTGATTCTGATGCTCTTGCAAGAGGAAGTGAGCACACGTCCTTCTACTCTGCCATCTTGAACCAATCTCCCTTGCTGAGTTCTTAAAAATAACACACTGGCAACTGGCATCTGGTGAGACTAAGAATTTGATCATGTATTAAGTAAATCTGATCATATATTAAGTCCATAGCAACAATGGCCTTACTCTGCTGTGGCAATTGCCATGGAGTAGCCATACAGATTGTGGACATCGTATTGCTTGCCCCAGTGCTGTACTGCATCCATGCAGAGACTCTTGCAGAACAGGTACCCATCCAGGATTCCTGCGACAAAAGAGGGATCAGTCAATGAGAGCCTGAGATGCATATTCCCTGTTTCTTGACTATCACCTGAAATTGTGGCTCCCTAGGCAGGCATTTTTTGTGGCCATCCTGGAAATGATCATACAGCTTCCTCACTATCAGAAGGATATATACTTTCAGTAGTTTCTCTGATATATAAAAAAATTGTGCTGACCCATACACATTCTCCCACCTGGGTGCACAGGTGACCAGAGGCAAGTATTTGGAAGTAAGTGGATCTAGTTAGACTTGAAGTTAGATCTGAAGTCTTCAAACTGAGCTAAATTAAGTGGTCCAAGAATAAAAATATTAGATGAAAGTGTAAATTAATTTCTCACCCTTTCTCTAAGCTGTCATAAGGGATGATTGACCAATCTCTCTTTCATTCATCCAATCTTTTCTGCTCCCCTTGCACCACTATGGTTCAGATCCAAATTACCTTTGTCTTAACCATTGCAATTGTTTTCTTAATGGCTTATTTAACTCTGATCTACTGATCTTCTAATTCATATTAGAAGCACACATTAATGCCAGATCAATATTTCTAAAACCATTTGACTGTTATGTTTCCCTCTAAAACTTAAACAGTTTCTATCACCAAAAGAATGAAGCCTCCCATCTGAGTCTCTCAGCATTTGATCCTGACCCAACTGCCCTAATTTCCTATTTTTCCAACAGACTGGAAGTTTTCATAAGATGCTATAATTCTAGCAGCTCATTCCTTTCTTACTCAAGATACAATTTATCTGTGAGCCTCTAGATTTCTTCAAACTACAATAAATGCTGTGATTCCAGGGCCACACCCTGGGATACACTGTTGTTCAAAGTTCAGTCAGAACTCACTAGCATCATACTCACTGACTCTGATGTTGACCTGCCCCCCCTCTTCCCCCCCACCCCACCAATGGGTTCTGGCTTCCTTTCATTTTATGGTCCAAATCTGTTCTTCACTGACATCTGTTCTTCTTGACATTACCAGACTTGACCTTCATATGAAGACCTAACCTGGTTACCTAGTCTCTCGCTGGTTAGCCCTAACCTATTTGGGTACACACTTGAGAGGAAAATGAACTAACCACTAACCTCTGGCTTCTGCACCATATCTTCTCTGGAACAGAAACGGCTCAGATGTAGGTAGAAGGACTAGATTGATTGCCCCTTTTGAATTTACACCTCATTTAGGAAAGCATAGAGTGTTTTGATTTTCTTTCCTAGTTTTCTTTATATAGTACCCAAATTTTCCTTCCCCTATGCAATTTATGTAAAAAAATCCCTTGCCAGGTTATTCATATATATCCTTATGAATTTAAAATACCAGATATTCATTGCCATTTTAATCAAACTAATCAGCACTTACTGGGAGTGAATGGGGGATAATTTAGATTGTTTGTGGAACATCCTGAAACTGAACCATCCACGAAGTTGGAGACTTCATTCATATCCTAGAAGACAAAGAACAAAGACTATTAAGAAAAAGTAACATGTCCTCGTATGTTGTACTGATGGTGTCTTTCTTTTTGTTTAGGACTCAGAGAAATGATTCTAGATATTTCTTTTTTTAACGAGGTTCTTATGTTAAGGAGAGAAATAGATGTTCCTGTCCTGTCTTCTCTACCCATTGAAGGCTTTGTGGAGAAGGTTCTTAAAATCCCTTCAAAATGATATATGTATATAATCATTGAAAATGAAAAATTTCCAAAAATATTAGGTGAAAAATATTTCAATTTATATGGTCCCATGTATATCAACTCATACATTCTCTAAATATTCAAATATAGCTATGAATACACACACATATAAATGCATATACATATATAATACAAACATATGCAGAGAGAGTGAGAGAACAAGCATGTACCCACAGCTGTGCAAGTGAGGGCTCTGGAAACATGCATACTGAAATATTGATGGTAGATGTCTTTGGTTGCTATCACTTTAGCTCTCCTCATCTGTTTAGCTCTTTGTATTGTTTGCATTTTCTACCTTTCTCTTATAAATAGAAAAAAGTTCAACTCTAGAGCTCTGTAAATTGTGCCAGACACCTGCTGCTTTGCATTTGTTTTCATTTGACATCATGTGAGACATTTGTCCTTTCTGCAGCCACATTTCTGTCGCTCACTTGAGTACTTTGGCTTTGATCAGTTTATCCAACACGTCCAAGTGAAAGAGCCCTGAAGGGGCAATTGAACAATCTGTGTACTCTGTGACAAGGTAAGGAGTATATGACTTATTTTTACTTCAGCTCATTCATTTGTAAAAGAGGAGCTAGACTCGGAAAAAACAGATATCTCGGTTTACTTCCTTCCACTTCTAACAATCTGATTTTGAAGTCTAAGCTACATGTTTTGGTAAGATTATTTGAACAGTAAGAGAGAGAATACCTAGAATTATTGCCATACTTGCTTTCCTCTCCTCCTCTTCCCCCTGTGCTCCATGACTCGATGATATAGAGATACACAGTCTGAATGTTAGCTGCCTAGTAATCAAAATGTTAAGAACTCACAATCCAGATTCCATCAAATTCTACTTGATTGTGGAAAAGCTCACATTCATTTGCCCACCAAGCAGTACACTTGGGGTTGGTGTAATCAGGAAACACAGTTTTTCCAGGCCAGACCTGCAGGAGGAAAAGAAAAACATTGATCAAAGGAAGTTAAATGAATGCAGAGTAAAACAGAGTACAAAGAAATTCCTAATACAATCATGGCAACAGAGGTGCCCAGGCACAGGTCCTTTTCAATTAGGAATGTAAAGTGCTTTAAATATTTAGACTAAATAGGAGGAGTCAAATAGTCACTTGAGAAAAAACTTATTTCAAAAAAATGGTTAAGTCTTTGCTAATCTTCAACTATGCCTCACCCTTTCCTCACACTTTCTCTACTCCTAATCCTAGGAATGGTAAATGAGGGAAAGTACTGTATAATTTCAACTGACCCATGACAAGTTATGGGTTCTAACCATCAATTACTCTTCTCTATACTCTTCCTATCCACTTCTTCTCAGACACTAGGCACTCGGGTCAGCAGAGGTGTTAGAAGTGAACCAGCAGATAACGCCTTCATGGAAAACAAGGACAAATAAGTTTGAGAAAGAACTAGTCAAACTTGCCAAATAACAGAAAAACTGAGTAAGAAGACGAATGAAATAGTTTCATTGGATTTGCCAGTTAGGAGGTAACTGGTGCCAAAGCAGCATCAGTGGAGTGACGGGGGAGGAAAGTAGACTGCAGTCAGCTGAAGAGTGAATGGGGGGTACTTCCCTTGTGGCGCAGTGGTTAAGAATCCTCCTGCCAATGCAGGGGACATGGGTTCGAGCCCTGGTCCGGGAAGATCCCACATGCCGCGGAGCAACTAAGCCTGTGCGCCGCAACTACTGAGCCTGCGTGCCACAACTACTGAAGCCCGTGCGCCTAGAGCCCATGCTCTGAGACAAGAGAAGCCACTGCAACGAGAAGCCCACGCACCACAACAAAGAGTAGCCCCTGCTCACCGCAACTAGAGAAAGCCCGCACATACCAAAGAAGACCCAACGCAGCCAAACATAAATAAATAAAATGAATAAATTAAAAAAAAAAAGTGAATGGGGGGTGAGGTGAGGAGGTGGACATTCAGTATGTAAGTCTATTGTTTAAAGGGACTTTTCTGTGAGGGGAATGTAAGAACTGGGATGACTGGTAGGTATTTGAGGACGAAAGGACAAGGGCAAGTTGATCCCCAGCATATATAAGGCACCTGAAAATGTAAAACAAAACAATTACAGACACATACACACACACACACACACACACACACACACACACACACACACTGCCACAGTCCCTCCACCAGCCCCCACTTCCCCATTAAGATACCTCCCCAATGAGTGGAGTCACTCCATCTGAAGCATTCACCCATATCTTCATATCTGAACCCCTGTCATATGGGCCATAGGGATTACTTGGGGAAGAGTTGTTGGAGATGGCTGGATCCTAAGAAGGGGAAAAATACAATGAGGGACCTAGCTTTGAGCTAGGTTATGGTTATGACTGAAAGGAAACTGGGGATTGAGGCATGAGGGAGGGGGAGGGAGCGTAATGACAAGGAAGAGCAAGGACCTGATGTGGGGGAATAAGAGGACAGCACATACCACAATGATGACCAATTTTTGTCCGTTATTGTGTAACTCTTTAACAAACTCAGGGAAGCCCTTAAAATTTACTGGATCATAAGTGAAGTCCTTCCTCTCATGCATATAATCAATATCAGCATGCTGAACGTCCTGAAAGAATACACAACGTCCACAATTTATGAGCCCACCCCTGGAATCAGATGAGCTGCATCACCCTACCTTGTTGCCTGGTGCTCCGGCATTGAAAACCAATCGAACAAACAAACCACAACAGTTACAAAAAATATCACTAAGGCTATCAAAACATATCCATTATCTAAATGCTATGTCATCCACAAGATAAAGGAGAGAAGGGACTGTCTCTCCCACTTCTCCCGCATTTGACTACACCACATTTTGTATTGTTGCTTCTCTTCCACTTCAAGCCTTCTTTGGCATTTGCTCTTTCCTAATTTTACTTGTATGAAAATAGTGGAGCCCAGAATGAAATTGACTCTTGCTCCAAGACCTAAGCGTCTGCCTCCAAGGGAATGGGGTAAGGGAGAGAAGAGGATTATTCCAGAGACTACTGGGTGTTTCTCTTTGCATGTCTTGTAAGACCTCGCTACTCATTATATACTACACACATTCAAATTTAGCCACTTAAATCATAAAAATATTTTATTATATGTATAAACTGTATTCTTTTGTTCCCTTAAGCTAGGGAAAGAAATGCCTTAAGAATACAAATAAGAATGCATTGTGTAGAACGTCATCAATACAGTAAGTATAAGAAAACCAGTCCCTTCAAGGAATGGCTGGCCCAACAATAAAGTCCAGCATTCTGAATATATTAAAATATTTTTGTTGTATATGTTTTTAAAAAACTCAGGAGGAGACAGTATAAACAGTTGTTCTTATTCCCCAAGAAAATTCTTTTATTTTTGGAGGATTTTTGGCTGCCTTACTTACGTAAGGCAGCTGTGCGGCACGGTTTCTCTCCATGACTTCTTTCATGTTACCCAGGGTTCCATAGTCATAACGACTGAGATGAAACCCAAGCGCCCAGTATGAGGGTAGGGCTGGCCGTCCAATGAGCTGAAAGAATGATGTGAAATGGAAGTTAGCAAATACTCTATTTTTAACAAAACTTTTTCTACGCATTAGTTTGGGGGCACAAAACATACCCCACTTTCCAACACACTATTTCCTTAATATTAGAATGCTAGGCCCTTTAATAAATCATTGAGGTTCGGATCAATTTGTAATAGCACATTTATAATAGCTACTTATAATAGCATATGTTTGTAAGTCACACTTGCATATTAAATTTACATTTCTTTGCTCTTATTTACAACTTCCTCAGTCATAACCATAACATTATAAGTTTACCTCTTGATACTCTTGAACCACTTGCTCTGGAGTGTTTCCCAAGAACACGTAGAAGTCGAGAATGCCCCCAGTGGTGCGGTAAGTGACAGCTGGGGTGGGCTGGAGGGAAACCTCTTGAAAGATTAAAAATGAAGCAAATAAACATTAGAATTTATTCTAGAGGAATAATTACAAAGCTTTAGACCAGAGGATCACCAGTCATCTGAACACTAATGAAGTGATCCTAATGCCTCAGTTTTTGTATAAAAAGGGACAAACTCTGACAATCAAAGTCCACCCTGACAGCACAAGAGAGCCCAAAGCATTTGTTCTGTGACAGATTTCCATAACTGGTGACTGCAGTGTCTTAACTGCTGTGTCAGGATTTCATGAAAAAGCAACCAGTTTCAGGAAGGGGTCCAGAATAAGCCACTGTGGCATAAAAATGATTGTAAGCTGAATGAGTTTGAGTTTCTGAAATCCCTTATCCACCTGAAAGCAGAGCCTCCCATACAGACTCAGTTGTCATAAACCCCCTGCCCTGGAGCAAAACTAATCTCCTCTGAGACAATAACTTGGCAGCACACAAGAACTCCCAGCCCCCACTACTCTGCTAAGGGCTCGCTGATCTTTCCAAAACGTCATTTGTTGTTCCATTAAATGCCCTTTATCCCTCTCACCCCTTCTAAGAAGCCATTTGTTTCATCCTAGGTACATTTCTTCCCCTATTAGGATGGTTTCTAAGTCCCAAATTCTAACCACCCCTTTGAGTTACTCACTGAGCACTCTTGCGTATATGCAGGTTGCACACGTAAATAAACCTAGTTTTTTCTCTTGCTAACCTGTCTTTTGCTAGACTGATTCACAGGCCCCCAAATACCAAACCTAAGAGGATAGAGAAAAAAATTTTCTTCTCTGACATTCACAACTACAGAATATGCTGTTCCCACCCCATATCCCATCATTATTGCAGGAACATAACCTGGCGAGACACACGGAGGTACTAGCCTCAGCAGATCTCACATCAAGCAAGAGTCAAACTAAAAAGATGTCAGAGATGATACTACACATTCAAAATCCCTCTAAGCCCCACATGCAATTTTCAGAGATGAAGTCTCCCCATAGCTTTGATTTGCATTAGGGATAAAAGGTCTCAAGATCGACTAAAATGTACTCTTCAGGCATAAGAACAACTCACACGGAGTATCTAGGATTCTGTGACTTTTCCCTCTAAGCCTGACACAGATTATTTTCTGGTTCCTTTCAGCCACGTGAAACTGTACAATCCTTGTATTATCTCAGTCTATTCTTTGACTATCAGGTATCTTAGAATCATCTTAGATCACTTAGAGTGATTCTCAAACAATCTGTGGTAAAGGATCAGATCTTTATTTTTTAAATTTCCAGTTCTTTGCAAACTGATACTTTTGTAAAATAACATGAAAATGAATTATTAGAAAAAGTTTCATACATGCACTTGGACGCTACAGCAATGTTTACTCTTAATTTTATACTCATCTTACTGTAGACCTGAAACAGTCTTTGAACACTCCATGGGTCATGCTTTAAGGAATACTGATCTAGTCCATCAAGTCCCAGTTGAGAAGAGGGTGGGGATCAATATCCTGTGCTGACCATCAACCTTGGGAGATTCTGACAGAACTCCTCTTTCCCTGTAGGGATTGATTCATTGCCCTGGGATTGGTTGTTACTGGTGGAAGCAGAAAAAGAGTTGAGAATCATTGATCTGATCTAAAACCTTCAAAGATAAGGAAGCAAGCTACTTCCTGGAATCCTATGATATTACGCCATTTGGTCTTAAACAATCTGATTGTACTCTGCCTGACCCTCACACTCCACTTTGCCTTGCTACCCGAGGATGTCTCGATGTAACATTCACAGCTCAGTTGTAGTTCCTTGGTTACACCTGCTATTAGAGCCATTACCTGTTTCTTACCAGAGCTTTTATTAACCCCTGTACTGGATGAAAGTCTGAGGAAGGAGAAGAACAAATTGGTAGAAACTGCCTTAGAATAGATTATAGGAAAGGGTTAGCTGTTTTAACACTATAATAGTAAATACTCCAACAGAGGCAACCAGATTCAAGAAAATCGTAAGCTAAGAGAGAAAACTCTATTCATGGCTTCCATGGGTCAACAGGTAATGAAGTATGAATGGCACAAGCAGAGAACATACAAGGTCCCAAGCTACGGCTCAGCCATTCCTAAAGGGCGCCATTCCTTTATCATAATGCTGTAAGAAAGGGACTGAAAATCATCCTTGTGTGTGAATATTCCTTTAGTCTTTTACCCATGGCATTGCTGTTCATCAGAAACACTCCAAAGGACAATCCACTAGCATCTTCAAGGCATAGGAAGAATGTCTGTGCACCATACAAGTTAGTTCCGTCCTGCAGAAAGATTATTCAAAACCAAAAATTTACAAATAAACCCCACATGGCCAGAAAGAGCTTAGGAAATCGATGTTAATCATGTGAAGAATTGACAAGGAATTCATATCAAAGAAGACACAAATTTTTAATATAAGGTCTATACTTGGTTGATGTTAATCAAGTGAATTAGCATTTTCATATAGAATGAGCCAGCTATGACCATTTATCTAATAGAAATGTGAGAACTTGTGATATGTTAGGATGTGGGAGAACAGGAGGTTTGAAACTGTAGTTCAAAAAAGCTCTTCTCTACAGATATCAAAAACAAACTTATGGTTACCAAAGGGGACACGTTGGGGGTAGGGATAAATCAGGAGCTTGAGGTGAACTATATAAGAAAGATAACTAAAAAGGACCTACTGTAATAGCACAGAGAACTCTGCTCAATATTCTGTGATAGTCTACATGAGAAAAGAATGAATATATGTATATGTATAACTGAATCACTTTGCTGTACACCTGAAACTAATGCAACAGTGTAAAGCAACTATACTCCAATAAAATTTTTTTTTTAAAAAAAAGAGCTCTTCTCTCAAAGAGGCTTGACCTTGACTCAGAGTCTTGACCTAACCTCATCTGCAAAAACTCCATCGAGCCCTAATATAAATCAGGCACCTTTCTAATTTGCAACTAGATGGAACTCTACTTAAGATATCTGGTCTTCTAGTCTTTACAACAGCATACATTAGAACCTGAGCTGGTCTTCTGGACTTTAGAACGGTAGTTCTCAACCTGGGCCACATCCCACCCCAATTAAAACAGAATCTCTGGAATAGAAGCAGACATTGATAGTTTGTTCAATTTCCCCAGGTGATTCCAATGTGTAATCATGTTTGAGAATCACTGCTCTGGGACAGCATATCTCAAAATTTGGTGTGCATACAAATTACAAAGGAACCTCATTTCAGTGTGGGGTCTAATTTAGTAGATGGAAGAGGGAGCTGAGAGCCCAAATTTGTCACGCAGTGGTGCCCATACTGCACACTTCAAGCAGCGAGGATCTAAGGCTCCTTATTAAACAAGCATCACCAGCCATATCCCAGATAAGCTGCTCGGACCCAACACCTTTCCTGTTTTTCTGATAGGCCTATGGTATGGCGAGGAGCATGGCCAGGGATTAGATCCTACCTCTGCTCCTTATGAACTATTTTTTTTTTACGTTGGGCTATTCATTTGGCTTTCCTAAACCTCAGTTTCCTTGTCTGTTAAATGGAGTAAATTAGACTTATTTTTCTCAGAGTCCTTTTGGTAAATAGAGATAATATATTTAAAAATTCACTTAATAAATTATTCCTCTAATTTCCTTTCATCCAGTCACTAGTTCTGCTTAATTGGGAAAGTTGCTGAACAAGACCTGAATGTAGTATTGCTGAGTCTAGAAAATACCTCTGCTTTGAGTTTTAGCAGTCAAAACAAAACCAAGAGAGAAAAAACAAAATAAAATAATAAGAACGAAACTCTACTCCTTCTATTCTTTCACTGCCCCAAACATTCTTCACACAAAGAGTGATTAATACAGAATTTTAGTTGATATTTTATCCTATTTTGCTGACAAACCTGGTAAGTTGCTGATTTGTAAAGGTCAACCTAAAATAGGGTAACCATAACCAGCATATTGTGCCGAATCAATATTAGTTTTCTCCACAACTAGTTAGTTCAAAACGAAAATGTGATGAAAAATACTTGGTATTTATTGAGCATTTTCTATGTGGCAGACACTCTTCTAGAGACTCTACATGTATCAATTCATTTAATTCCCATCACAACCCTATGAAGTAAGTATATTACCCCCATTTCATAGATGGGGAACTAAAGACACAGAGAGGAAACCTGCCCAGAACCACAAAACTGGTGAGTAGCAGTGTCAGAATCCAGACCCAGATAGCTTCACCAGAGCACCTGACTCTTAACTGTTATACTGCACTGCTAGGAGTGACCTTCATGAAAGAGGCTATGAGAGTCAGTGGAAAGGGTCCCATACTGAAAGGTTACCCCTTTGGGGATTGTGTCCCTGGCAAATATGGGCCAGGTCTTCCAATTCATATCGTGCCGGTACTGCTGGTGCACGTGTTCTCCCAGACCATACACGTTAGCACTAGGCAGTCGGATGGAGAGCTGCAGGAACTGATCAGCAAACAGCAGGGGCCCGATGCTGGAGTCAAACCTAGACATGGGTGGAAAACACAGGGACGGGTGGGCAAGTGGAGTGGAGGGAATGCAACTGCTTAGAAAATTGTTCTTGTATCTCAGAGACTCAATACTCCCTGTTTAATCGGCCCCATTTGCCCTCCTGTGACATTTTTCCATGGACATCAAGAGATCAGGATTTCCTGAGGGCAGGTACCATTCGGCACATTTCTTAGATTTGTCCCCTTGACTCTCTATCACATGACCAGAATATTAGTCGTACATTATAGTAGATGCTCCACAGAGAGTTACTGCTGGATAGGTGTTAGATGGATGGAGGGAAAAAAGGGAACATAAGGAGGAAAAATGACCAAATGGAAGGAAGAAAGAGAAAAAGGACACAGCCCAGTGCCTGGCCTACAATAAATGCTTAGTAATAAAAGAGGGGGAGGACGAGGAAGAGGAGGAAGGAAGGAAGAGGAAGGAAGGCAGAAAAAAAGTACATTTGGAGGTAGAGAGTCTGGTCACCAACAGTGGGCTCACAACCTTCAGGAATATTGTAGAAATGCATCCTTTTTCAGGCTTCAAACCTCCCTCCCCCATAACCTTCATACTAAGTCTCCAGATAGGTTTGCAAAACTTACAGAACGTGATTGTTGCTCGTTCTGATCACTTTGATGCTAAATGGCTGTTCGGAGACCTCAACTTTATAGGTCAAGGAAGCAGCAGCATTTCCTTTGAAGGGTTGCACATGTTCATGGGGCACTTCGTACCTGTCCTGGTTTTGGTCAGTTAACTGTCCAGAGAGATTAGGGAAAGACAGTCAAAATGAAAATGTCTCTGTTTTTCTAAAACAGAAGCATGCCTACCAACACCAGTGCTTCCCAACACCTGTGTTCCTGGTACAGGAACCTGTGCAGCAAATGACATTATGTCTGAAATTATGTCACCAAATTCAGATGTTTAAAACTTGGACATATGTTAGTCTTTAGGTAGAAATATATACTACAAGTCTGCAGACATAAACTATCTCTAGAATTTTCAAAGTTGTGATCATTCTTTTTTTCCTTCCCTATATCATTTCACATGGTATAAAGGGAAAATAAATGAAAGCCAAAGCTCACCTGTGAACTCTATAATATACATTTAGGAAGATATCACACTGAAGGAAGGCTATAAATGCTTTCAACATACACATGCTAAGTAAGAATAATGACAGTACAGAAAAATACCTCCATTAGCAAATTTTTCTCTTTTGTAGTAACTGCAGTCATCAGGTAGGGAACAAGAACTTCTCCAAAAAAATTTTAAATAAACAAATATCATATGCTATCACTTATATGTGGAATCTAAAATATGATACAAATGAACTTATTCACAAAACTGAAAGACACACAGACACAGAAAACAAACTTAGGGTTGCCAAAGGGGAAAGGGGGGTAGGGAGGGATGAATTGGGAGTTTGGGATTAGCAGATAAAAACTACCATATATAAAATAGATAAACAACAAGAGCCTACTGTAGAGCATAGGAAATTATATTCAGTATCTTGTAATAAACTACGATGGAAAAGAATAGGAAAAAAGAAACAAACTACAACCTTAAAGTGGAAACGGTTAGACGTCTGGTATTCCGCTGTGAGAAGGACGTTGTTGACATCATTTCCAAAAAGAGATGGAGAAGGCAACCTTTTCAACTGGGCTGTGAATCCTAATGTGAAGGGGGTAAAGAGTTTTCATAGCTGGCTGTGTAAATTCACAAACAGCCACATACAATTAAGCTTTATGTCAAAGGGGCTGGCGAAAAGCCTTTACTTCCCATCAGAAGAGGAGACACGGATGTGTACCTCATCATACACACATATGTCTTGGGCCAGATTCTGAAGCTAGGTATTGTCATTACCTTATTCAAAAACCATGCCTCTCTTCTCCAAAATCTGAATGGAAACATCCCTCAAAGGCCAAACTATCGTTATACCAGCCCATCCATCACTCATATACCCTTTATATTCTGAGCCCTCAAGGTGTTCACATCCATTATTCCTTCTCAGTTATCTTCATGTTACGCCACAGGTGATTGGATGTATTGATGCCATCTCCCCAGTTATGTGACAAGCCAGGTGAGAGTCGAGAACTTATTAGAAAAGCCCATCAGGCCAAGAGGCCCTGGAAGAGGAGCATGCCTCTTCCTTTATGCTAAGAGCCTCCCCAAGTATCCCCAGCATGTTCATTATTATGTCTGCATTTTGAGGTGGGAGAAAGAAGGGGGGATGTTTAGTCCATGAACACTGACACTGGCTAGCTAACTTTCATAAAACATTGATAAAATTGGAATTGTTTCCATATCATTAAAATTACATTATATTAGAGTTGTTAGTAGTCTCAGAGGTTACTGAATTCAAATCTCTCTCTTTAAAAGTCAGAAACTTGGGGAACGAAGAAGTTACAATGTTTGGACAAGGTTACAAAGGTACATAAAGACAGAGTCAGGAATAGAACATGTCTCCTAACTCCCAAGACAGAGAGTGATATTTTTCCTTGATGCCAAAATAGACTCTAGTCCTTGCTCAAGGGCAGTGCCCACCTCCTGTCACACGCTGTGGTAGCCGTACAGAGTTAACACCCCACCTGCTGCTACAGCTCTCTTCTGCAGTGTACAGAGCCAACCTGCAGAGGACACAGCCCAGTGCCTGGCCTACAATAAATGCTTGCAAACCTCCCTCCCCAGAGGATCTGGAGCTCCTTCCTCAAGGCTGAGTCTGGCTTACCTGCATTTGTGTTCACAAGGTTGCCCTCCACTTGATAGCCATGACTCTTAGAATAGTAGCACCAGGGCACACTTATGGGTCCCTGAGGTTTCCAGCAGCACCCACGCTGGTCACACATGGCCTGAAATAAGAGATTAGTTAGAGTAACTCCACTATGGGTAGAACACTATCATTGATAAATATAATTTGAGCTTGCAGTCTCATGAGCCTTGTTTTACAAATAAGGGACCTGATACTTAAAGAAATTGTGCTGTATCCCAGCCAATGCGGTGCTTGCACTCAAAACTCACTTTTCTGGCCAATATCCTTCCTCGTTGTTATCATATAACAATACATGATCACAATGCATTCTCTACCTGTCATCACAATAAACCTGGTAAATGTATTTAAATATTCTAAACTACTATATAGTTATATCACCAGTAACCCAAAATGACAAATGGAGCTTCACTGATATTGGCTTTGGGCTCTAAAAAAAACTTTGCAATTAACTTTATTCAGAAGCTTTGAAATCAAGGCAATTTTGCTTTGAATTTTAAATGTGTATATTACAAATGGGTATATTTAGTATATGTGACATATATACATATATATTATACATATATACACAGTATATACATGTATGTGTGCGTGTGTATATATATGTGTGTATATATAGTCTCTTAACTCCTCCCAAGGCACTAAGTAATTGTTCCTTGAAACCCAAATAGATTCTGATTCTTATTTAAGAAAGGTACCTGCCTTTTACTACAATGAATGACTGAATCACATGGAGACTAAAATGGATACAATCTCTTTCTCATATAACTAATTTGGAAGAAGCAATCAGGTTAAATATAAAAAGAAGTACAAGGAAACCATTCCTCTTTAGTGTAACTAATAAAAATACTATAGCAGAAATTATGGGTTGTGGCTTCCAGGATTAGATTACAGAGTGTCTCCTGTCTAGCTTGCTCCCTCCCTTTCACTTGCTCTGTTGGAGCTCTCACTCTGCGAGAAGTGGGGTGCTGCACTGCAGAATGACCCACGTGGTGAGGAACTGAGGGAGGTCTCCAGCAAGGAACTGAGGTCCTCAGCCCAACAATCCTTGAGCAGCTGAATTCTGCTAATAATCACAATACACAAGCTTGAGAAGGATCATCCCTGAGTCTCAGAAGACACCTTGATTGCAGTCTTCTGGAAGCCTATGAGCCAAAAGCTCCCAGATACACCAAGGCCAGATTTCTGACCATAGAAACTGCGAGAAAATAATGTTTGTTGTGTTAAGCCATTAAGTTTTGGGATAATTTGTTACACAGCAATAGGTAACTAACATACCCTGCTATATTATTTTACAGATGAAGAACCTCAGGCCACAGAGGTAAAAGTTCGCAGTGGTGAAGTGATCTGCCAAAGGTCACTTAGCTATTGAGAAGACAAGGACCAAAACTTAGTTCTCTTGTTATCCATTTCTTTTTCTCTATAGTCTGGGTTGAGTATCTGCTGAACATATTTTCAGGAGGATATGGTAATGCTTTACAAATGTAAGACAAAAAAAATTGCTTAGATATATGAACAATTAGATTTAATCATATGCTAATTTTTTGGTAATCATATGCTAATATAATAACCAATATTAAGGATCGAAAAACAGTGTCCATCTGTGGTTTCCACTGCTATGGAATCAGGCTTCACTGCGAACTCAACTAGTCAGCAGTTTTTGTTTTTTCTTTTCAAAACCCACTCAGATGAAACTTCAGTATAACCTGAAAAGGGAAAGGAGTCGAAAAGAGTGTTAAGCAGAACGGTTTCTGCATGCTCCCCAGAGCTTAATAACTTCTTCACTGAACTGGAAGGGCAAAGATCAAAGAGTGGCCAAAGCAGCATGAAAAGTGCACAGCCTCTTGGCCACCTGGAAATCCCAGGCCCTGCAGCGGAGCTAGGCAGTTATGGGGAGCAATGTGGGGAGAAGCAGAGAACAGGGCAAATAGACAAGGGAGTAAAAAGTAGGTGAAACCTCAGAAAAGAGTTGTAGAGAGAAGCTATAAAAAAATGACAACATGAATAGGACTGAAGGCACCCAAAAATAATTAAACCCAAACTTGAGACAAAAAAATGTCCTTTTAAGTTGAACATGAGAAATAAAATTTAAGAGAAACTGCCAAAATAATATAGAGTGTATAATTTCCAATACAGTATTGAGGGGAAAACTAAGGGGAAAAATTCTCAATGCAAAAAATAAGGAAAGAAAACATGTATACGGGGGTAGGCGTGAATGGGGAGCAGTACATAAAAAACAGACCAAATGGAAAACACAAAATGAGACCATAGAAAAAAGTTTTTCATGTCAATTATCATATGGCTTAAATACTTAATTTAAAAAACAAGGATAATCAGATTACATTTACAGAAATAAATTCAACTGAAGCTGTTTACAGGCAGCACACCCAAAATTTAAGCTCACAAAAGCACTAAAACAGGGGAAAACAGCTATGTGAGAAGAATTCTTACCAAGGGTTAGTACAGCTATAGTGATAGCTGACAAATAGACTTTAAGTAAATATTAATTATTAGAGAGACATAGAGTCACTACATGATGACAAAAGCTTCAGTTCACCAGGAAGATATGACATCTCAAACCTGCTACACACCTGATAATAAAGATTCAAAATATTTACAGAAAAACCTTAAAGAATCACAAGATAAAATTGAAAAAGACAGTAAGTACATAATGCAATATTTTTAAAGAACTCCCTCAGTAATTGATAGATAAAGTAGACAAAAAAGTAAAGATATTTTGCTTTTTACATAATAGATACATACAGGCTCCTGCACCAACACAAAGAGAAGGACTAGATTGAACTCAGAGATTGTGAGAAATCAGATGCTGAAGACACTGCTTATGACCTAGTCAAGCTCTGCTCCACTGGAGTCCTTTTCTCCTCCAACCCCCAATGCTTCTTAACATTTAGAGAGAGAGGAGAAGAAACAAAAAAGGAAGTATTTTATATCAAAATCAGACATGAGAGAAAAAGGAAAACTAGAATCCAGTTTTATTCACGAATACAAATGCAAAAACCTAAAAGAAAAGAGCACGCTATTTTAACAATGGAAATCAGCAGCATATTAAATAAATAATAAGCGAGTGGTGTTTCTTCCAGAAACACAGGGATTCTTTACTATTAGAAAATCCACTGTATAATATTTCATAACTTATTAAAGAAAGTACACAATACAATCATTTAAATTAATCACCTATTCATGATAAAATTCTTAGCAAACTGGGAATATAAAGTAAGTTCCTTAGTTGGATAATGGGTAGATACCTAAAGCCTATAATATCCATCTCACTAACTCTGAAATGTTAGAAACATTCCTTTTAAAATGAGAAAAAAAGAGTAGGTGACCATGCCTATGTTGTTTTATAATTAAATATATATTGGAGGTCCTAACACTACAAGACTAATAAGACAAGAAAATAAAGAATATTTGTAAAACTAAAAAGGATGAAGCCAAGTTATCATTATTTTCTGACATAATATTGTGTAAGTAGAAATCCAAGAAAATTTACAGAAATAAATTTAAACTAAATAAGTTAATTATTATTATATTAGATCTTCTATTTTCTTCTTAAAGTCATAAGTTTTTCTTTTTTGCCTTTAGGCTTTTAATCTTCCTGGCATTGTTCCTTGAGATATGATGTAATATAGGAATATATAAGTTTGACTCCATTAAAATATAAAATATCTGTTCATCAAGACAGCATAAAATAGGTGAACACAGCCTCATAACAGCAGAAGATACTTGCAGCATGTATAATAAAAATAAGAAGTAGAATCTAGAATAATACAAACAAGAAATGTGTACAAATCAGAGTGAGTTGAAAATAATTTACTGATAAGACTACATATGCCTTGGAATATGTGCATCATTAGGTCATTAGGAAGCAGCATATCTAAGATTAAAAAAAAATTCAGGACCTCAGCAACTGCAGCATTTATAAAAGACAGAAAGCAAAGTTGCAAGGACAAATGCAAACACGTGAAAAGGAAGTGTCCCAGGTGCAGTGAGAGTCGGCCTGAGTGAATCAGAATTAGCCATCTCCTGCCACTGGAGGGAATGGGACCACAGTGGACCTTGCTCATTCAGCCCTGCCAGCCATCCTGTCCTAGGGGCTGGCTCCTCTAACCCTGTATCCCTCCATCCTGTTCTTTCTGTACTGTCCAGTGTCTCTCCACAGCCTTTATGTGTCCTGTTTTAGACACAGAATTCCCTCCTTTTACTGGGATAAGAAACAATGGAATTTACAACGAAGAATCATCTGAAGGGAAATTTATACTCTTAGTTCTTTAATCCCAGAGGAGAAGAATGATAAAATGATATAGCAATGGCCTCAGCAGTAAAACATTCTGCCTAGCCTAGTGTCATATTCATAATTTCTTCCCACTCCCCTCCTCCACATAGCCATATACTTTCCTTCAACAAATACATTATATACATATACACAACATTATCCATTGAATCAGCCTCTCAACAACACTTTAGATTAGCATATGGCACCCAGGATACTTAGAACACACAGCAAAATACCTAAGAAATACTTTCTATGAAAAATCAGGTCACTGAAAGTGCTCCCAGAGTATTTCTCTCTGGCTGAACTAAAGAGGAGCAGGCCAGTGAATGAATGCAAAGGTCATAGATTAATTCACTTGGGTATAACATTTAGAAAAAAGGCAAAGGTTGTTTACTGAACTACAATCTTGATACCACAGTATTAAACAGCCTTATTATAAAACCAAAGAAGCATTACTGAGGCAATAATGACATCTGAAGTTCACGTAGCCAATAACAAGATGGGCTGTTGCAGGAAAGTGGACAGACTGAGGATGCATTAGTCTTCCAGGTGGGCTTCTGAGCACGTAGTTTCCTAGCACACTATGACAGGGGCAAGTAAATGGGTGCGGATCAACTTTCTGGAAACATCCTGTTTAGGTACAGCATATCTAGACCATGACTTCCCATTCCTATTGACAAAGCAGCACATTAATGAATGGTCCTCTATCATCAAGCTCCAAACTACCCTATAGTCTTAAACATTATATGCCATCTGGCACCCATCCTGTATCTTGGTCATATGGGACCATTCAATATGTCATGTATGTGCCCCACAACTTCCTCTTCTGTCACTTTGTGTGCAGTCTCCTCTATCCTGAATTCACTTTCCATTCCTCTCATCTCTGTCAAAATCCTGCTTATCATTAATTCTAGACTGTCACCTTCTCCTTGATAATAATCTCTTCTGCTTTGTGATCCACACAGTATTTCGTTTATATCTTATAAATTTTTGTTTTATATTCTAGTTACGTATTTACTTAGCTTATCTCCTCTACCTATTGAACCTATCATCTAAAATACCAAACTTTATGACATTTGGCCCCATACTGAAGCGCTTTTTTTTCTTTTTCTCTTCTATCTTCTTTTTCCTTTATTTCTGTCTTTTATTCTCTCTCTTCTTGGTTTCCCATTTCGTGATTTCGTTCAGCCCTAAGTGGCTGCTCCTAGCTGCTGTGTATCACATAAAAAGCCAACCTCCTCTACCCGAAATCCAAGGTCTTCCAAAATCTGAATCCACCTTTTCTGTTCAGACACATTTCTTCCTACTCCAAGCAGGCGTGTCTCTTCATTAATCCAAGAGAAAGTTACATTCATTCAGTCAGGGTAAGACGCCAGATGAAGGGGATTGAATGCTGCAATAGTCTTGGTTTGATGAACTGCTCTAACTGGGATTCCTTCCCACATTGGCAGCCTTGCTGTCCAGGCTGATGCCCTTCTGTGCTCTCACTGCTTTGTCCTGTCCTGGGGATTTCCTGATCCTTGACTATTTACCATATTGGTGCTCTCTCTTGCCTTCAACATAGCCTCTGAGCTTCCTGACTAGTTTTGTCCAATCACTCTGCTCCTAACTACAGCTCCCAGGCATTTTCTCTACTCCAAGCTATTTATCTGGCTCTAGTTCTTTTTTTCTGCCTTAACTTCCAGCTTCCCCAAAACCCCAGTCTATCACTATGGTTGATTTCTCATCTGTTATTTCTTTGCCATCTTGGTTCTCTCTGACTCAGCATCTATGCTATTTCAATCAATACCAAAGGCTCAAATTGTGTAACCATTCTCACTTTCCACAGTTCACATTCTGTGACTCTGTCCAAGTTATGGGCTGAATTGTGTCCCCAGAAAAGATATGTTGAAGTCCTAATACTCAGTACCTCAGAACTTGATCTTACTTGGAAATAGGATTGTTGCAGATGTGATTAGCTAAGGTGTGATCATATGGAGTTGGGTGGGCCTTTAATCCAATGTGATCTGTGTCTTTATAAAAATGGGAAATTTGAACACATACACACACAGAGAATGCTTTGTGAAGATGGAAGCAGAGAACGGAGTAATGTAGCTACAAGCCAAGAAATGCCAAGGATTGTGGCCGTCACCAGAAGCTAGGACAAAGGCATGGAACAGATTCTTCCTCAGAGCCCTCAAAAGGAACCAACCCTGGGCTTCCCTGGTGGAGCAGTGGTTGGGGGTCCGCCTGCCGATGCAGAGGACGCGGGTTCCTGCCCCGGTCCGGGAGGATCCCACATGCCGCGGAGCGGCTGGGCCCGTGAGCCATGGCCGCCGAGCCTGTGCGTCCGGAGCCTGTGCTCCACAACGGGAGAGGCCACAGCAGTGAGAGGCCCGCGTACTGCAAAAAAAAAAAGGAACCAACCCTAATGACACCTTGATTTTGGACTTCTAGCTTCCAGAAGTATGAAAGAAAAATAAATGCAGAAATAAAATGTCTTTTGGTATTAGGACCTTTAGACAAACCAAAATAGTAACTCTCAAGAACATCACAGATTATTCCAGCCCGTGAACAATAGGATGGCTACAGAGATAATGTGAGAGTGCCACATGCCCAAGAATCGCATGCAGCAAGCATCCCTTCTGCGTCTGATACAAATCTGCCATTTCAGGTCAATGGACTTCACTCAGAAGGCTGCATGTTGTCTTTCTTCACTCTCAACACGAGACATGACTGATATGGTGTGTGCAATGCATTTTATAATCATATATTCAGCTGGACTTCAGGTGATGGTCAGGAAACACTGCCCAACAGTAAACGCCCAGCTGCCTGCACTATCTTTAATCTGGTATTTATTACCTCTTCCTTCAAAACTTGGCCCTTGAAGCTTTATCCTTATTTGAAATACTGTTTTATGCCTATGGATGACTTTTTATTGTAGATCCTAAATAACCTTTTAGAATTGTGTAAGGAAAAAAGAGAGAGAGGCCAAGAAACAGAGTCAGAAACAGAGTCAGAGAGAACTAGTAACCAAGTAGAGTTACCAGATAAAAGGCAAATATACTTTTAGTATAAGTAAGTCCCAAGTCTTACACGAGACATAATTATACTAAAAATTTATTCATTGTTTATCTGAAATTCAAACCTAAATGGACAGCATGTACTTTTATTTGCTGAATTTGTCAACACAAGGAAATTTTCTAGTTCTTCCTCTCCCAAGGCTGAGCTGTCATATAAGCATGAATACAGGACTTCTTTTCCTGAGCCACCAATAATTGCAATGCAAACAATAAACAACTCTGGGGGCTACAAACAGAAAAAAAAAAAAAAGAAAACAAACCCTTATCCAATGGCATAAACTCTTAAATGAAAACAAGGTCTGTAAGTCAAACCTTTGTTGGTGACTGGTCAGGGATGCAGTTTATCCGTTCCAATTCATTTACCACTGGGCACCCGGCAGAACCAGGAGTGGTACTTTTCCCAGGATCTGGAGTAACTGTCATCCCAGGACCTGAGGTAACTGTTGTCCCAGGACCTGGGATAATCCCAAAAGCAAACATAAGATGACAGAATTAATATCACAGGCATTTGATACCCTCATAGTTCTCAACACCTCCAATTATATGGACTCCACTACTGATTGGGCTTCACTCTATGACCCTGAAATGTACACATTCACTTTATAAAGCCTCATTTTGTTCTTGCTGACTGTATTTAACTCTACATATACCTGCACATCCCCTTCTACCAGCAAGGCCCTCCCCTATGAGACAGTGCATACAAGAGCAAGGAGTTGGACTCCAACATTAGATTGGAAGCTCACCAAAGTGGGAACCAATCTACCTTCTCTACTCCAGGGGTTGGTAAACTATGTCCTGTGGACCAAATCAGGTCACAGCCTGATTTGTAAATAAAATATTGCTGTCACACAGCCACACCCAGATTTTTTATGTATTGTCTCTAGCTGCTTTTGTTATTATAGGCAGAATTAGGTAGTTAGGACAGAGACCGTATGGGCCACAAAATTTGAAGTACTAAGTATATGGCCCTTTACAGAGATGTCTGTACATTCTGCTTTGGTCCTGTACTTCCACCCAGGCAGCTGGTTCACGAAATGTTTGCACATAGATCACGTGCAGCATATGTTGTTCTCTTGAATGTTACCCTAATCATAGTAACCTCAATCCTCCTTGCTCAGTCAACAGGCAATCCCTTGACAAGGAACACTTCTGAGTGATGGCATTCTTATACAAATGTAAGACCTCATAGGACAAAAAATGTAAAGGGAGGCCACCAAACTAGAAACTGGCAGCTAGAATCTATGCCAGCTGATTGATGGATTCAGACTTAAAAATCAGTTAGATAGGGCTTCCCTGGTGGCACAGTGATTAAGAATCTGCCTGCCAATGCAGGGACACAGGTTCGAGCCCTGGTCCGGGAAGATCCCACATGCCGTGGAACAACTAAGCCCCTGCACCACAACTATTGAGCCTGTGCTCTAGAGCCCACGAGCCACAACTACTGAGCTTGTGTGCCACAACTACTGAAGCCCGCACACCTAGAGCCCATGCTCCACAACAAGAGAAGCCACCGCAATGAGAAGGCCACGCACCACAACGAAGAGTAGCCCCCGCTTGCCACAACTAGAGAAAGTCCGCGCACAGCAACGAAGACCCAACACAGCCAAAAATAATAAATAAATTTTTTTTTTAAAGTCAGTAAAATAAAGAAGGCACATTTATTGCATTCTAACATAAGGATGTTAGATTTCTTTAGGGCACTCTACAATAAGCTAATAACAATATTAAGACAAAACAACGAGGCTTCTAGTAAGTTTTCTTTTCACTAAGGTTTCCAATTCAAATGTGGTGGAGTAATAGAACTTTATATTTGTGCCAGTTTCCGCATAAGGGTTTTAGTTTCATCTTCAGGATCATAGAATTTTAAGAACTGAACAACCTTTGAGATTATTTAATCTAACTTCCCACAGAAGTAGAAGTGGTGTGACTGAAAATGAGGTAGGGGGAGGGGGCAAAGGTTTTCCTCTGGCAAGACACTAGCCCCTCGTCACGTGCCCCACCTAGGAAGCTGCTCCTAGCTGAAGCCCAGATAAGAAATCATGGATAACTCAGCACAATCCAGCCCTTCTGTTAAAATAAAACAGTTCAATAAACTTTTAATTAAAAAAACTCTGGTAGCTGTTATTTTTTTAAAGAACCAAACCTGGGCTGAAGGTACTTTAATTGATTATATACTTATTTGACTACATTTCATATAAGGGTATTGTTGATTACTGTTGTTAACAAAATTACAATTATTCAATGAAATTCAGCAAATATATTTCAAGTGCCAGTTGCGGAATCCTGCGCTGTGCTAAATTGGGAAATGAAAGTGTCAGAGTTAGGCCTACAATGAATACCTATTGTGCTGTCACAGTTTGAGTCAGGTGGTCCCCAACACACACATATAATACACACACACACACACACACACACACACACACACACACGTTCACACCAGTGAATATGAAAGCATCACTTCCCTGCCATTTCTGAGGTGTTTGCTCTGATAAGAGCAATATATGGAGGGGGGAACACCAGAGTTCCTCGTTACCTTCTGATTCCAAAGAGTCTCTGGCTGAAAGCACAAAGAGAGGAATAGTGATGATAAACACCACAAGCAGAAGAACACTGAGCATAAGCTCCAAAGTAGTGAACTTTTTCAACTTCTTTCTTGCCATCTACAAAGAAAGAGAAAACAATTTTAGATTTGAGTTTTATTTAACACGCGGTTAGCAAACCACCTTTTTTAACTTGAGAAAAGCTCAAATGTATACATAAGAGGAATGAATGACATAATAAACGCCCAGGTACCCATCAACTAGATTAAAAAATTATCAAGTGGCCAATCTCATTCTGTCTTTTTTTTTTAAAGGTAATATAAAAACTTTTATTTTTCTTATGTCTATTCTTACTCATGTGTCTCCTTAACCTTGGGTTATTTTGAAGCAAATCTCAGATTTCATATCTTTTATTCTGAAAATATTTAAGCATATTTTTTAAAAAATAAGAAATTTCACAAAAGCCAACAAAATACTGTTATCACACTTAAAACATTTTAAAAATAATTCTTTAATCATCAAATTAAAGAACTATTTTTTAAAAATTTCCCTCATTGTCTGATAAGCATTTTATAGTTTGTTCTACTCTCATAAGGATACAAGTAAGATCTATATATGACTAATTGGTTTGTGTCTGTTAAGTCTTCTTTAACCAGTAAGGTTTGTTCTGTAGATCTGCCCACAATCTGGATTTTGTTGATTGCATCTCCATGCATGCCAACATGTTTCTCTATCCTTGTATTTCCTATAAATTATTAGATCTAGAGTTTTGACAGATACAGGTTGAATGGTGCATAGATGGTACAACATCTTCCAGCAAGAGACACATAAAATCTAGCAGTCTCCTTTTTTTACAAAAATGTTCACAGCCATTGGCGAGCATTTCTTCGATCCATTATTTCATTAGGAGTTGTGATGCAGTGACACTGTAATTTTATCATTCTTTGTTCACTTATTAAATGAAATATTCCTATAGAAAGAAATTTCCCCTCATCTATCATTTGTTTCATAAAGGTACAGTTTGTATAGGATAGGAAAGGCAGGATAAATGTTTGAGTCTTTATTTACTGGTTTTCAAAATAAGGAGTAATAAGGAGTAGTTTCCCTAGCATCCTCCAAAGGGGATCAATGAGATTTTTTGGTCCAATATCTTTATGAACTCATAGATTTAAATACATTTCATCTGTATTAACCCATTGATGTTATTATTATTAATGCTCATATTGTCCCATCTCTACCCATTGACAGTCTCTTCAAGGTGGTTCTTGGTACACTTCGGTACTTTCCCTGCTTGCTGGTTTAACATGATAACCTAGGCTCCTTTTGTACATTTCCTGCCCCTCGTCTCAAATCAAACATTTCTAAGGAGCCCTGGCTCCTTTCAGTGGCAACAGTATTTAGAAACTATCTGGATAGAGTCTGTGAAATTTAACCTCGAATTCCAGAACTGAAGGGCCCTTATGGATCATCTTGACCAGTGCTGCCTTTGGAGCTCCAAGGGGTCCTTGAGGATTTTTAATTTCAAAAAAAATACAGAAATTACACATTTATCTATGTTAGACTCATTATGAACCCTAGCTAGGGATTAGAATATTTTGTCAAGAAGTTTAAATCAGACACTCGGCATTTGCCCCTGCCCCACTCCTACTGAATCAGAATCTCTGGGGTTAAGCCCTGGATATCTGATTTTTTAAAACCTCCACAGATGATTCTGATATGCAATCATGTTTCAAAAGCAGTGAATCCATCTATTATAGGTTCGCTGTTGGCTCCCTGCTGAACAAACTATAGTATCTCTGCAATGCGCTAGGAATCCTGTGTGCTCTTCAAGTATATAGAACACTGAGATCGAACACATGAAGCTCATCTTCTTGGGATACTAAATTTAGAGTACTTTAAGCCAAAATTTGGCTTTGAAGTAAAGATTCATGAAGTTCAAAACCTAAAAACATTATCCTTTATATTCAAAGATCCACCATAAATTGGGCTTTGAAGTATCTTCTTATTCGTGAGGAAGGATTCGGCAAAGTCATCCACATTTACTCTTTCCAGGCTATGGGAGGTTACAGGGAAACCCAGAGAGCCCAGAGACCAACTCAGCTGCTCAGAGGGAGGAATATTGATATCATTTGTCCAGATACGGAGCATAGCAACATAGCACGCGTCTGAATGAAGAAATAAAATACCACGTTCCTAAGGGTGAGTATTGTGATTGACACAGAAACAGGACTTGAGGAGAGAAAAACCGGACAGCTATTAAAGCAGGGACCACTGGGACCATCAGTGTCACCCGGGCCTCTGTGCAGACTCCCTTAGTCTTCGACCAGGAAGGCACAGACCACCATGCACAAACTCAAATGGGGGTTATGCCTCACATGAAGTCCTTTCTAGAAATCTTCCCCAGTGCTTCCATCCTTGGACTTGGTCCTTTGTTTGGATCAATTCTGATTCTGGACTGAGCTGTGGCTCTACCCTCCATGGGCAGCAAGTAAATAAACCCCCCATCACTCCCTTCACATCCTTCCCCTGGATGGCCCAGATATGACTGCATGTACCTCCTGCCTCTGACCCCACTACTGTCCTTCTTTAGAAGGACCTCACTGTCTCTTAGGGGAGGGCACACTGTCTTTTACGTTTTGTACAAGAATGTGGACACAGATATAGCACTTCTCCAGAAGCATGAGAAACCATGTAGAGCCATACTTTAATGCAGAAATGCACTGCTCAATAGGGAGTGAAACCTACAGCTAGTCACAATCAGTACACAAACCAGAGGGAGGGAGAAATATCTTGTCAAAAGAAGAAGTAAACAAATCCATTGTCAAGTTGAGTGGTGTGACTGGAATGATTCCTAAAATGAGCTTCATTGACCTAACTAGCTTCTTGTATTTCCTCAAGTTATGAAAAATTGTACATTAGCCGTATCTAGAATCAGACATACTGAAAAGTGTAAAGAGAAAGAAGAGGAGAGAAGAGAGTGGAAGGAGCAGAATTATCTACACTAATGGGCCACTGGTTTTGCGGCCTCACAAGTTTAAAATGGTTTCCATTGCTTATGAGACTAAACGGCGTGTCATCTATTACCATCTGACTCTTAATAATCATTATCACTAAGTTTCTGGTCTTCTATGTGCCAGGTATTTTCCAAGCTTGATTAGATATCTGTATAACCCTGAAAGGCAGATATTTTATAAACAAGAAAACAAAGGTCAAAACGGTATAAAACTTGTCAGCAACCACAGACAAATGGTGGAGCTGAAATCCACTACCAATCTGCGCTCCAGGGACCGGCTTCTCGGAACACACACTCCCCGACAACACCTTCTCCACTTATCAGGTCAAACAACATCTCCTCCAGGACTTCAGATTAATAACCCTCCCTCTCTCGCTCCCAAGCACTCTATCTAGATTTATAACCCTGAGGAGAATCTGTCCTCCCTACTAACTTTGAAGCTACGAGAGGAAAGTGAGCACGAGTTTCTTAGCCCTCCCCAAGTCATCTCTCTCGGCTTGAGAGCCTCAGATACCAATCCCCTTGGCTCTGGGGTAGCTGAGTGGAGCCAGGGCAGAGTCCAGGGACATTCTCCTGCTGGCAGTTGCCGCCCCGGGAAATCCAGATCCCTTTCAATTAGCCTAGTGATGCCACCTTCCTTTTTTTCAAATCACTGTATCATTTTTTAAATTTTTATTTTATATTGGAGTATAGCTGATTGACAATGTTGTGTTAGTTTCAGGTATACAGCATAGTGATTCAGTTATACATAGACATATATCTTTTCTTTTTTCAAGTTCTTTTCCCATTTAGGTTATTACAAACCTGTGCTATAGAGTATGTCCTTATGGCTTATCTATTTTAAACAGAGCAGTGTGTTTATGTCCATCCCAATCTCCCAATCTATCCCACCACCACCCCCGCCCCAGTAACCATAAGTTCATTCTCTAAGTCTGTTATCACTGTATCTTTTTCTTAATAATTGTTTTTTTTTCCTTTTCCTTGTGCTCTGTGATGTGGACAGGGCTGGCAAGAACTCCACCATGCCTCAGTGCACGCTACCTGGCAGGTGCTCTAAGTGAGTATTTGCTGACTGGGGAGCAAGACTGAGTGGAAACACCACCATAGGATCCTTTGGCCATGCGGGCACTGCAGGGTCCTCGTTCCTGTTTCCCAAGAGGAAAGGTGGGGAAGGAATGGGGAACAGTGTGCCTTCATCCCAGGAACCTCACCAGTAATCATAGGGGCACTAGGGAAAGGGAAAGAAAGAATGAAATTTGGATTTAAAAGATAATATAAGCTAGAGGGCAGTTATTCATTTTACAAAAGGATCCAAGTCAAGCTTTCTTTAAATCAATCTCTGAAGTGTGAAGGAGTGGTACATCAATATCTCCAGGGAGATTTTTTTAAGAATATACAGCTACTTCCCTCTCCATCTGACCTGTGTAACGATTGCTCATAACCAGTAATAGCCTTCATGTGAGTTGTAACATACAAAGAAACAGCTGAAAACCATCTCTTTATAAATGAATAGTTTATATTCTTCATCAGAATATATCCTAGTAAATGCACTTTCTGGAAAACAACACTCTTCACAGCCCCTTCTTAAGCCCAGCCACAGCTGAACACAGCCCCACATCCCTGTCCTGCTCTCTGTACCCTCCTACTCCCAGCTCAGAACTGCCCCCAACTCCACTGCAGACCCCCTTTCCCAGGCTGATTATGAGCTGAGCTGTTCTCTGCTCTGAATCCCCAGCACAATGGTTCTGTCTGCTTTTCTTCGTCCATATTGTTACAGACTCACTTCATTTAGTACATCTTTATTAGAATGTCAAGGGAAGTCTGGAAAGGAAAAAAGGTAAAATCCTATGATCAGTCTACCATCTGGAACACTTCTATGTAGGTGTTAAAAGTTCCCTAGATCACTTTGATATTCACTTCCCCTCCACTCCTGTTTGAGAATCACGTGGGAAACCTTGAGTTCAGTGGATTTAATAACAGTGAATGACATTATCCTATGAGGGGGAGGGGGAACAGCAGGTGTAAATTAAGGACAGCGCAATAAGGGACAAAAATGAAGTAGGAGACAGTAATAAAGAAAAATGAAATACATTTGGAGGGAGTCATGGGGGATGGGTGGCTCCTTGAAAGTTTTCAACCCCATTAAAGCACCCCTCCCAACTCTTCCAGTATCTCCAGTATATCAATGCGCCCTCTCTAACCTCAGCTCATTTGTGACCAAGCATAAGTTTTCCTAAGGCTTTTCCCCCAAAGGTATGTCTACTTTCTTAGGTTTACAACACCTCTTTTCTTTTTCAAATTGTAAGCTCTTAGGGTGTGAGAATTATGCCTGCTTCTTCCTCTTTATTTCCTTCCTAAATACCTACAAGCAGAATCTACAGAATCAATACTTACTGACCAGTAACATTTTAATCCCTTGACTGAATATTTACAAAATAACCTGAATACTTCCTAATTATAGTACACCATGAAGGCACTTTAGAGGATATAATAATGGCACCTGCCTTAAGTGGACTTAAATTCCAATACCACTATTTCCTTCTACCCAGTAAAGGCAATGTACGGTAGAAAGGAGAAGAGAAGGGATGTGCTCCTTCTTGAAAATCAGAAGACCTTAATTTTATTCCTCATTCTGAAAATAACTAGCCAGATGACCTTAAGAAATTTACTTAAGCTTTCTGGTTCTCTGTTTTCTCACTTACAAATTAAAGAGGTTGAACGAGAAGATCTACAAAATTCACACCAGCTTTGATATGTCATGTTTGAGTGAGTCACCCAAATTGCTTGCTACTTCACTCTTCTCTTCCACAGAAGATCCCTGTGCTAAACACATCATTGGCATTTTCCTTCTTCATTATATGCCCAAGTTCTCTTTCTCAGTGTGAGAGCATGCTAAGCACAGCTTGAGAAGACCTGAGCTTGCTTTTTAGCCCTACTATTTCTTGCTGTGGTCGCCAAGGAATTTATTTAACACTCTTGAATCTCAGTTTTCTGATGTGTAAAAATGGAACTAAGAATATCTATTACTATCTATCATCATCTTCTTATTGTGAGAATCAAATAAAAACATCTTAAATAATAAAACATTACATAGCCTTATTTATTACTTACCATAGAGAAAATACTCTTGGGTATGAAACAGCATGTTCCTAAGAACCGTGTCAATCCCTCTCTCCGTGAGGGTGGCACTCCACCTTACTCAGTGCTTTGTAAAGTGGAAGATGCACGTTCCTGGCAGCTGTCCTTATGAACTTGTTCTGACATGAACTCCTATCTGCTAAGTGCTTTACGGCCCCATGTGTCAGCTGACTCACGTGGTACCTGAGACACAGGTGCAGAAACCTAGGAAGCAGCAGCAGGAGCTATGAGCAGCAGTCTTGCCCATTCAAAGTCTGATTCTCCACCAGCCCACTCACGGCTCCTCTCCCAGGCTGCCTTGTAAATCACACTATTTTTACTCTAAAAGCACATCCCTTCTCTTCTTCCCTGAAGTCTTCATTCAAAACTCCCCAGCTTGCGAATCTTAAATCCTCAGCTCAATTTAGTTGTTTGATATTTTCTTGCAGCCTCACTGTCCCCCCAATCAATGTGTCCTCACACAACCTCCAGATGGTCCTCAGGCAGAAGAAACTTTTTTCATACACTGATGAGAAATCTCTATTTGTCACCGTAATACCCTCTTAACATGCAAAAGGAAATCGGGCTGTACCCTTCTCTACAACAAGGATTGCCTTGGTTTTTCTAAAGTAAATGACCCAGCTCTAATCTTTCATACCTGTCCTGTCCCCAGTACATCACATTCCCAAAGGCGTTATAAGAGATTCCATAATACTAATCTTGCATGTAAAACTCCATAAATATTAATAGCCTTCCATGCCTGATATAATTAAATTAACTAATGAGATCAAGAGCGATCTCATGTTCACTGGCAAGGAGCAGAGTTATCAGAATGCCTATGGAAGTGACCATGTCTCCTTCTCTTTGGTGGTTGCTGACAGCTGTGAAATAGGAGACTGTTCTTCATACTAATATTTAAATTTTTCCCAAATGGTTATTAACATACTGTGTTACACGCTATAAAGAGAAAGTCACCCACCATTTACTAGTCAAACTGTAAACGCTATATGCTCAATAAAGATTTGGCAAAAGCTACTCAAGTTATTTACACCCGTAATCTGGATGTCCATTTATAGAAATTTAGCCCATAAATACACTTGCAGCTTCAGAGGTCAGATCCCAGGGAGAGGACTGGGGTTGGCTGCATGAACACAGCCTGAAGGGGGCTAGTGCACCACAGCTAGCCGGGAGGGAGTCCAGGAAAAAGTCTGGACCTGCCGAAGAGGCAAGAGACCATTGTTTCGGGGTGCGCGAGGAGAGGGGATTCAGAGCACCGCCTAAACGAGCTCCAGAGACAGGCACGAGCCGTGGCTATCAGCGTGGACACCAGAGATGGGCATGAAAGGCTAAAGCTACTGCTGCAGCCACCAAGAAGCCTGTGTGCGAGCACAGGTCACTGTCCCCACCCCCCTCCCGGGAGCCTGTGCAGCCCGCCACTGCCAGAGTCCCGTGATCCAGGGACAACATCCCCGGGAGAACACACGGTGCACCTCAGGCTGGTGCAACATCACACCGGTCTCAGGAGCCGCAAGCTCGTTTGGCATTCCGTACCCCTCCCTCCCCCCGGCCTGAGTGAGCCAGAGCCCCCTAATCAGCTGCTCCTTTAACCCCCTCCTGTCTGGGCGAAGAACTGTTGCCCTCAGGTGACCTACACGCAGAGGTGGGTCCAAATCCAAAGCTGAACCCCAGGAGCTGTGCGAACAAAAAAGAGAAAGGGAAATCTCTCCCAGCAGCCTCAGCAGCAGCGGATTAAATCTCCACAATCAACTTGATGCATCTGTGGAATACATGAATAGACAATGAAACATCCCAAAATCGAGGTGATGGACTTTGAGAGCAACTGTAGACTTGGGGTTTGCTTTCTGCATGCAATTTGTTTCTGGTTTTATGTCTATCTTAGTTTAGCATTTAGAGCTTATTATCATTGGTAGATTTGTCTATTAATTTGGTTGCTCTCTTCCTTTTTTCTTTTAATATATATATATTTTTTTCCTTTTTCTCTTTCTGTGAGTGTGTATGTGTATGCTTCTTTGTGTGATTTTGTCTGAATAGCTTTGCTTTTACCGCTTGTCCTAGGGTTCTGTCTGTCCATTTTTGCTTTTTTTTAATAGGATTTAGCGCTTGTTATCATTGGTGGATTTGTTTATTGGTTTGGTTGCTCTCTTCTTTCTTTTTTTTTTAATTACTTTTTTATTTTAATAATATATTTTTTTATTTTAATAACTTTATTTTATTTATTTAATTTTTCTTTCTTTCTGTTTTTTTTTCTCCCTTTCCTTCTGAGCCATGTGGCTGACAAGGTCTTGGTGCTCCGGCCGGGTGTCAGGCCTGAGCCTCTTAGGTGAGAGAACCAAGTTCAAGACATTGTTCCACCACAGACCTCCTGGACCCATGTAATATCAATCAGCGAGAGCTCTCCCAGAGATCTCCGTCTCAACACTAAGACCCAGATCCACTCAACAACTAGTAAGCTCCAGTGCTGGATACCCCATGCCAAAAACCTAGCAACAGAGGAACAAAACACCACCCATTAGCAGAGAGGCTGACTAAATCATAATAAGTTCACAAACACCCCAAAACACACCACTGGACATGGTTCTGCCCACCAGAAAGACAAGATCCAGCCTCATCCACCAGAACACAGGGACCAGTCCCCTCCACCAGGAAGCCTACACAACTCACGGAACCAACCTTACCCACTGGGGGCAGACACCAAAAACAACGGGAACTACAAACCTGCAGCCTGCGAAAAGGAGACCCCAAACACAGTATGTTAAGCAAAATGAGAAGACAGAGAAATACAAAGCAGATGAAGGAACAAGGTAAAAACCCATCAGAACAAACAAATGAAGAGGAAATAGGCAGTCTACCTGAAAAAGAATTCAGAGTAATGAGGGTAAAGATGATCCAAAATCTTGAGAACAGAATGGAGAAAATAAAAGAAACGTTTAACAAGGACCTAGAAGAACTAAAGAGCAAGCAAACAATGACGAACAACACAATAAACGAAATGAAAAATACTCTAGAAGGAATCAATAGCAGAATAACTGAGGCAGAAGAACGGATAAATGACCTGGAAGATAAAATAGTGGAAATAACTACTGCAGAGCAGAATAAAGAAAACAGAATGAAAAGAATTGAGAACAGTCTCAGAGTCCTCTGGGACAACATTAAACGCACTAACATTCGAATTATAGGGGTCCCAGAAGAAGAAGAGAAAAAGAAAGGGACTGAGAAAATATTTTAAGAGATTATAGTTGAAAACTTCCCTAATATGGGAAAGGAAATAGTCAATTAAGTCCAGGAAGCGCAAAAAGTCCCATACAGGATAAATCCAAGAAGAAACACGCGAAGACACATATTAATCAAACTACCAAAAATTAAATACAAAGAAAAAATATTAAAAGCAGCAAGGAAAAAGCAACAAATAACATATAAGGGAATTCCCATAAGGTTAACAGCTGATCTTTCAGCAGAAACTCAGCAAGCCAGAAGGGTGGGGCAGGACATATTTAAAGCGATGAAAGGGAAAAAACTGCAACCAAGATTATTCTATCCAGCAAGGATCTCATTCAGATTTGATGCACAAATTAAAAACTTTACAGACAAGCAAAAGCTAAGAGAATTCAGCACCACCAAACCAGCTTTACAACAAACGCTAAACGAACTTCTCTAGGCAGGAAACACAAGAGAAGGAAAAGACCTACAATAACAAACCCAAAGCAATTAAGAAAATGGTAATAGGAACATACATATCAATAACTACCTTAAATGTAAATGGATTAAATGCTCCAACCAAAAGACATACTGGCTGAAAGATACAAAACCAAGACCCTATATATACTGTCTACAAGACACCCACTTCAGACTGAGGGACACATACAGACTGAAAGTGAGGGGATGGAAAAAAATATTCCATGCAAATGGAAATCAAAAGAAAGCTGGAGTAGCAATTCGCGTATCAGACAAAATAGACTTTAAAATAAAAACTATTACAAGAGACAAAGGAGGACACTAAATAATGATCAAGAGATCAATCCAAGAAGAAGATATAACAATTGTAAATATTTATGCACCCAACATAGGAGCACCTCAATACATAAGGTAAATGCTAACAGCCCTAAGAGGGAAAATCAACAGTAACACAATAATAGTAGGGGACTTAAACACCCCACTTTCACCAATGCACAGATCATCCAAAATGAGAATAAATAAGGAAACACAAGCTTTAAATGATACATTAAACAAGATGAACTTAATTGATATTTATAGGACATTCCATCCAAAAACAACAGAATACACTTTCTTCTCAAGTGCTCATGGAACATTCTCTAGGATAGATCATATCTTGGGTCACAAATCAAGCCTTAGAAAATTTAGGAAAATTGAAATCGTGTCAAGTATCTTCTCTGACCACATCACTATAAGACTAGATACCAATTACAGGAAAAAATCCGTAAAAAATACAAACACATGGAGGCTAAACAATACAGTACTAAATAACCAAGAGATCATTGAAGAAATCAAAAAATACCTAGAAACAAAGGACAATGAAAACACGACACCCAAAACCTACGGGCAGCAAAAGTAGTTCTAAGAGGGAAGTTTATAGCCATACAATCCTACCTCAAGAAACAAGAAACATCTCAAATAAACAAACAAACCTTACACCTAAAGCAATTAGAGAAAGAAGAACAAAAAAAACCCCAAAGTTAGCAGAAGGAAAGAAATCATAAAGATCGGATCAGAAGTAAATGAAAAAGAAATGAAGGAAACAATAGCAAAGATCAATAAAACTAAAAGCTGGTTCTTTGAGAAGATAAACAAAATGAATAAACCATTAGCCAGACTCATCAAGAAAAAAAGGGAGAAGACTCAAATAAATAGAATTAGAAATGAAAAAGGAGAAGTAACAACTGACAGTACAGAAATACAAAGGATCATGAGAGATTAGTACAAGCAACTATATGCCAATAAAATGACAACCTGGAAGAAATGGACAAATTCTTAAAAAAGCACAACCTTCCGAGACTGAACCAGGAAGAAATAGAAAATATAAACAGACCAATCACAAGTAATGAAATTGAAACTGTGATTAAAAATCTTCCAACATACAAAAGCTCAGGACCAGATGGCTTCACAGGTAAATTCTATCAAACATTTAGAAAAGAGCTAATGCTTACTCTTCTCCTATAGAGAACAGTATGGAGGTTCTTTAAAAAACTAAAACTAGAACTACCATACGACCCAGCAATCCCACTACTGGGCATATACCCTGAGAAAACCATAATTCAAAAAGAGTCATGTACCACAATGTTCATTGCAGTTCTATTTACAATATCCAGGACATGGAAGCCACCTAAGTGTCCATCGACAGATGAATGGATAAAGAAGATGTGGCACATATATACAATGGAATATTACTCAGCCATAAAAAGAAACGAAATTGAGTTATTGTAGTGAGGTGGATGGACCTAGAGTCTGCCATACAGAGTGAAGTAAGTCAGAAAGAGAAAAACAAATACCATGTGCTAACACATATATATGGAATCTAAAAAAAGAAAAAAAAAGCTTCTGAAGAACCTGGGGGCAGGACAGGAATAAAGACGCAGATGTAGAGAATGGACTTGAGGACACGGGGAGGGTGAAGGGTAAGCTGTGATGAAGTGAGAGAGTGGCATGGATATATATACACTACAAGATGTAAAATAGACAGCTAGTGAGAAGCAGCTGCATAGCACAGGGAGATCAGCTCGGTGCTTTGTGTCCACCTAGAGGGGTGGGAGGGAGATGCAAGAGGGATATATGTATGGGGATACGTATATCCCTATACATATATGGGGATATATATATACTGATTCACTTTGTTATACAGCAGAAACTAACGCACCACTGTAAAGCAACTATACTCCAATAAAAATGTTAAAAAAAATACACTTGCATGTGTGGAAAGCAATGTATGTACAGATACAGGTTCTTCACTGTGACATGATATATGACAGCAAAAGATTGTGAATAGTGTAGATATCTATAGAGAGAGGATGGAGTAAATTATGAAATAAAATAAAACTTAATATTATTCAAAATCATGATATGGTGGTTTTTTTAAATAAAGATACACAAATTCTTCTATACTCTTCCCTTCAAGAGGTGGAGCCAAGCCCCCCATCCCTCACCCCATGAGAGTGGGCTGGACTTAGTGACTCACTTCTAACAAATAGAATACAGCAGAGCGGATGGTGTGTGATTCCCAAGCCTGGGATACAAAAGGCATTACATCTTCCTCCTTCCTTTTTCTCTTGGATCACTTCTTGGAGAAGCCAGCTGCCATGCCATAATGACGCTCAAGCAGACCTACAGAAAGGGCCAACAGCCGGCAAGGAACTGAGACCTCCTGCCAATAGCCATGTGAGTGAGGCATCTCAGAAGCAGATTCTCCAGCCCCAGTGAAGCCTTCACATGACAGCAGCCCTGGGCAGCATTCTGGCTGCAACCTCATGAGAGACCTTGAACCAGAACCACCTACCTAAGTATTCCTAACCCACAGGAACTGTGAGATAATAAGTGTTCATTGCTTCAAGCTGTGAAATTTTGGGGTAATTTGTTATGCAGCAATAAATGATGAATATACATGGGTAAATGTAACTTTTGAAAAAATATCCCTTGCATTTTTAAAAATCTGTTTGCCTCCTATCAAAAGTCCTTTTGCATCATATTCAAATATGGCTACTGGCTCTATGGAACAACGATAATTACTTTCTAGCTATAGAAGAGAAACATTTCGTTAAACCTTAAGGAAAAAAAAAAACCCTCATCAGCATCATCTGATTCACCTTACTTCCCAAATTATATGGATCTCAGTGGTGAAACCTATAATCTCAATTTGAAATGCAATTTAGAAAAAAATCAAGATCAAAGAAAAAATATTTAAAAAAACTGTTACTTGGCAGTCTGTCACCAATCTTTGGATATTCTATTTCATATCCCAAACATAAACTGTGCAATTTTAATAATAATTGCTACCAGTAATTGAGTAATGTTCTAAGAGGTTTACATAATCCATTGCATGTAATCTTTGTTATAACCCCCAGTGAGTTATTGCTACCATCTTCGCTTTCAGGTGAGGAAGTTAAGCTTTAGCAAGGCCAAATGTCACACAGCTGATAATGAGTAAAGCCACAATTTGAATACCCGCCCTTTGACCTCACAGCCAGAACTTGTAAGCACTACTTTGTATTCCATGTAATAATGCCCGCAGTGTACTCCAGCTTAGGCTTTTGGTGAGATTGTGCTTTCGTCAAATAGTACCTGGGTCATTAACCAAGTACTTAGAACGTGTGTGGCACTGGGCGAAGCACTTAGGTGCATTATTTCATTTCGTCCCCACGACCACCCTCTAAGCTAAGACTGTATTATCCCCATTTGACAAATGAGCTAACTGAGCCTCAGAGACTCCAGATTGCCTGAGGTCCAGGCAGTCTGAATCCAAAGCCCACTTCCACATATGATGCAAGTACAGAAAACCTACACATTCGTGATGATAAAAGTTTTTAATTTAAGAGGATGGAGGATGCATGGGAGATGCCTGTGTCCTTCCAAAGACAACCTCCTGTTAGGAAGCTTACAGAAAGAAAAGGAAAGAATTCTGCAACATTTCAGTCTCCACAGCCCCTGGGGGGTTTCAAAGCGGTTTTTCTAAGCATCTGTTGTAGTAGTCAATTCACTTGAAGTTTACAACCCACAGGACTGTTTTAAATTCTCTGAGAGCCAGGAGAACGAGTTCCCCATGTTTATCAATCCTTTGTCTTTTTGCAGTTTATTTATTCACTCATCAATTATTTATTAAGTTCCTACAATGTGCCAAGCACTGTTCCAGGAGCTGGTTATGCAACAACAAACAAAAACGTAAAAATTCTTGCCCTCATGGGACTTATATTCCTATGGGTAGAAAAAAAGCGACAAAAAAATAAATGAATATGCTGTGGAGAAAAATAAAGCTTGGGTGGGGGGAGAACGAGGAACGTGAATGAGGGTTGCAATTTTAATTAGGCTGCTTAGAGAAAATCTCACGGAAAAGCTGCAAATTATTACTGTACATAAGTCGTGCAGACTCCAACGGTAATTTTTTCCTTGAATTAAAATGGTTATACGAATAATTGCCAAAGTTCATTTTCCTCGTACTGTTATAATCATTTAGGCAAAGTAGATGGGTAAAGCAGGTGGGGCCCAAACTACTGAGATGGCTATCTGAATTCATTAGGAAAAACTGGATAATCAATTTTCTTTTTTTTCTGAATTATAGCCATTAGCTGATTTCCATATGGCATTCTAAGCCTTTCTTTCAAAAATCCTTTGATAACACAAGGCAAGAGCTCTCGTGGAAAAGAGAGGGTTAGTTTTACAGAGGCTGAGAATAACTTGCATAGAGGACCCCAGCAAGTCATGGCTATTCCTCAAAACTCCTGGGCAAAATTTACTGACTTCGTACATTGTCATCCGGATATTTAGAGAATGGGAAGGAAAAAAGGAGCTAACGATCTTTTTTCTCCCTAGTCTGGTCACATCCAAAGTGCAAAGATCTAAAAGCCAGCTTGACCCGACTTAGCTGTGTGGCCTTGGAAAAACTTGGGCCTCATTTTCCCCATCTGAACCCAAAGGGATTGTGTCTAGAAGACAGCTATGACCTACGGTGACCCCAGCAGCAGGGTGTGCAAAGGCTTATCTGCTCCATCACGTTCTGCAGTTTTGGAAATTTTTAGATGGAAAATTTCTTCTCCTAGGGCCATCTAGTCCTTAGTATTCCATGCTCAGGGAGCAGTTCATAGAGTAACGTTATTAGCCCATCAAAACTCTCATTTGTGAGGGATGCCGGATAATAAAAATCATTGGCATCTGCGGAAGCGTGAGTGAAACAGCGATGAGCTATCTTCAGTTGGGGGTACAGGACAGAAGGTCCTCCATATCATTTGGTCCTTCTCAGCACAGCAAACCAAAGACCCCTCCCTCTTCCTCCTACCTGCCCACCACACATACACACTGCTCCACACCGTGACAAAGAGCAATAGACAGTTTGGAGATCTGGAGGTCTCTTTAGCACCTGAAAGCTGCCATTCAGACCCTCTATCAGGAACCCATGGAAGCTTTTTGTAGTGAGACCTGTGGGACTGATCATGGTCTCCTGTTTCTCCAATTGTAACTCTCCCTTCTCACCTCCACGGCCCATCAGAAAAGGAATGCCCACGTGTGTTTAGCTAGACTCTCAACAACTAGTGAGGATACCACCCTCTCTTACCAGAGAGGAGCCTGCAACAATCCATCACCTTCCCCCTTCCCCTAGGCACTTTCATTCCATTTTGACAAGAGCCAATTCAGAGCCGAGTCTTTCCCTTCAGAACCTCCTTCCAGACCCCACAGGAAATCACTACACACCAAAGCGTGCACACACCCCAATGCTTCACACACACACACACACACACACACACACACACACACTTTTAGACTCTTCCCCATAATAATTCTTTACTTGATCAATAAAGGCACCAAGGGCTTCCCTGATGGTGCAGTGGTTGAGAGTCCGCCTGCCGATGCAGGGGACATGGGTTCGTGCCCCGGTCCGGGAAGATCCCACGGGCCACGGAGCGGCTGGGCCCCTGAGCCATGGCCGCTGAGCCTGCACATCTGGAGCCTCTGCTCCGCAACGGGAGAGGCCACAAGAGTGAGAGGCCCGCGTACCGCAAAAATAAATAAATAAATAAATAAAAAAATAAATAAATAAAGGCACCAAACTCACAGGGATAGAAATATACAGATTTCTCAATTTCCTGACCGTGATGGGTTCTCTAAATACCACTTCTCAGTCACAGCTCCACATCCTTTTAGAGGAACATCACCAAATGCCCTACTCTAACTTCCCAATTCCTTCCCCTCGCTTCCCCCACCTCATCTCAAGAATCAGAAAGAATTTCTACCAGTTACCTCACCCTGAATATTAAATCATTCATCACCACACAGACATGCACACACACATACATCCCAAGAAAAAAAGAGCTGAATTTTATTTACTATGTGTTTGTGTAATTTTGTGGTTTGTTGTTAATGGTTTTTTTGGTCTGTGTTTAACCAATTCACAAGGGCATTTGACTGAGAGAGATGAGCACAAGTCCAGGCACACTTGCACACCTACCTCTGTAGCCGTAAGAGAGCGCACAGTTTAGGCACACACCTCATCGCCCCCGCTGCTGCTCCCTTTCTCTGAAGGATGGGCTGGCAATCAAGGCAGAGCACAGTCCACAGAAAGCAGCCACAGCCCTGGTAACTGGTTGCTGTACTGATGTTAATGGAGTTCAAAAGCAAATGACGGCCCAGCTCTTTTGCAGG
This sequence comes from Leucopleurus acutus, assembly GCF_964270905.1. Classification (NCBI taxonomy): domain Eukaryota; kingdom Metazoa; phylum Chordata; class Mammalia; order Artiodactyla; family Delphinidae; genus Leucopleurus; species Leucopleurus acutus. The sequence goes on along the minus strand of NC_139144.1, from coordinate 96,670,658 downwards.
ATCAGATTTGCTAGTTAATTAGTAATCAAGGTCTCCCCGAGGCAGTCATCCCTAAGACCTTGGGGCAAGAAGTAACCACCCTGACCCCTGGGGCACTGAATGTCTCTGCTGCAGTGAGGAAGCTCCCTGTGCCTGGTAGCAGAACAAGACTGACACAAAGTGTAGATGATAAAGAGCAAAAAAAAAATGATCCTGGTACCCCAGAAGAGCCCCATCTCTCCCAATGACCCCTAATCTCATCCACTGATCTGTGTTTGAAGGAAATAATTCTGAAAATGTTTTCAAAATAGTTTCTTCTTTTCCTGCCTCTAGGAGGGGTACCCTTAAGCTTTTTTGTGTTAAAGAGACCCTTTGGCCATCCGGTACCTCCTAGGGTACCTCTCTTGGAATTACATTTTTTTAGAATTTTATATATATATATATATATATATATATATATATATATTTTTTTTTTTTTTTTTTTTTTTTTTTGCGGTACGCGGGCCTCTCACTGTTGTGGCCTCTCCCGTTGCGGAGCACAGGCTCCGGACACGCAGGCTCAGCGGCCATGGCTCACGGGCCCAGCCGCTCCGCGGCATGTGGGATCTTCCCAGACCGGGGCACAAACCCATGTCCCCTGCATCGGCAGGCGGACTCTCAACCACTGCGCCACCAGGGAAGCCCTTAGAATTACATTTTTAAATGCATGAGACAAAATACAAAATAAGCATACAAAAGAAACCAGTTTCGTTGAATTACAGTTACTACAATACTTTTTAAATTGTAGTAATGTATGTTGTATTAACTAACAAATCTAGCAGCTGGTCTAATAGCTACTGCAGTTTCAAAATAGTGTAAACAGTATTTAGAGATTATCTTCAACATATAAAAGTATCCGTGACCTCTCTTGGAATCAAAGTCTTAGGTACTGCTCACACTACTGTGATTTGTGGCCTAACTTTATATTTTGAAAGACATATTAAATGTCAGTATTTCAGCAAAGAAAAAAACATAAACACTTTCCCCTTCCAAGTTCACCTGCTCTCTGAATTAAATGCACAAACCCCAGGTTAAGAACTCCAGTCTATTGCTAGGCAGACCCTCCCTCAAAGTAGGGCAGTGTCCTTGCCTGGGTGCCACTCCAAGTGATGCCAGTAATCCATGAACCCCTTCTTGCCAGTCCCAAGGAAATAAGTACCAAAACTGAGGATAAATATTTAGAAGCTTCTATTGCCACTTGTCATGGTAACTTATGTCCATTGACCCTAATAATTAAAAACTGGAGTTTGTGTTTGTGTATATATATGTTTTTTAATTTTCTTTTTCTAGTAATTTATTTTTATTTTAAATTTACAAAAGTCTCAGTCTGTGACATAATGGAAATTTTTGTTTTTACAAAAACCTGACTTTTTACCACAGATCATTTTAAAAGCTCTGCTCAACTACTGTTATTCCTGGTCATTTGCTTTTATGGATCAGTGAAAATTCAAGAAAAACTTAGGCCAAGGGACCTAAATTTATAACCTGTGTATCACTGAGAAAAACTAAAAAAATAACTAAATAAATAATGATCTATTATCATTATTTCATTGTGGACACAGACTATTAAAATGGAATGAATTTATCTTTTTGAAAAGTTCCCTTTCTTGTCCTTATTTTTCTCATTTCATCGACCAACAGAGAAGGAAGCTCAGCTCAGTGCTCTGTGATGACCTCGATGGGTGGGACTGGGGGGGGGCAGTGGGAGGGAGGTCCAAGAGGGAGGAGACATAGGTATACATAGAGCTGATTCACTTCATTGTATAGCAGAAACTAACACAACATTGTAAAGCAATTATACTCCAATAAAAATATTAAATAAATAAATAAAAAGGGAGTTTGCGATTGACATGTACACACTGCTATATTTAAAATGGATAACCAACAAGGACCTACTGTATAGCACAGGGAACCCTGCTCAATATTCTGTAACAACCTAATTGGGGAAAGAATTTGAAAAAGAATAGGTACATGTATATACATAACTGAATCACTTTGTTGTACACCTGAAACTAACACAACATTGTTAACCAACTGTACTCCATATAAAACAAAACATTAAAAGAAAAAAAAGAAATGTTGGGAACCAGTAAGACCTGCAGACCAGGTCTGATCTACTGCATTTGTTTGGCATCACAATGACAAAGAATTTTGAACTAAAAGAGGAAGAAAAGGAAAACTAAGGTGTACGGAGGCCTGTTGGGTACTGACACCTTTTGCCGACATTATCTCATCAGTATTCACAACGGCCTGACAGCTGCAAGGGTCTGAACTGCCATGCGGATACTTGTCCACTCTGCATCAGAGCCCACTCAGACCGTTTAGTATTAGCCCGAACGAATTTCAAAGATCACCACGTACAGCCCCCTCCTTTTACAGACGGGGAGCCTCGGACCTAGCAATTTTGTGAGGTTTGCATTAGTCTAATAACGGAATGTAGTACATGAGTGTTAACATTTAAAAAAGAAAAATTTTTGGCAGCTATATACTTTGCTCAAGGCCCTGTACTACTCACTGACTCTATGATGTTGCCTGACTAGAGCTTTTGAAAAGTGTAGCCACTGGATTTAAAAAAGAGATGATTCAGGACAGACCAATGTACAGAACTGTGATGCTGAGAGTGGTTTGTGACCCTGGTGACACAGCCTTACTTGAGCCTGAGGAGGTCAGGAAAACATGTCTGTCTGGGAGCCATGGGGGCCATGCAACTAGGAGAACTAGTAATGTGAGGACAAAGCCTCCTCCTCAGAACTCTCCAGCCAAGCGCCTTCCCCAGACCCCGTGGCCCCATGTCTGGATCATGCAGGAGCTCGGGGGTCTCCTCCCTCCTTCCAACCCCTGAAAATACGATAACCACTTCCTAAACACAAGTCAATTCAATGTTTAGTTATTATACGTGTGCTATAAACAAGCACCTATCAGAATAGCAATGACAGCAATATTTATGGAACACTGATATGGCCCATGCATTATGTTAAATGAGTCACAGGCATGATTTCAATTTCTCCTCATAATTACACTACGAGGCAGTGACTGTTATCACCCCAGTTTTACAGCTGAGAACCCTGAGGCACAAAGAGCGACTGCCCGAAAGCTGTGTAACTAACAAGAGGTGAAACCAGAATGCAAGCGCAGGCAGTCTGGTCGAGCCTATGCTGGAACACAAATGTGAGTGCTGCCTCCGTAACCCCACAGCCCAGAGCATGTAAGAAGTCAAACGGCTATGCTACAAAAGACAAGGCAGCACTGACAAATGTCAATGGAAAAAGAACACTCCCACTGGGGAGGGACAGGAAAGAAAGAAATTAACGGCCAAGATAGATGGGAGTGGGAAAGGAGGAGAGACGTTAAGATTTTGGGGGCTAAGGGATCAGCATAAGCAAGGCACAGAGGTAAGAAAGAATGGGACCTGCTTCAGAAACTGCAGCAGAAAGACGAGGGAAGACAGTTGTGGGAAAGTCAGGAACATTATTGGACATTATTGGAAAAGTACCCTAGAGTCGCTGCATCACCGAGATTCTGTTAACAAGAAGACTTCCACCAGCAACAGGGACCCATCGCAGGCTGTCATAAACATGAAATAGATTTCTGAGCCTAGGATTTCTCTGCCTAGGACTCAACGTGCAGGATTATCTGTCTCTGTGAGTCTTTACTCAGAATATTACTTCTTCCCACACCTCCAAACAGAACAAGACATATCCATAGGGAACACTGAGAGCTGTACAAGCTGTATGTCCACTGGCGTGGCCCAAAAGTATGGAACTCTGCTACCCTGAGATCCTCCATGGGCATTCCCTGAAGACCAAAGAGCCAGTGGATCACAGTCAATCCTGGGCAAGAACACCCGTCTCTCCCTGTGCAACTTTCCCAAAACAAAACTTTACTCAGGCTTCTCTTCTAAAACCTAAAATAGCCATGGTCTAGTTCTCACGATAAATCGCACTTTTCTCTCTCTCTTTAAGGCCCTCGCTGTCATTTTGACTCCACTACTCCAGTGTTTTTCACTATGCACCAGTCAACTTGGCTCGTGGCTGCTTCTGCATTTTTGCCTGAGGGCAGCCCTCCACCAGGGCTGTGTCTACATCCTCTTGTCCTCTGTTTTCTGTGAAAACCCCTCTCCTATTGCAAAGCCAAGTTTAAAATCCACTTGGTCATGAAATTTTCTCCAAACACACAATTCACATTGACGTTTCCTCTTTTCTGAACTACTGAAGTAATAGTACATTCAAGAATAGTGTTCTGTCTTATGGGTGAACATACCCCAAAGTGCTCAGGGGAAAGCTAGCCTCTCATCAAGTCCCTGCTGGCTGAGTTCCCTCAGAGTCTCCCCAAAGCCAGACCCACGTGAGGAGCCTATTCTGACCTCCTGAGTGGAGAAGGGACAGCTGAGCCCCAGTGTGTGTTCTCCATCCTCCTAGCATCGAACATGGCAATGGATTCTCCCTTCTTGGAATAAAATCCTTATGAAAAGATACTCATCGGTCTGGATTTTACCAGCAATGGACTGTGGGTGGGTTAGATAATCCTGAAAGTATTCCTAAATAAGCTTATTAAAATCTGAAACAGGTAGATGTAACATTGAAATCAAGTTAAATCATCTCTTGGACACTGTTTCCATGTTAAGTCTTCAGCTGGTGGTTTAGTAGTCCCCTGCATGGTGTCACAGAAAGAGCATGGGGTTTGGAAACAAACTAGCTGGGGTCTGCATATTGGATTCTCTGCTTACTTTCCACAGACCTTGGGCAGTCATTTCAATGCTCTGAAGCTCAATTGCCCTCTCTGTACATTAGGGGTGAGAATATGTGTGACATATATTATTTTGTGCCTAAGCTGAGATAATAAGTCCCTGATATCCAGTGTCGGTTTCCCAGACCCTCCCTAACTTGTCTTTTCTGAAAATAAAGTCAAATAAAACCCAGCAAGTGGTCGCATTAGCTTAAATTCTGTTAACAACTCCTCCTTCAGTTCATCCACCCCCAGAAAGAGCCTCACTAGCCTGGGCTGGAGGAGGTGTTCTCTTGCATCCATGGACCACCGACAGACAAGTGCGGAGCATCAGTGCCTCCCACGGGGAACCACAGGCGGAGGGGGAAAAGCAGCCCAGCCCATGACTTTGTTCTCCATGGCTCCTTAACATTCCTTCTTCCCCCATCTCTCCCCACCCCACCCCACTCCCAAGCACACGCCATCTCCACACCTTCTTGTCACAAAGCATCTCTCACAGCCTCCTCCACAGCCTACAAAATTGTATAAATTGTACCTCTTTCTTTTTATCGCAACCAAGTTCCTTCTTTCATTCCCAAAATAAGCTCTTCACATCAGACGCTATCTGGCAACGGAGAAGTTGCTTAGAGTGAGAGTGATTTCCCTGCCCAGAAATGTTCAAAGAAAGGTGTAAATAAAAGAGACTTATAATGGGCATTACAACATTTCCTTCTCTTGTGAAATACCTATTATTCAGCAGTTTTACACGACCTTTCATCCTTTCCTACCTCACCCCCACAGACAGGAATACGTGCAAACACCGGTGTGAGTCCAAGGAGAGAGTTATTAGGAATAATATATTACTTAGTATTCACCTGTTAGTAATAAAACTTTATATTTGTATAATACATTGCAGTTTTCAGAGCACTTTAATCTGTATTATCTCTCTGATCACACAAAGAAATAGAGCAGGAATTTTTAATCCCCATGTATAATGAGGAAACAAACTAAGAAAAATGATTTGCTAAAGGTCACTCAAATACTGGCCAAGTCGGACTAGTGCTAACTTAGTTTCAATCTAGTAATCCAGCGTTCGCAGAGTCTGAAGTCGGTAAATCCAGAAATTGCTTTTTCAGACTAAATACTTGTTCATTCATTCAACAGATTCAAAGTTCACTCTCCACCACGTATCCCAAAGAGGAAAGCTCAGATCCCATCCGTTATCAAATTCTACCATCCTTTCCTCACAGATGGATACTTCTCTTAAGTCCAAAGCTTGTCCTAGAGATTTCTACCATCTCCTCCATGGCTCCCCTACCCCACGTCAAGGGAACCGGCCCAATCCTGTAAGGGACCCCAATACAGTCCTAACTCACCAGTTACAGCTGACTGGACCAGCACTGGACAGCTGATCCAACCTGGTCCAATTGGATTCTCTCTCCCGGAAATTAGGATTTGAGACACAGAGTCTGAATCATATTCAGGCTGTGGGATCATGTCATGTTACTGAGAGGCAGAAATTAAGGTTTTACTGAAAATACCTGTTTCCCCAAAGGAGAACAGGATAGACATATGGAAAGAAGCAGGAGTAAGAGATTATTCAAACCCAAAGAAGAAAAAGTAAAGAGACTAGCTACCAGTATTTTTCCTATTTCTGTTAAGACCAATACACAACAGAATTTCAGGTGATTCTCCTGCTTCTTCACCAAAATACTACTTCTACAATTACTACCACCACTGCTTCTACTACTAACCACCATCATCACCATCATCACCACCACCACCATCACCACCATCACCATCACCACTATCACCATCAACACCACCATTATCACCATCACCACCACCACCATCACCATCACCACCACCACCACCATCACCACCACCACCATCACCATCACCACCACCACCATTACCACCACCACCACCACCACCATTATCACCACCACCACCACCATTATCACCATCACCACCGCCACCATCACCACCATCACCACCATTACCACCGCCACCATCACTACCACCATCATCACCACCACCATCACCATCACCACCACCACCACCATCACCACCATCACCATCACCACCACCATCACCAGCATCACCATCAACATCATCCCTTCCTGCAGCCACGTACTGTGAGTTTCTATACCTGGCAACCAAATAGTCTCTGATGGCCCTGCTATGGCAGGCTCTCATTGTCTCCCTCTGTCCAGTGTAAATACTTTCAACAGAAATTTCTAACCACTCCAGTCCAACCTACAAGCAACATATTGGCAACACTTTGTTGACTTCTACAACCACTTGCAATTGTAGGACCTTCAAATCCCCACAAAGTCCCTCTGAATTATATGGCCTCCCTATAGAATTGTGCCTTTTAGTTCAGGAATACATGTAATCTAGGGGTATGTGGTGACACACTGAGAGGTACATAACACATCGTCTTGGAAAATCAACTTTAGTCAAAGTCCTTGGAGAGGAATAGGCAATTTGAATCAATATTTGGAATTATGAAAAATATGGCAGTATAAAGTAATGCCATGCATAATTTTTTTCAACATAGAACACTGCATTTACAGAAATTTTCCTGTGAGCCTGCTTCCCCCAGGTCCCCACCCCAGGGGAAATTGTGAAAAGAAAGCCATAGGGAATGTCTTAAAGGCGCCAATAATGTCTCACAGCCACACACAGGCTCTGGCTGTCGTTGTTGCCCTCTTCTCTGGCTTGGCCTCTCTCCCCCACACACTCCCTCGCCATCCGCTCTCTGGGAATCTCCGTGTCACACCATCTCCCCCGTCTCTGCTAGACAGTGACCCTCGAAGTGTCACTGCTGCTCCGTGCTCTCTTCCTTTCGCCATTACAGAGAAACAGAACAGGGCTGATGTCATCCAGCGTCTCACAGCTCTATCAGCTTTTACTTAAAACCTCCTCTTCCATAATTCATATTAGTGGACAAAATAAAGCTCAGAAAGGGGCCTGAGCACCTTCTAAAGCAATCCCTCCCCACAGGTCCCTGCTGGGGAAAGTGACCCAGGTATGTCCCTAATCACAAGACTCCGTGCTGGCACCTGTGCTGACTGGACCTGGGCCGGGCACTAACCCAAGACAGCCAGACTGGCATCTCCAGACACCGCCCGCCGTGTGAGCACCAGACAACCCAGATTCTCCTTCTGAATGGAACGCAGAGAATCTGCAGCAGGATCGGTTAGTTGCAAGAGCAAAACTGAAAGGTAGAGAAACAGAAATAAGAGCTGTGTGAGACCATCTTTACCCTCATCTCCCCTGGCGTGACCTCTCTGCCCTCCTCCCTCTGACAGTTCAAAATGGACAGGATATGCTTTAAATGTAGGAAGCAGAGACGTCCTTCCTTCTGTTTCCTCTCTTGCGCTTCCTGTTTTCTGCCTCTTCGTGACAAACGAACCTAGACACAGGGCAGGCTGCCTTTCCCTCTGTCCACTTCCTCGCTTCATATCCCCAGATGGGCAAATGGACTCAGAGCCCTTCTCACAGGCAAGTTATCAGCTAGTCATTGCGTTCAGCTTCCAGTCACAGTGGCCCAAGCATTGTGACTTAAAGACAGAAAGATATTACCTTTCTCACTTTCTCTGCTCTCTCTGGAGCACAGTAGTCACTGGTGTGGTTTCACAAACTCAGAAACTTAGGATTGAGATTCTCTTGGCTTTTCGCTCATGGTTGGAGCTCCAACCATAACATCTTAGTTCAGGCACAGAAAGAAGAAAGGAGACAAGGGCTTTCTAAAAAATCCCACCCAATGTCTTCTTCTTGTGTCTCATTGGCTACTCTTATCTGAAGGAAAGATGGGAAATGCAGTTTATTTTTAGTTAATATTGACATACCCAATAACACAGGGGTTCTGTTGGCAATGAAAAGGAGAGCACTAATAGTCTGCAGGCAATTAGCAATAACTACCATGAACAGAATGGCAAGTTGGATGCGTGGATTCTGCCTAGGTCTGCTGCATGCTCCAAACCAAGTTGTACCAGAGTTCCACCTTGGGAGCTTTCAGACGCTGGTCTAGCTTTCAATAAAGTAACACACGCCCTACACCCCATTTCCCTGCTGCTCCTCTCATGTAATCGGAGTGATTGGCAGAGCTGGATTTGGGAATTCCCGGGACTCTTGGCTACATGCCATCTAAAAGCATCAACATCCTAACTCCTCACTTAGTAACCTTGGCCAAGATACCTAACTAACCTTCCTGAAACTCCATTTTGTCATCAGTAAAATGGAAGTATCACTACACTCTTCACACAGCAACTCTGAGATTAAAGGACATTCAGCCTGCCATAGCATGATAAATGGTGTCTAAAATTTCACTTCTGTGACATACGTGTCACATTATTGCAAGAGTAAATCAATGACTGGGGTGAGCCCGCACGGAGAGCAGGCCAGGAATTCCAGGTCTCACAGTGGCCTGGCGCCACCTCGTGGCAGCTGTTGAGTAATGATAGGAAGATTCTGGATCCCAAGCTGGCTTTGACTTGGGAAAATGGGAGGGATTACATGACTCTTCAGTTCGATTATCTGGGGAGTTCCGAGACACAAGACTCATCCGCAGGTGCCATGCTTCCTAAGAGCAACTTACCTGTTCTTTCCCACTGGTCTCAGACAACCCTCTGAGGCAGGAGATAGACAGGCCCCAGGCTGAGCAGCTGGAGTCTGTCCCCTGTGGACAGATACTCCAAGATAAATATAATGGCAGGGGCAGGGAGGACCTGAGTGCCGCCCAGATAAAAGATAAAGAGACCACATATTTCCATTCTTGAGGTCAAGGAGACTTACACAGGAGCAGAAAGGCTCCTCGGGGGCCAAAAAGGGAGGGGGCGCCACCCCATAATAGGTGGTGTCAACCTTCCCATAGGCCTCTGTGCTGGAATCCATCTTGGCTAAGAGATGCACAGGCACACAGGGGAGGACCCGGAGTTAAACCAAATACGGACTCAGAGCCAGGCAAAGCGAGATGATTAGCCAGAGGAAACCCAGAAGAAATGCCCACGTAAGTGATTCAAACCACCACGGAGGCGCGACTCTCTCTCTGAGCCAGCCCGTGTGCGCCTATTCACAGGTACTTTTTTCTTCCTAATAAACACTTGTTTCACTACTTTCCATTTCTTTGCTGAAATTTATTTCTACAAAGCAGACAAGCCAGGGACTTCTCACTGGCCACTGGCCCTCATGGTCTAGTGGCTAGGATTCAGCGCTCTCACTGCTGTGGCCTGACTTCAATCTCTGGTCAGGGAACTGAGACCTTGCTTCAAGCCACTGCAGGCCGAGGCCACCCAAGATCACCTCCATAACTGTCTAACCACAGGGTAAGAACTGAAGCCAGTCCCTAGGTAGGAATGGGGGCAGGTGCCAGACGAGAAGAAGCCAATCATGGATCACTTTATATTATAATTCTCACAGAAGTGAAAGAAACAGTCTTGGTCAGGAGCCCAGCCCCTCCAGTCTCACCTGCTACAAGGCAGCACTGGCCTCGTCTCACCCATCAGAGCACAGGGCTTCTTCCTACCCTGGCACCTTCCTGGGGGCAATATCCTCCATCGTCACCATGGCCCTACTTCAGAACAACACCATCCCAGTCATCTGTTTCCTGTCAGCTGTCTGTCCCGTTAACATTAAATTGTTTCTTTCAGTCACCTCTCTTATCTCAAGTCGTTTACCTTACTTTCCCATCTAAATTAAAATGATCTCTCTCCCTGAGGAATACACTCTTCCACGCATAAACTGCCATTTCTTCACAATTCCTGTTGTCTTGGCTTCCTTTCTCAAGGCCTCATGGGACTTCCCTGCTGTCTCTCCCCCTCCACCCCTTTGCTTTGCATCTAGATAATTAAGTAGGTGAGGGAGAGTGAGGTTGCAGGGACTGAGGAATCTCAGCTCAGTGATGTTCAAAGAGGAAGCTCACTTTGTTCTCAGAAACGTACATACTTTCTTACAATAGCCAAGATATGAAAGCAACCTAAGTGCCCATCAACACATGAATGGATAAAGAAGATGTGACGTGTGTGTGTGTGTGTGTGTGTGTGTGTGTGTGTATAGAGAGAGTGTGTGTGTGAAATACTACTCAGCCATAAAAAAGAATGAAATTTTGCCATTTGCAACAACATAGATGGACCTGGAGAGTATTCTGCTTAGCGAAATAAGTCAGAGAACAACAAATATTGTATGTTTTCACTTACATGTGAAACCTATATATATTTGGTGAGAACATTTAAGTTTTACTCTCTAAGCAAATTTTATTAATACAATTCCGTGTTATACATTGTATGTTATACACTGGATCCTCAGACTTTATTTGTACCCTTTTACCAACCTCTCCTTATTTCTCCCACCTCCCAACCACTGGCAATCACTGTTTTACTCTTTGTTTCTATGTTCGACTCTTTTTCTTGTATTCCACATACAGTAGAAGGGATACCACGCACTATTTGTCTTTCTCTGTCCGGCTTATTTCACTTCACACAATGTCCTCATGGTCCATCCATGTTGTCGCAAATCACAGGACTCCCTTTTTCTCATGCCTGAATAATATTCCACCGTATCCATTCATCCATTAACGGACCCTTGGGTTGTTGCCATATCTTGGCTATTGTGAATAATGCTGCAACGGACACGGGAATGAGGACATATCTTTGAGATCCTTTTGCATTCCCTTTGGATATATACCCAGAAGAGGAACTGCTGGATCATATGATAGTTCTATAACTACCATTTATTGATTGGACGTCAGGTGCCAAGCACAATCCCAGTCATGCTACATGTGTCAATTCGGGTCATCCTCCCAACCCTCTGAGGTAGGTATTATTTTGTTCGTCATCTCTATTTCATATGAGATGAGCGAAGAGGGTTCAATCACTTGCCAAGTTCTCACAGAGAGGAAGCAGCAGAGCCAGGCCTTGACCTGAAAGAGATTGGTTCTAGAGCCCACAATCTCAACACAGAGCGCCCTTCAGAGGAGGACATCTGAGAAGGGACAGAGGCCCTGATTATGTACGCAGGACCTCTAGGCCACTGTGAAAACTTGGCTGATACAGTGCAGGAGATGGGGGGCCCTGAAAGGTTTGAACAGAGCAATGACATGATCTTAGTTATATGTTAACAGGATCGCTATTGCTGCTTTGTAGAAAGTGGGGTATGGGAGGGAGGGTGGGAAGCAGACAGAGCAGTTGTAAGGCTTCAGCAATGATCCAGGCCAGATACCCACCTCCTACCCCTTCATAGCAAGATGCTGGCCTTGTTCATGTTAATACTCCTCTTGCCAAGCACAGTACCTGGCATAATAATGATGGTTGAATGAAATCTTTGGCAATGTCAGTCATACTAGTCATACAGGGGAGGAACCATGCACTTGTCCATATTAAAAACATAGTCTATGATCAGTCACCCTCAGGGGTGATAGAAGGCATGCAAATGGAAAGAGGCACCATCTCAAAGCCTAGTTCACAGAGAATATATGCTTTGTCTGCTGCCAGTTTCCTTAAAACCCATAAGCAAATCCTGCTCTCCACTCATGTGGGTCCAGATGGGCATGCAAAACTGGGCTTGGGAAATCAAGACCTTGTCTTATTTGCATCCCTCATGCCAGGCCATGGTCCTCTGGGAAGGCTGTTGTTACAGAAACACCTGGGTTTATTCAAAGCTTCTGCATCACCCAAGAGATAGAACCGTCACTCTTCTACTCTTATGATGAGCCTTTGTGTGTATCCAAGAGATATTCTAAAGCAACAATATCCCTCTAAGTTTACTGTCAGAACGTTTTATGCACTCACTCTGGGATAGCTCTAGAGCAAGAGCTGGATGTCTTGTAAAGGAAAGGTCGTGGCTCAGGATGTACACTTACCCTTCTCTGTTGGGCGGTGTTTGAGTCTTAGATTAGCCAAGTAAGAAGAGACATCATGGTGACTCTGACTGCCACTGTAACTGTGCCCTATGAAGTCAGGAATGCATTTCTGTTCTTTTCAGTCCTGGAGTTTGCAGTAGGGATCCTGGTCAATGCCTTCATTTTCTTGATGAATTTTTGGGTCGTGGTGAGGAGGTGGCCACTGAGCAACTGTGATCTTGTCCTGCTGAATCTCAGCCTCACCTGGCTTTTCCTGCATGGGCTGCTCTTTCTGGATGCCATCCAGCTTACCCACTTCCAGTGGATAAAAGACCCGCTGGGCCTCTGCTACCAGACCATCCTCATGCTCTGGATGCTCGTAAATCAAGCTGGCCTCTGGCTCACCACTTGCCTTGGTCTCCTCTACTGCTCCAGGACTGTCCATTTCTTTCACACCTTCCTCCTCCGCTTGGCAAGCTGGATTTCCAGGAAGATCCCCCAGATGCTCCTGGGTGCTATTTTTTCCTCCTGTGTCTGCACTGTTCTCTATTTGTGGGACTTTTTCAATAGATCTCACTTCTCAGTTGCAACCATGCTACTCATGAATAACAATACTCAACTGAGAAACTGAGAAAACTCAATTTCTTTCATTCCTTCCTCTTCTGCAGCCTGGGGTCCACCCCCTCTTTCTTGCTTTTTCTGGTTTCTTCTGGGGTGCTGATTGTCTCCCTGGGGAGGCACATGAGGACAAGGAGGGCCAAAACCAGAGACTCTCGGGACCCCAGCCTGGAGGCCCACATCAAAGCACTCGGGTCTCGTCTCTTTCTTCTGCCTGTATGTGGTGTCCTTCTGCGCTGGCTTCATCTCGGTGCCTTTGCTGATGCTGTGGCACAACAAGATCGGGGTCATGGTCTGTGCAGGGATACTGGCAGCCTGCCCCTCGGGGCACACAGTCATCCTGATCTCAGGCAATGCCAAGCTGAAGAGAGCTGTGGAGACCATTCTGCTCCGGGCTCAGAGCAGCCTAAAGGTAAGGGCGGACCGCAAGGCAGATCCCAGGATGCCAGATCTATGTTGAGAGTGGACACGAAACGGGCTCTTCATAACTATGCCTCTGATTGTTCATAAAGCCTTCAGAAACTGATTCCAATTTCTTTTCTAAAGTATAACTCCAAGTCTCTCTACTTTACATCCATGATCCCACCCACAGTAGAATAAAATAATTAAAGCTCTACACATGGCCTAGGCAAGTAGAATGGCATTGGTTGTCTAGGTGTGTCTTGATAAAATGAACAAAATAGAGAAGTGAAGTACTCAGTGTAAATTCTTTGTATACTATAGCTTACTAGTGCTTGATATGAGCCAAACCATGAGAAATCACCTCTTATGAAATGATATCTAAATCCCAAGATAGCATGGTTGGTTTTTCACATGACTGCTATTTCTTAACATGAGTGCTAGTGGGACTTCCCCGGTGGTCCAGTGGTTAAGACTCCGCGCTCCCAAAGCAGGGGCCCTGGATTCGGTCCCTGGTCAGGGAACTAGATCCCGCAAGCCGCAACTAAGATCTGGCACAGCCAACTAAATAAATATTAAAAAAAAAAAAATAGGTGCTAGCATATAATATTTAAACATATTCACTACTATGGCAATTATATTCTCCTCCTCAAGCGCCACAATATTCATGGAAACACAGATATGAAAAGACAAACTTGGAAGAACAATGATGCCATCACTTCAGCTTCAAGAGGTACTACATGAAAACGCCTACAGGAACCAGAGGATGGGTCATTTTGCCTGAAAATGCACTGATTCAGAAATGTACATTCACCTGCTTTAGAGCGGGAGAAGAAGACAGGTAGATACTTGCTCGGTGGGTGCCCTGGATGTCAAAATCCGTGTGTGTCTCCTGGCTCTACTCCACTTGCTCATGAGGACAGTGCTTCGCCTGGTGCCAAGCACCGGTCAGTCTAGTTGGGGAACCTACCAAAATAGCCTCGCTAAAAGGCCTATTTGTGGAGACCGGCATTCTCTGCCTGCCTGCACAGGAATCTAGCCGGGAAGGCTTTCCTCAAATCACATCCTAAATGGCTCAGCAGAGAGAAAGGTACACCAGACACAGATCTTTATGGGCTTCAAACCAGCCCAGCCTGGTTCTGCCAGCTGTGGGTGCTGCCGAGTACTGCTTCCTCCTCCCAGGACCTGTTCTTGATAACTCCACTCCCTCCTCTCAGTTTCCCCAAATTACCCTTTTTGCCACCTCCAATGGCTGCAAAATTTGTGCCTTCATCTGGTTTCCTTTCCTTGGTGGACACCAAAGTTGTCCTAGGTTTTCCTCAAAGACAGTGGTCTCCCCACTCTTGGCTGCACGTTAAAATTGCCCGGGGAGCTTTTAAAATCTCGATGCCCAGGCCATTAGGAGTGGAATTACTGTGTCATAAAGTTGATGTACATTTAGCTTTACAAGAAACTGCTAGAGTTTTCCAGAGCGATTCTAGCATTTCATGCTCCCATCAACAGTGTAGGAGAGTTGTTCTACATTTTCACCACATTTGGTATTGTCAGTCTTTTTTAATTTGGGCCATTCTAGTGGATGTGAATGGTATCTCGATCTCATTGTGGTTTTAATTTGCATTTCCCTGACAACTAGTAATATGGAGCACCTTTTCACGTGGTCCATGGCCATTTGAACACCTTCTATTATAAAGCTACTATTTGACTTGTTTGCCCCTTTTTTTAATATTCAGTTGTCTTTTTATTATTTCTTTGTAGAATTTTATTGATCTGCAGCATTTGTGTGTATGTTCTTAAAATATATATATATATATATATATAATATTCAGCCTGTAAAAAACTAAAAATAGAGTTACCATATGATCCAGCAATCCCACTCCCAGACATATATCCAGAAAAGATGAAAACTCTAATTCAAAAAGATACACGAACCCCAATGTTCACAGCAGCACTATTTACAATAGCCAAGACATGGAAGCAACCTAAATGTCCACTGACAGACGAATGGATAAGTAAGATGTGGTATATATATAAATACAATGGAATATTACTCAGTCATAAGAAAGAATCCATTTCCAGCAACATGGACTGACCTAGAGATTATCATACTAAGTGAAGTAAGTCAGAAAGGTAAGACAAATATCATATGATATCACTTATATGTGGAATCTTAAAAAATGATACAAATGAACTTATTTACAAAGCAGAACAGACTCACAGACATAGAAAACAAACTTATGGTTACCAAAGGGGAAAGGGGGCAGGGAGGGATAAATTAGGAGTCTGGGATTAGCAAATACAAACTACTACATATAAAATAGATAAACAACAAGGCCCTACTATAGTATAGCACAGGGAACTATATTCAATATCTTGTAATAAACTACAATGGAAAAAAATATTTAGTCTAACAATCTATGAACAGGATATAGCTCTTCATTTATTTGTCTATAATTTCTCTCAGCAATATTTTATAGTTTTTAGTGTAGAGGTCTTGCATGTCTTTTGATTAAATTATCCCTAGGTATTTAATATTTTATAATGTTACATACAGTAATGTTAAATGGGGTATTTAAATTTTCATATTTCAATTATTTGCTGCTAGTTTATAAAATTTTTGTACATTAACCATGTATCTTGTCACTTTCCTAAATGAATTTAATAGTGCCAATAGTTTTTTGTAGGTTCTTTGAAATTTCATACTGAAACAATCATGCCATCAGCAAATAAGAGAACTTATATCTCCCTTCTCAATCTTTATGGCCTTTATTTAACTAATTTCACTGGCTGGAACCATCAGTACAATCTTGATTAGAAGTAATGTGAGTATACATTCTGCCTCTTTCCTGATCTTACAAAGAAAACATTATTTCATCATTGAGTATAATATCAGCTGTAGATCTCTTATAGATCTCCTTTATCAGATTAAGAAAGGCCATTTTTATTGCTAGTATGCTAAGAATTTTTATCAATGGAGGTTGAATTTATTGAAACGAGGGAATGGTTTCTCTCCTCTATTTTGTTAACACAGTGATTTATATTGAAAAAATTTTGCATGTTAAATCAGTCTTGCATTCCTGGGATAAGTCCCAATTAGTCATAATGTATTATTTTTATATGTTGCTCTATTTGACTTGCTAACATATTGTTAAGAATCTTTGCATCTATCTTAGTATGTACTATTAACAACTTTTATTCTTGGTAGACTATATTTGTTACTTGCCCTTTCAAAGAGAATCTGTGGGTTATAAACTTTATGAATCCTCTATGTCTAAAATTGTTTGCCCAGCTAAAATAGGCTAGCTGAGTATAGAATTCTACATTCAAGTTTATCTTAATTACATGAAGATATTGCTACTTTGTCTTCTCAAAAACAGTATTACTAATGTTATTCTATTTCTCATCCCTTTGCAGTTTATTTTTCTTTTCTATGTAAAGTTTCTCCTCAGAAGTGAATTTCTTTCCATTATTTTCTTAAGTTTCATTTTATTGTTTCTAGTTATGGGTGTTTGTTCTTCTGTTTGTTTTTCAATCTTGCTTGGTAGCCAGAGAAACCTTTAATCTTAGGAGTCATGTTTTCTTCACTTTAGGAAAATTCTTCGTCATATTTCTTTAATATTATCTCCCCTCTATTCTCTCTCTTTTTTCCTTCTGAAACTTCTTTTAGCTGAATATTTAGGTTCTGGACCTATTCTTGTCTTTGACTTTTCTTTAATATTTTCAGTATTTTGGGACATGTTCAGGGAAGTTTCTCAGCTCCGTTTTCTAGCACATTTTTTAATCCCTTTGTTTTTTTTTAATTAAAATACATTTTTTTAATTAATAGAATTTTTATTTTGTTCTTCTTCATAAGCACCTGTTCTTTATCATAATGTTTGGTTCTAACTCTTTGAAGCTAGTTTTTGGAAGAAGTTACCTCCTTTGGCTCTTTGAGAATATTAAATATTACTTTAAAATCCTTTTTAGGCTGCATTATGACCTTTAATTCCTAGGTTATATGTTCCTTTGGTGGTTGAGTTTATCTGTGTTTCTGTAAAGACATTGGTGTTTCTTAGCAGTTTTGTCATTCTTAGCTGTTTGTACAGGAATTCTTTCCACACTCTGTGGCAGGAATTTCTCCTAGTGTAGTGGCTTCACAATTGTGTAGATACTAACCTTGAAGATGACTTAGCTTTAGATTTGTCTGCTGGGCAGAGACATATCAGAATTTGTTTCCAAGAAACACAGCCCTAGTTCCCGCTTCACGATAGTAAAGCAGCAGACTCTGTGGTGGTTTTGAGTTTGTTTTACTCTTTTAGAAATGCTTCTCCAATTCTGGTTCATGAAACTTTCTCTTACTTGAGTGTGGCTAAGAAGTTGTTCATTTAAAAAATATGCATATATCATTTTAATGGGTTTTGTGTAGAAGGGAGATATTTTATCAAATTTCTCATGTGCCACCTTGAACTTAAAAAGAATCACTGATATTTCTAGTTTTCTAAAATATTTTGTAAAGAATAAGAATTATTTTTAACATCCTTTCAGCAATGATTGAGTTAAATATTACTGTACCCTCTGTTGTGTTGACATGATATATTACATCGGTGATTTCTGAAGAGAAGTTATGAGTGCCTCAGTAGCTGTTTGCTTGATGTTAAAGAATATTTAATAGTTCCTCTGGGGTACTTTTTATTTATTTTTTTAATTTTGTATTCCTTTGTTTTGTTTTCCACTTCCTCGTTCTTTTAAAAGCGAGGTCTACTTAAGTCTGGTATTAGAATTTGTATGAATGGATTTCCCTAGATCTAGTTTTATCTTCAAATGATGACTGGAAGAATATTTCTCTGACCTTACTATTTCACTCAGACTTTGGTCTGAAGATCTGGTTCCTGTGTAAAACATTTAGTTAAATTTCTAGTATTTAGTTGTCATTTATCACATTATTTTTCCTAAATTTTCCTGCTTTCCTGTTGGGTCATTTCTCTTCGTGTGGGGAAATATATTCCTGGAAAAGTTGAAATTGATTACTATATTTCAACTGAGTAATAGTCTCTTTTTTTCCTAGAGAAAAACTATAATACTATTTTTGAAATGAAACGCACCTGTTGGTCTAGAGGTTCTACACTTCACTGAGGGTATAACGGTCCAAATTATATTCACTTCTGTCTCTGAAAATACTATATTCTTTGTGTATAGGTCTGAAATGTGAAAAATACAGTACTAACTAGAGACCTAGAATATTGTCCTAACCCTGCACCTCATAAAGCTTTGCAGTAATTTCTTTTTAACCCAGAAATGGCTTTCTGGCTTCTATTTGGCAAAAGTTCCATATGTCTTGGAGAGGCATGGAGAAGGGTACTGAAGTCTCCATTTTCCTGCTTGACTTTGCTTCATTGTTATTGTTTTAACTGCTACTGCTCTTAATATTCAATACCAAAAGCACTACAGACCTCAAACATAAATAAAAATTTTCTCTGCTTTTGTAAATTTAAAAAAGAAAAAAAGAATCTTTGCATCTAGTTTCATGAGAAATACTAACTTCTAGTTTTCTTTTTTTCTTTTAAATATCTTTGTTAAGTTTGGTATCAAGGTTATTCTGGCCTCATAACATAAATTGAGAAATGTTTCCTCTGTCTTTATTTTCTTTAGGATTTTGTAAAATTGGTATTATTCCTTCCTTAAATATTTGATAGCATTCACCAGAGAAGTCATTTGGGCCTGAAATTTCCTATTCAGGAAGAGTTTTTTAATTATAATAATTACAATTTATTTAATAGATACAGTATTAATAAGATTGTCTATTTCTTCTTGTGTCTATTTTTGTAAGTTGTGCTTTTAAAGGAATTTGTCTCTTTCATCTAAGTTTGTAAATGTATTGCCATAAATTTGATCATATCCCTTTATTATCATCTTAATGTCTATAGTATCTGCTTTGCTATTCCCTCTTTCATTCCCAATTTAGATAACTTTTGTTATCTCTTTTTAATTCATCACTCTAGGTAGAGATTTATCAATTTATTGATAATTCCAAGAAATCACCTTTTTGTTTCATTTATTTCCTCTATTTCTTTTATTTTCTTCTACCTATTTTTTTATTATTTCCTTCCTCTACTTTTTAGGTTTAATTTCTCTTCCTGATTTAGCTTCTTAAGTTAGAGAATTAGATCATTGATTTTAAGTCGTTTTTTCTGTTCTAATATAAACATTTAAAGCTTTAAGTTTCCTGCTAAATACATTTTGCCACATCCCCACATATTTCAATACATTGCATTTCCCCCCAGCTTTATTGAGATATAATTAATGTATAATGTCTGTAAGTTTACAGTGTACAATGTAACGATTTGATTTCACATATATATTGCAAAATGTTTACTACAATAAGATTAGTTAACACATTCTTTACTCACATAATTACCATTTTGTTGTTGTTGTTATAGTTACAGTGAGAACACTAAATCTTTATTCTCATAACAACTTTAAAGTATACAATATAGTATTGCTAAATATAGTCACCATGCTATACATTAGATCCCAAGAACTGATTCATCTTATAACTGAGAATCTGTACCTTTTGACCAACATATCCTCATTTCCCCCATGCCCCCATCCCCTGGCAACCTCTATTCTACTCTCTGTTTCTATGAATTTGATGATTTTAGATTTCAAAATAAGTGAGATCATATAGTACTTGTTTTTCTCTGTCTGGCTTATTTTATTTAGTAATATAATGTCCCTTAGGTTCATCTATGTTGTGGCAAATGACAAATGGCAAGATTTGCCTTCTTTCTCACAGCTGAATAATATTCCATATTATATGTGTGTGTGTGTGTGTGTGTGTGTGTGTGTGTGTGTGTGTGTATACACACATCCATCTTCCTTATGCATTCATCTTAGGTTGTTTCCACATCTTGGTTGTTGTGAATAATGCTGCAATGACCATAGAAATGACCACCTCTCTCTGAGATACTGATTTCATTTCCTTCGGAATATATACCCAGAAGCAGGATTGCTGGATCATATGGTAGTCCTATTTTTAGCTTTTCAAGGAACCTCCATACTGTTTTCCATAGTGGCTACACCAATTTGCATTCCCATCAACAGTGTGCAAAGGATCTTTTTCTCCACATCTTCATTAGCATTTGTTATCTCTTGTTTTGATAATAGCCATTCTAACAGGTGTGCTGTGATATCTCATTGTGGTTTTGACTTGAATTTCCCTAATGATTAGTGATCTTGAGCACCTGTTCATATACTTTTTGGACACTTGTGTGTCTTCTTTGGAACAATGTCTATTCAAGTCCTTTGCCCATTTTTTAACTGAATTGTTTTTTTGCTATTGAGTTGTGTGTGTTCCTTAAACGTTTAGGATAGTAACCCCTTATGAGATATATAGTTTGGAAATATTTTCTCCCGGTTGGTAGGTTGCCTTTTCATTGTGTTGATTGTTTCCTTTGCCGTGTAGAAGCTTTTCAATATTCCTTTTTTATATAGAATAGACCGCTCTGTTGATGCTGAGTGTAAAGCCATAATTTGCCCCCCGAAGGTCTTTTCTGATGCTTTTATTCCACTTGATCTCTCGGTAGCTTTCTTTTTTTGATTCAGGTACTATGAGAATGGCTGAGGGCTCAGAGCAGTGAATTAACAGACATGTGCTAGTTTCCTATAGCTGTTTTTAAGATGCTTAATTTAGTTTACAGAAATTTGACATTACGTGCCTAGGTGTGAGTTTCTTTTTATAAAATCTGTCTGGAGTTTGCTGATTCTGTTCAGTCTATGAGTTGATATTTTTCATTAGAGAAATTATAAGCCATATTTCTCCATACGACTCCTCTGGATACTGCCCTCAAGAAACTTTTCTTTTCTTTGCTCTCTCAAACAACAAAATTTTTTTTCTCTTTTTAAAATTTTTTAATTAAATATAGTTGATTTACAATGTTGTGTTAGTTTCAGTGTACAGCAAAGTGATTCAAAGTGACATATATATAATTGAATATATATATTATATTCAATTATATATATATTCTTTTTCAGATTATTTTCCCTTATAGGTTATTACAGAATATTGAGTATGGTTCCCTGTGCTATACAGTAGATGCTTGCTGGTTATCTATTTTATATATAGTAGTGTGTATATGTTAATCTCAAACTCCTAATTTAATAAGTGGAGTGTCAGACCTTTCCCAAAAGTAGTCTCACACACCCCTATGATCCTAGACCACCACTAAGCACCATGTCCAGAAATGAGCTACTCTCTTCTCCTAGGAAAAAGGACCTGCAGGGCATACTCGCCATACTTAAAGTGTTCTTAATAAAAAATTTATCAACATGTTTCTCCCTTGAACTTTATTATCCTCAAGCATTTTGCAAGAAATATCTTGCAAAAGGTAGAGAAGGAGAGATGCAGAATAGCAGGGGAGCTGCAATTGAATAAACTTAGAAATTTCAACGTTAAGATCTAAGGGTGATGCAAAAAATAATAAAACATATTCTGTTTAGTGTAGAATCTTCCATTTACTTCGGGGAATACACACCATCATATAGGGAACATTTAAGTGGTGACAAGAGGCTGTTTGTAATTCAGTGTCAAAATTTTTGGCATAAACAAAATGTGTGACCAGAGTTCAGATCACAATTTAAGTGAAATGACATAAACAAAGGGGTAGAAGTGAGAATAAGCATAGTATATTCTGTACAGGTAGGTCAAGGTCAGATTGTAGAGCCAAGCTCAAGAGCTGAGTCTTCATGTTAATGGTCATAACAAAACCTTAAATAGGGAAGAGACATGATCATAGCAGTGATTTTATAAAGTTTTGTCTGATAGTGTTTTCTAATATTGATTTGAAGGGGAGGAGGTGAAAGTTTTGGAGGTGAAAGTCATTTTAATATAATGACTAACAAAAATAAAGAAGTTGAAGAAGGAAGTTGGATTGAGTTTGTGGAAAATGGTAAATGTGGTTTGGAACTTATTGCAACTGGACTGACATCATGTCACCTAGCTGGAAAACACCAGTAGAGCCTTGGAAATGAAGTTAAAATTTCAGATTCGAGGACAGAACTAGAAATAGACATATGGTCATCAGAAGAGCAGCTAGTCTGGAAAAATATAAATTTTTAATTGGGTTATAAAGGTAGAGGGAAAATGTTGGTAAGGTTGGAGGCCATAAATTTCTGGCAGCAGTAAGTGGGCAAGAAGTAATGAGAATCATTGGAATAGGCCAGATGCGTGTGCGCATGCGTGTGCATGTGTGTGTGTGCGTGTGTGTGTGTGTGTGTGTGTGTGTGTGTGTGTGCCTTCCCAGCACCTCTTTCTTCTGAGAACAACCACATCCACCTAGGGGTAACTGCTCCTCATGCCCCAGTTAGGATGTTTACCATGATCCTGCCCCTGACTATATTTGCTGGGTCTTTTCTAGTCCCACCAATGTCTACCTTTGGGATTTTTCTAACTCGATCCAAGAAAAATTTGTAAGACATGAAATACAGCAGCTTCTCCTGGCTATGCTTCCTGCCATATTTCCTATCACAAGAGGAAACGAGCAGAGACAAGAGGTAGATATGGCAAGACCTAGTTTTATTTGGTTCTTGATGTTCCAGAGGTTCAGCTATATCCTTTGCCTGCTTTGGTTTCATTGTACAACCCTTTATTATATGCCATGAGCCAACACAAACCACTTTTGCCTAAATTAGTTTGAATTGAATTTTTCACTTGCAACCAAAAGGTTCATGACACAATGATAATACATAACCCATGAACGGAAGAGGGGGATGTGACTGGTGAGCAGTACAAAGGGTCTCAGTTAGACTGTAATGTTTCATTTCTTGGATTAGGAGATGGGTATTTATTATATTATTCTTTATCCTTTTTTGTACATCTGAAATATTACATGATATAGTTTTTAAAATACTGCATCAGAGACTTGACATTACACGTCATCTAAGAACTTTGAATATGTTGTTGCGGGGGCGTTTACCTGGAGGCACACCGCTGTATAATTAGATTCACTCTGTCCTACAAAAAGTCTGATTTGGGAAAATTTACTTAGCACTAAATAATCTAGTTCACTTTCTGTGCCAAAATTAGTTTTCAGAAATGAAACAGATGACATGAAATAAATTTCTGAGCCTATAAAAAATTAGTTTTCAATATATGTTCTCCAATTTCAAAATTGCTGGGCAAATGTTCTATTCATATTTAGAAGAACCTACACTTAAAAAGAACTATTTTCCATTTATGAAGCAGAATGCAGTTAAATATGGCTCCTAGTTAACAGGATTCAAGCATAAATTCTGTACTTTACATCTCAGTGCACAATATTAACCTGAAATGGCAATCCACAAAAGAAAATAAGTTTTTAGTTCCAAATCAAAGACATGTAACAATTAAACGTTTCTAACTTTCGATTTGTATTTTTTCAATGAATTTAAAATATTGTCTCCAATATCATATATTTGTGTTATGTGTTCAGCTGAGTAAAAATAAAAAGTTTCATATAGTTCTGGCAAGTGTTTGTCTTATGCTTGGTTAACTTCATTCAGTATATTCATTGTCAAGTACCTATAGGCATTTGAGTTTGTAAACCACTGGTTTATAAGCCACATTACTATAAAAACGTATAAAGGAAAGGTGTATTTCTTCACTCAGAAGGAGGGGGAAAGATCTCTGAGGTTTAACTTTGGCAGAATTACACACAATATCCATCACCAAACAAAACGATGAAATTTGTGGCTTAATGTACCTCCACTGCAGTTAATTCGCTGTTTACACCAGCCATCACCACAAAATCTGTAGGTCTTACCTTTATAATTGTGTATCTGGCCAATTCAAGAAGCCAAGGAATAGTGTTCCTCAAAAATGATTTCACAGAAATCATTAACACAGAAATTGCCACGTTTAAAAAACATTTTTCAGTTTTGCTTTACAATTTCCAAAATCTTAAGGCCATCTGTTAGCAAAGACACTTCAAGTTTTCTTCTCATGAGTCCATTTTGATAAGTTATATTTGTGTAGTGATTTATCTAGTTTATCAAAGTTTAAAACTTTAATGGCTTAAATTTACAGTACTTTCTTACCATCATATTTCATAGAATCTAAAATAGCATCAATTGTAAGATACACCCTTATTTTACACACTACTAAAGAAGAAAAATTCAAAGCTGTCAATTAAACAACACTTTCTTATCAGTAACTATGATATATCCTAAATCCAGAGATGTCATAATGAGAAAAAAAATGTGTTTCTCAGAGTCAGTGAAATATGGTATATTTTAAAGCTCAGTGTATATGTTCCTTTGTTAATTTCTAATGTTGCTTAGTAGATGCATGGAGTACAACAGACTATCGTGTGGTGAATCCTATTCACACAAAGCCCTGTTTTTTCTGTAGTTCCAGACCTTTCAAGCGTGTCTGGTACACAGCTTTAATTACCACATCCATGAATATTTTAGCACAGTGGGTTTCTTGACGAATGATGCAATGAGCAAGTTTCAGCTCTTTGCCATTATGAAATGTTGCCACAGTGGTTTAAATTCAGTAATAAGTCTGACTTTAACACCTACCATCACAGAATTTCCCCCTAGCCATGCTTACTAATTTGAACTTTCTATAGTAAAATATCAAAGCTTTTCTTAGTACACAGATACAGATCATTTCTAGAAGTTGTAGATATCATGGGTACCGTTTTAATAAATGCATTGGTTGCATAACCTTTTCAATCAATACCACAAGTAAATATAGCTAGCTACTTGTAATGATTATTTATACCCTTGCTTTCATCTGCTGCAATTATAAAACACCACAGATTAATTCCTCTCCAGCAAGTGCTCAGGCAATATTCTAAGCGACAGTACTTCTGGCTGTAATATAGTCATGAATGTTTGATTCTGTTGAAGTCATATAATTTCTCCTTCACTTCGTAGACAATCTTTAAGAAATTCATTGGCTGTAAAGGATTTTATGGCCTCTTTTCCACAAAAGCACTTGGGAAACGTTCTATTTTCATTCAGAAATTAATCGTGGAAAATTTAGTTCTTTCTTTCAGTTAATTGAGTTTTCATCATATGTCTTTTCTATAGAGCAGCTGTCCTTCAATTTGTTTCATAACTGTATTTAAGTTTTATTTTTTGGTGAAGACACATTTTGCATTTTCAATACATAAAATATTGTTTACTTTTTGCAAAGAAAGATGTTCTCTCCCATTTTTCTGAAAGCATATAGACTCTTCATTCTACTTTTTGTTTTCCCTCTTTCAATAGACTTTAAACAACTCTTGCTCTACTCCAGGAAAAAAAAATAGCTATGTAAACATGATAATAGCTTGTACAGTAACTGGATTCCTTCCAGTGAGATGGTGAGATAGGAGGCAGACTGAGGGAGCCCTGGCCCCTGCTCCAACAAACTACTGCCCGGAAGGAATGTGTTTTCAGCAGCGTCAGATCTTCTAGATACCTGGATAGCTACTGAAATCTCTAAAGCTTCAAAATGTTAATTCAAATTTCTTTCTGTTTAACAGATCAAACAGAATATAGCTGCAATCTGTGGGCCACCAGTTTGTAACCTCTGCTACCAATTTGCAGCCTCTCCCTAATGGGATATGAGAGAGTATTTTTCTGTTTGAGCAGAAAAGAAATGAGGAACTGAGACAAAGAACCATGAGATAAACTCCTAAGAAGGTGCTATTTAGGCTGAATAACTCAGAATGTAATGTGGGACTATTATCTACTGGTGCACATAGCCCTGCAGAATCCTCCTGAAAGTTGCTGAGTTTCCAAACTAGAGAGAAGGGTAGACTCTTTCATCTTACTAAGCTTCCTATCTGTTAGGCCTATAGTCTGGAGACCACAAAGAGGCTCTGAGAGCTCCCAGTATGGAGAGAGTGGGGTCTGGGTGGAGGTCGAACAGCCACAGCCCATGAGCAATTACAAGTCAAACTCTGTATTGCACTTGACTTATTAGTTCCTAGATCACAATGTTTCTCCATCAGAACTTTAGATATCAATTTACGGTATTCTGGGATTTAGAATTTTTAAACAAAAATCTGAAGAATAGTGTTTTACCTCCTTCTTAGGTTTTTCCACCTAGAAGCCTCTGGAATATATTTTACCTACTTTTTTAAATTAAAACAATCACCAGAATTATGCAGGTTTGAATCTAATTTCATTGATTTTGCCTGACTTTCAGCCTTGTCAATTACATTTTCTTCCACAATTTCTTTGGTTATTACTGCTGTTTATTAAGTTTTTGTGTTTTCTCTTCTGCAAACCACAGCATATGTAAATGACCTGCTAGATCTGACATCACATCTCTTTCTCTCTCCTCTAATCACATTTCTTTTTTCCTTTTTTCTATGAATTCTGAATTAATATTTTAGTAATATCTTCAAATATTCTCATTTTTTTTTTAACATCTTTATTGGAGTATAATTGCTTTACAATGGTATGTTAGTTTCAGCTTCACAACAAAATGAATCAGTTATATATATACATATATTCCCATATCTCTTCCCGCTTGCGTCTCCCTCCCTCCCACCCTCCCTATCCCACCCCTCCAGGCGGTCACAAAGCACCGAGCTGATCTCCCTGTGCTATGCGGCTGCTTCCCACTAGCTATCTACCTTACGTTTGGTAGTGTATATATGTCCATGCCTCTTTATCGCTTTGTCACCGTTTACCCTTCCCCCTCCCCATAGCCTCAAGTCCATTCTCTAGTAAGTCTGTGTCTTTATTCCTGTTTCACCCCTAGGTTTTTCATGACATTTTTTTTTTAAATTCCATATATATGTGTTAGCATACGGTATTTGTCTCTCTCTTTCTGACTTACTTCACTCTGTATGACAGACTCTAGGTCTATCCACCTCATTACAAATAGCTCAATTTCGTCTCTTTTTATGGCTGAGTAATATTCCATTGTATATATGTGCCACATCTTCTTTATCCATTCATCCGATGATGGACACTTAGGTTGTTTCCATCTCTGGGCTATTGTAAATAGAGCTGCAATGAACATTTTGGTACATGACTCTTTTTGAATTATGGTTTTCTCAGGGTATATGCCCAGTAGTGGGATTGCTGGGTCATATGGTAGTTCTATTTGTAGCTTTTTAAGGAACCTCCATACTGTTCTCCATAGTGGCTGTATCAATTTACATTCCCACCAACAGTGTAAGAGGGTTCCCTTTTCTCCACACCCTCTCCAGCATTTATTGTTTCTAGATTTTTTGATGATGGCCATTCTGACTGGTGTGAGATGATATCTCATTGTAGTTTTGATTTGCATTTCTCTCATGATTAGTGATGTTGAGCATTCTTTCATGTGTTTGTTGGCGCTCTGTATATCTTCTTTGGAGAAATGTCTATTTAGGTCTTCTGCCCATTTTTGGATTGGGTTGTTTGTTTTTTTGTTATTAAGCTGCATGAGCTGCTTATAAATTTTGGAGATCAATCCTTTGTCAGTTGCTTCATTTGCAAATATTTTCTCCCATTCTGAGGGTTGTCTTTTGGTCTTCTTTATGGTTTCCTCTGCTGCGCAAAAGCTTTTAAGTTTCATTAGGTCCCATTTGTTTACTCTTGTTTTTATTTCCATTTCTCTAGGAGGTGGGTCAAAAAGGACCTTGCTGTGATTTATGTCATAGAGTGTTCTGCCTATGTTTTCCTCTAAGAGTTTGATAGTTTCTGGCCTTACATTTAGGTCTTTAATCCATTTTGAGCTTATTTTTGTGTACGGTGTTAGGGAGTGATCTAATTTCATACTTTTACATGTAGCTGTCCAGTTTTCCCAGCACCACTTATTGAATAGGCTGTCCTTTCTCCACTGTACATTTCTGCCTCCTTTGTCAAAGATAAGGTGACCATATGTGCGTGGGTTTATCTCTGGGCTTTCTATCCTGTTCCATTGATCTATCTTTCTGTTTTTGTGCCAGTACCATACCGTCTTGATAACTGTAGCTTTGTAGTATAGTCTGAAGTCTGGGAGCCTGATTCCTCCAGTTCCTTCTTTCGTTCTCAAGATTGCTTTGGCTATTCGGGGTCTTTTGTGTTTC
Source organism: Leucopleurus acutus (assembly GCF_964270905.1). NCBI lineage: Eukaryota > Metazoa > Chordata > Mammalia > Artiodactyla > Delphinidae > Leucopleurus > Leucopleurus acutus. The sequence continues at coordinate 96,642,065 of NC_139144.1, read as the reverse complement.
CATACAAATTGCAAAATTTTTTGTTCTAGTTCTGTGAAAAATGCCAGTGGTAGTTTGATAAATATTCTCATTTTTTTCTGGAGCATCTAATCTGCTATTCAGACCTCTTCCCTCCACTGATTTTTTTTTAATCAATAATTAAATCTTGAAGCATTTGTTTTTTAATTTCATTATATTAGGTCATATTCTTTTTATAAAATCAGTGTTCTCTAAACTCTGAATGAAAACATAAGTGAGATGTTTTCTAACATTTCCTATGACTTATAATGACTTTATTTCACAGACAGGCATTGGATCTTTTTTTCATAATGCTCATCTTATTTTAAGTTATTATATTCTCACACATCCATTGATTTTTTTTTCTATATATTAAACTTTGAAGTAGGAGGTTAGTGAGTCTTTTACCCCACATTTGAAGTTGTGATGGGACCTGACAGATGTTGGAAGCGTTAAATATTGTAAGATTTGATGAGGGAAGATGGGGGAAGTATTTTATTTTCTCTGGTTCTGTTTTGCCAGGCTACAGACAAGCTGAGCAGAAAGTCTGATCACTGAACATAGTGTTTCTTCTGCCTGGTGCTGTGGCAGCTTGACAGAAATGAAGTCATGTCCTCCCTACCCAACTGAATGACCGTCCTCAGCAGAAGGACTTCTAATGTATTCAATGAGCCACTGCACAGCGTGAAAGCCAAGTGTGAGCATCTCCCTAGGATCTCTGCACTAGAACCTGACAGCCTTCCCACAGGCTCTAAAGCATCCCCTCTCCAAGCTCCACAGCCACACCTCACCTCCAGGCCCTAACTCTTCAGATTAGGGTATATATCATAGAGCTCTCCTAGGGGGGTCCTTCTAGTTACTCCCAAAGCAGGCTTATTCTGTGCATTCTGTGAATTCTGGATTGTCACCTTGTCTGAGTGGTAATGCACATTAAAATAACACAGTAGTGGTGATATGTATGTGAATATAAATTAACTCTATCACAAAGGGGGCAGTTAGCTACCATCTGAAGTACTAGAGTCATAATTCATACTCCAGGGTGGTTATTTAAGATATGAAGCTTTCTAATCGGGAATTAATATCTTCAGAAATGGTCTAGCGCTTAAAGTTTCCTTATTGAAAACTACAATAGCAAATGTGTTAATTAACATGAAGAATATAACACAAATTTTTAACTGATTAGGAATATTTTGCGGACCCTACAAATACATAAATTGCAAAAATCAACAAACCTAGAAGCCTAATGTCATGCTGCAGTGCTCTAAGCACTACGGATGAGCTGCAGTTACAGCAGTGATGAAGACAGACTCAGCCCTGCTTCCATGATTTCACAGAATCTAGGAGGGAAAGCAAACAAGTGCACTTTCCCCTCAAGGATAAAATATGAGACCATAGATAAGGGGCACCTAGAGCAGGGCAGGGAAGGAGAACTGGCAAGAAAATTTTCCTGAAAAAAGTTAACATTTAACCTGAGACCCAAAGGATGAGTCAGAATTATCTAGTTAAAGAGAGTATATAGGAATATAGGACTTGCCTGGCAGTCTGGTGGTGGAGACTTCACCTTCCAATGCAGGGGGTGCAGGTTCGATCCCTGGTCAGGGAGATAGGATCCCACATGCATCATGGCCAAAAAACCAAAACATAAAACAGAAGCAATATTGTAACAAATTCAATAAAGACTTTAAAAAAATGGTCCCCATTAAAAAAAAAAAAAAAGAGAGAGAGTATACAGGAATATATATGTGCTTGGGAAAGGGGAGGTGGTTCTATTAGTGCTTTGTACATACTACATGCTCAATAAATATGTGTCAGGTGAATAAGTGAAGACTTGAATCCAAAAGAGAGTGTATGAAGAACCAAAAGTTTAATGTTGCCAGCAGACAGTGCTAGGGGGCTGGCAGATGTAGTGTCATAAGATGTATTGAAAAACCAGAACCTATATCCCAAGTGCCTAGCAGAGTCTCTGGCACATGGTAAGCACTCAACAACATCTGCTGAAAAACTGAACATGCAAAGACTCATAGACCATGTTAAGGAGACCAAAACTTATCCTAAGAGCAATGGAAAGTTACTAAAATATTTCATCAAGGGAATGATATGATCAAGTCTGCATTTTAGAAAGATCATTCTGACTGAAGAGTGGAAAACTGTTAAAGCCAGATTATGGCAGAGAGGTTTCTTTAGAGACGGTTGAGGAGGTCCAGGAGAGAGCAGATGGTGACTGGATACAGGGTAGCAGTGAGAAAGTGGAGGAGAAGACAGGTTTGATAAGCTCTGAGGAGACGGAATCATCATGACTTGGAGTTTAATTGAATGGGAAGGAGGAGAGAGAGAGAAGCCAAGGATAATACCCTCATTTCATGATTTGGGCAACTAAATAGATGGTCTTCCCATTCAGAGACAGGGAACTTAAGAGGATGAACATGTTTTTAGCAGAGGATGGTAATTAACACACTCGGGGGCATGTCGACACTGCACGGTCTGTGGAGCATCTCAGTGAAAAGTGAAACTAGTCAGAAGATACACTGATCTGAAGCTCAGTAGAGATTGGGGCTCAGGTAAAGACTTGGGAATCATCTTCATGAACTTGGTGATTGAAATCATGAGACTAGGAGAAGAGGGAAAAGTATAGAATTTGAGGAATAGGCAGAGGAGAAGTAAATAAAGGAGAGGGCAGAGAGAAAGAAGGAAAACCAGGAGAATGTAGAATCATGGAGGCCAAGAAAAAGAGTATATAACATAGCATGATATGGGCCCCTGTTGCAAGATCAGGCAATATAAAGACCAAATGGCGTTCATTTAATCTACTGAGTAGGAGTCATTACTGGGGGATATGGTTGTGGTGGAATTCAGACTGGAGGGAGTAAGGAGTAAGTGGAAGACAGAAGAGGCAGTGAAAACTGACCATCCTTTCAGGAATTCTGACTTTGGGGATAAAAGGAAACATCAGGTCTCTTTCAATTTCTAGTTTTCTCATGAACTGTCTTGAAAGAATTCCTGTAATAGATACATTTAAATGTATATATGCCTAATAATAAAGCTCAAGAGACAGCATTAGTCTTCCTGTGCTTGAGGTACAAAATAACAACTTTTTTGTAAATATTCATATTCGTATCACTCCAAAACTCCGATCAATGAATCACAGGATGTCCGTTCTTCTTCTCGGTTTCCATTCTCAGACATCTCCCTGCAAGTATACACATGGCGGCTAATCAACCAAACAGGTCAATCACAGTTCCTACTGCCACAAAGTCTCACCAGCCCACTGAGCTGGTGTTGTTGCTGCCATTGTCACCATAGGGAGGTGACTCTGAAAATAGGCAGTCCATCTGTTTGGTGCCGGACTCTGTCAGTTTCAACAGTGGATGCTGGAAGATGGCGTAAGGAAAACTACATTGTCCCTATTTTTGCTCTTCCTCAGAAGAGTTCTTGACTATCCATTTCAATTCACACACACACACACAAGCTGTTTTCCCCACAACACACCCACAGTACACCTAGAAGCCTTGTTTAACCATATACTAGGTGTCCCCTACAAATTTTTTCCAAGAACAACTGTGGGCATGATCTTCATCTCCCTTAACTCTCTGGTAATTACAGTTTACAGCAGACTCCACTGTCTCAGTAAGACAATTATAACACTACATAATACACTTCCTAAAAACTTAGCATTTTCATATTACTTGAAGACTATCAAAGTCAAATCTCAGCTTTGCTATGTTTTTCATTTTTTAGAATTGTGGTAAATATACGTAACATAAAATTTACCATCTTAACCATCTTTAAATGTACAATTCAGCAGTATTAACTACATTCGTGTTGCACAATCATCACTACCATCCATCTCCATGGCTCTATCCATTTCGTAAAACCGAAAGTCTATACCCATTGAACTCAGTTTTTCTCTTTGAGAAAGATGTTCTTTATTTTTAGGGCTTAGTCTAGAGAAGAAGATGTCTAATTTGACTCTCTAAGCAGAGAATCTTATACCTCAGTCTACAACACCTGGTTGAGAATTACAGTGCTCTTGTCTCTTTTCCCAGAAAAAATTAGGGGTATTTTCTTTACAACTGTGTGACTAGAATGTCCTTTCTGATGAGTTTTCCAAAGCAACAGAGATGGACTCTGAATGCCATTGACTTCAGCTCCAGAAATCCCACAGTGGCATTTCTGATTGCCACTGCAGACTGCTGACTTTCTGTAGCAAGTTTTCTGATATTATCAGGTTTAAAGAAATCATTGGACTCCAAAAGCCTTGAATAAGAATTTGAGTCTTTCTTTAGACTTGCTTATAAAAGGCAGAAGTTTCCCACAGTGCATTAGTCACAACACCTCCCCAGATCCTCTATAATCATCCCTTTGTACTATTACATTTTCTCCCTTTTTGATCGTATTTGAAGGATTTGTTTTACTTTTTTGTTGAAGTAGAAAATTCATCTGCTATCCAAGTGTATTTATTTTATTGGTAAGGTTTAATCAGAAAGTGCCTCTCCTCTACTACTGAAAAAGTTCCTCAATAATAACAACCAAGTCTCTGAACCCTACTGTGTCCAACAGAGCAATGGAGTGAGCGTAACTGGTATCCAATAAATACGTGGAGTCCTTCTGGACAGCAACCCAGGGTCTGCAAGTAATTAAACTGTGACCAGAGGAAATGAAGTTTGATAAGATTTTAAAAAAAAACAAACTTGGAGGATTATCCAAGTAAAATAAAAGGCAGCATTAATATCAAAGCCCTCAAAATATGCACGTCCATGATCCAACACTTACGTTTCTGAGCACTTAAGCTTAAGAAAATTATTTAGGGTGTGTACAAAGATGCTTGTGCTTGGGTGTTCAGTGTACATTTGCTGTGCCAGAAAAAGAGCTAGAATACTAAGAATTTATAGTCAAGGTACCAGGTAGCATGCTAATAAACTTGTAAGCATTTTCTTGCTAATTTCCATAACAAACCTTTATGAAGTTTTACTATAATTACTCCTATTTAGAGACGAAGAAATGGAAGCTTAAAGAGATGAAGTAACTTAGTCAAAGACATCCAGCTAGTAAATGGCAGAGCCAGGAATCAAACCCAAGACTAACTTAAAACCTTTGTTCTTACCCACTACTCTTTACTAGAAGAATCACAATTGTCCAAATGTTGAATAAATCATATATATGTATATGTAATAATAATATATCATCAAAATCTATATTTTGACTTGAAGGGATATCTATAATATAGTGTTAGCTTAACCTATAGTACCTATATTACAAAATAATATATACAATATCATCCCAATTTTCTAAATGACCCAGTATCTATCTATCTATCTACCTACCTACCTATCTTCTTACATACTTACTCATCTAGAAAGCGTACACATCCAGAAAAGTTAAAAATAACTACAGCTAAATGTGTAAAGTAATATGAATGTTTTTATTTTCTCAGTTTTCCTTGCCAGTGTTTTCTAACCATTTTTTGTAATGAGCACATGTAGCCTTCACAGTAAGGAAAGTATAATAAAAGGAAAACTTTAAATGTGATATGCAATAAAGACTCCTTGATAGTAAGACTTCAGTATTGTTCACCCTCACCCCACTCCCTGTATCCAGTGGAGTGTCATGCTCAAGAAATACTGAATAGTCACCACCTTCACGTAGCATACGGTCTGGAAGGTGAGCGGCTGGGGCCAGAGAGGAGGAGCCTATCATAAAGGGGACTGAGCAGAGTGTGTGACAGTGACGGGACCAATGGGACACACGAGGATCTGCTCACTAATGGTAGTGACTTCAGATGAATTTCTTTTCTTAAAATTTTTATTTTGACAATTTCAGACTTGCAGAAATGTTGTAAGGAAAGTACAAATAAATAATTTACAGATACTCTTCACCCAGACTCTTACCTGTTAACATTTTACTATATTTTCTTTCCACTCTATTTCAAGAAGATTCAGACACAGAGAAAGGATAAGTCTGTGTTAAGGTATTCTGTTTTCTAAATTCTTCTAAAATCGTTCCCCTGTATTAGAATCCCTCTAGGGGGAACCTTCCTCTTTCAGAGGCTACAGACTCCTTTCCCCTCCTTGCCCAACCCACTCCCTTTGCCAAGAACACTTATCAGGAAGAAGTGTTTGCTCAGGGACGCTGACAAGACACAGACTGTTAGAGGGAGGAAGGAAGGATACTGCCTGAACAGAAGGAGCGTATTCTCATTGGAAGAGCCTCCACCACCACAGCAAGCTAAGGCCACTGGGAAGATCGCCACCTGCAGACCAGCCGAGTCTTCCAGGGAGAGAGCAGGTGAGTCTGTGTCCATCCCCTCTGTACAGATTGCTGGCTCTGCCCCCCTGCCAAGGACTTCAGGGACAATTGTCCTGTCTGTCTGACTCCTGTCATAGTCTTTTTTTTTTGCTATTTTTTATTTTATTTTTCCAGTTTTTTATTGACATGTAGTTGATGTATAATTTTATATATAAATTACACGTGTACAATACAGTGATTCACAATTTTTAAAGGTTATACTTCATTTAGTTATTATAAAATATTGGTTATATTCCCCATGTTGTACAATATATCCTTGTAGCTTATTTTATTTTTTAATAGATCTTTATTGGAGTATAATTGCTTCACAATACTGTGTTAGTTTCTGTTGTACAACAAAGTGAATCAGCCATATGCATACATATGTTCCCATATCCCCTCCCTCTTGAGCCTCCCTCCCATCCTCCCTAACCCATCCCTCTAGGTCATCGCAAAGCACCGAGTTGACCTCCCTGTGCTATCCTGCTGATTCCCACTAACTATTTTACATTCATTAGTGTATATATGTCAACGCTACTCTCACTTCGCCCCAGCTTCCCCCTCCCACCCTGTGTCCTCTAGTCCATTCTCTATGTCTACATCTTTATTCCTGCCCTACAACTAGGTTCCTCAGTACCATTTTTTTTTTTTTTTTAGATTCCATATACATGCGTTAACACATAGTATTTGTTTTTCTTTCTGACTTACTTCACTCTGTATGACAGACTACAGGTCCATCCACCTCACTACAAATAATTTTGTTTCTTTTTATGGCTCAGTAAAACTCCACTGTATATATGTGCCATGTCTTCTTTATCCATTCATCTGTCGATGGACATTTAGGTTGGTTCCATGTCCTGGATATTGTAAATAATGCTGCAATGAACATTGTGGTACATGTCTCTTTTTGAATTATGGTTTTCTCAGGGTATATGCCCAGTAATGGGATTGCTGGGTCATATGGTAGTTCTATTTTCAGTTTTTTAAGGAACCTCCATACTGTTTTCCATAGTGGCTATATCAATTTACATTCCCACCAACAGTGCAGGAGGGTTCCCTTTTTACCACACCGTTCCAGCATTTATTGTTTCTAGATTTTTTGATAATGGTCATTCTGACTGGTGTGAGGTGATACCTCATTGTAGTTTTGATTTGCATTTCTCTAATAATTAGTGATATTGAGCATCTTTTCATGTGCCTCTGGGCCATCTGTATGTCTTCCTTGGTGAAATGTCTATTTAGGTCTTCTGCCCATTTTTTAACTGGATTGTTTGATTTTTTGATATTGAACTCCATGAGCTGTTTGTATGTTTTGGAGATTAATCCTTTGTCTGTTGTTTCATTTGCAAATGTTTTCTCCCATTCTGAGGGTTGTCTTTTTGTCTTGTTTATGGTTTCCTTTGCTGTGCAAAGGCTTTTAAGTTTAATTAAGTCCCATTGTTTATTTTTGTTTTTATTTCCATTACTCTAGGAGGTGGGTCAAAAAAGATCTTGCTATGGTTTATGTCAAAGAGTGTTTTTCCTATGTTTTCCTCTAAGAGTTTGATAGTGTCTGGCCTTACATTTAAGTCTTTAATCCATTTTGAGTTTATTTTTGTGTATGGTGTTAGGGAGTGTTCTAATTTCATTCTTTCACATGTACCTGTCCAGTTTCCCAGCACCACTTATTGAAGAGGCTGTTTTTTCTCCATTGTATATTCTTGCCTCCTTTGTCATAAATTAGGTGCCCATATGTGCGTGGGTTTATCTCTGGGCTTTCTATCCTGTACCATTGATCTATATTTCGGTTTTTGTGCCAGTACCATACTGTCTTGATTACTGTAGCTTTGTGGTATAGTTTGAAGTCGGAGAGCCTCATTCCTCCAGCTCCGTTTTTCTTTCTCAAGATTGCTTTGGCTATTTGGGGTCTTTTGTGTTTCCCTATGAATTGTAAAATTTTTTGTTCTAATTCCGTGAAGCATGCCATTGGTAGTTTGATAGGGATTGCATTGAATCTGTAGATTGCTTTGGGTAGTATAGTCATTTTCACAATATTGATTCTTCCAATTCGAGAATATGGTATATTTCTCCATCTCTTTACATCATCTTTGATTCCTTTCATCAGTGTTTTATAGTTTTCTGAGTACAAGTCTTTCGCCTCCTTAGGCAGGTTTATTCCTAGGTATTTTGATTTTTTTGTTGTGATGGCAAATGGGAGTGTTTCCTTAATTTCTCTTTCTGATTTTTCATTGTTGGTGTATAGGAATGCCAGAGATTTCTGTGCATTAATTTTGTATCCTGCAACCTTACCAAATTCATTGATTAGCTCTAGTAGTTTTCTGGTGGCATCTTTAGGATTCTCTGTGTATAGTATCATGTCATCTGCAAACAGTGACAGTTTTATTTCTCCTATTCCAATTTGTATTCCTTTTATTTCTTTTTCTTCTCTGATTGCTGTGGCTAGGACTTCCAAAACTATATTGAATAAGAATGGCAAGAGTGGACATCCTTGTCTTGTTCCTGATCTTAGTGGAAATGCTTTCAGTTTTTCACCATTGAGTATGATGCTTGCTGTGGGTTTGTCATATGTGTCCTTTATTATGTTGAGGTAGGTTCCCTCTATGCCCATTTTCTGGAGAGTTTTTATCATAAATGGGTGTTGAATTTTGTCAAAAGCTTTTTCTGCATCTATTGAGATGATCATATGGCTTTTATTCTTCAATTTGTTAATATGGTATATCACATTGATTGATTTGCATATATGGAAGAATCCTTGCATCCCTGGGATAAATCCCACCTGATCATGGTGTATGATCCTTTTAATGTGTTGTTGGATTCTGTTTGCTAGTATTTTGTTCAGGATTTTTTCATCTGTGTTCATCAGTGATATTGGTCAATAATTTTCTTTTTTTGTGGTATCTTTTTCTGGTTTTGGTATCAGGGTAATGGTGGCTTTTTAGAAGGAATTTAGGAGTGTTTCTCCCTCTGCAATTTTTTGGAAGAACTTGAGAAGGATCGGTGTTAGCTCTTCTCTAAATATTTGCTAGAATTTGCCTATGAAGCCATCTGTTCCTGGACTTTTGTTTGCTGGAAGATTTTTAATTACAGTTTAAATTTCATTACTTGTGATAGATCTGTTTATCTTTTCTAATTCTTCCTGGTTCAGTCTTGGAAAATTGTACCTTTCCAAGAATTTGTCCATTTCTTCGTGGTTGTCCTTCTTATTGGCATAGAGTTGTTTGTAGTAGTCTCTTATAATCCTTTGTATTTCTGCAGTGTCAGTTGTGATTTCTCCTTTTCCATTTCTAATTTTATTGATTTGCGTCCTCTCCCTTTTTTTCTTGATGAGTCTGGCTAAGGGTTTTCAATTCTGTTTATCTTCTCAAAGAACCAACTCTTAGTTTTATTGATCTTTGCTATTGTTTTCTTCATTTCTATTTCATTTATTTCTGCTCTGATCTTTATGATTTCTTTCCTTCTACTGACTTTGGGTTTTCTTTGTTCTTTGTCTAGTTGTTTTAAGTGTAGGGTTAGATTGTTTGAGATTTTTCTTGTTTCTTGAGGTGAGATTGAATTGCTATAAATTTCCCTCTTAGCACTGCTTTTGCTGCATCCCATAGGTTTTGGATCATCGTGTTTTCATTGTCATTTGTTTCTATGTATTTTTTAATTTCTTCTTTGATTTCTTCAGTGACCTCTTGGTTATTTAGTAGCGCACTGTTTAGCCTCCATATATTTGTGTTTTTTACAGTTTTCTTTTCCTGTAATTGATTTCCAATTTCATAGTGTTGTGGTCAGAAAAGATGTTTGATATGACTTCAATTTTCTTAAATTTTCCAAGGCTTGATTTGTGACCCAAGATGTGATCTATCCTGGAGAATGTTCCATGTGCACTTGAGAATAAAGTGTATTCTGCCACTTTGGGGTGGAATGTTCTATAAATATCAATTAAATCTATCTGGTCTATTGTGTCATTTAAAGCTTGTGTTTCCTTATTTATGTTCTGTTTGGATGATCTGTCCATTGGTGTAAGGGGGGTGTTAAAGTCCCCTACTATTATTGTGTTACTGTTGATTTCTCCTTTCATGGTTGTTAGCATTTGCCTTATACATTGAGGTGCTCCTATGTTGGATGCACAAACATTTATAATTGTTATGTCTTCTTCTTGGATTGATACTTTGATTATTATGTCGTGTCCCTCCTTATCTCTTGTAACAGTCTTTATTTTAAAGTCTATTTTATCTGATATGAGTATTACTACTCCAACTTTCTTTTGATTTCCATTTGCATGGAATATCTTTTTCCATCCCCTCACTTTCAGTCTGTATGTGTCCCTAGGTCTGAAGTGGGTCTCTTGTAGACAGCATAGATACGGGTCTTGTTTTTGTAACCATTCAGCCAGTCTGTGTCTTTTGGTTGAGGCATTTATCCATTTATGTTGAAGGTTATTAGTGATATGTATGTTCCTACTACTATTTTCTTAATTGTTTTGGGTTTGTCTTTGTGGGTCTTTTTCTTCACTTGTGTTTCCACCTAGACAAATTTCTTCAGCATTTGTTGTAGAGCTGGTTTGGTGGTGTTGAATTCTCTTAGCTTTTGCTTGTCTGAAAAGCTTTTGTTTTCTCCATCGAATCTGAATGAGATCCTTGCTGGGTAGAGTAATCTTGGTTGTAGGTTTTTCTTTCATCACTTTAAGTATATCCTGCCACTCCCTTCTGGCCTGCAGAGTTTGTGCTGAAAAATCAGTTTATAACCTTATGGGGGGATTCCTTTGTATGTTTTTTTTGGTTTTCCCTTGCTGCTTTTAATAGTTTTTCTTTGAATTTAATTTTTGTTAGTTTGATTAATATGTGTCTTGGTGTGTTTTTCCTAGGGTTTATCCTGTATGGGACTCTCTCTGCTTCCTGGACTTGGGTGACTATTTCCTTTCCCATGTTAGGGAAGTTTTTGACTATAATTTCTTCAAATATTTTCTCAGACCCTTTCTTTTTCTCTTCTTTTTCTGGGACCTCTATAAATCGAATGTTGGTGTGTTTAGTGTTGTCCCAGAGGTCTCTGAGATTTCAATTTTTTTCATTCTTTTTTCTTTGTTCTGTTCCTTGGCAGTTATTTCCACCATTTTGTCTTCCAGCTCCCTCATTCGTTCTTCTGCCTCAGTTATTCTGTTATTGATTCCTTCTAGTGTATTTTTCATTTCAGTTATTGTATTGTTTATCTCTGTTTGTTTGTTTTTTAGTTCTTCTAGATCTTTGTTAAACATTTCTTGTATTTTCTCAATCTGTGCCTCCATTCTATTTCTGAGATTCTGGATCATCTTTACTATCATTACTCTGCATAGTTTTTCAGGTAGATTGCCTATCTCCTCTTCATTTATTTGGTCTTGTAGGTTTTCACCTTGCTCCTTCATCTGTGACATATGCTTTTGCCGTCTCTCTTTTTTTTTAATGAGTGGGATTGTGTTCCTGTCTTAATGGTTGTTTCGCCTGAGGCTTCCAACAGTGGAGTCTGTAGGTTGTTGAGTAGAGCTGGGTCTTGCTGCTGAGATGAGGACCTCCATGAGACCTCACTCTGATGAATATTCCCTGGGGTCTGAGGTTTTCTATTGGTCCAGTGGTTCGGACTTGCAGCTCCCACTGCAGGAGCTTCAGCCCAACCCCCGGCTCGTGAACCAAGATCCCACAAGCCATGTAGGGTGGCATAAAAAAAAAAAGAGAACAATAACAAAGTAAAAAATAAAATTAGACTACGAAACTAACAGGTACGTTAGAAAGAATCTAAAAATAAAAATATAGATGAATCAACAAGCAGAAAGTACATCAGTACCACAATAGTAAAAAAGAGGAGGAGGAAAAAGAAAAAAAAAGTGGGGGGGGGAGGCTTTAGCTTTGGAGGGCGGGGCCTAAGCAAGGGCGAGGTTTGGACAGTGGGCGGGGCCAATGCTCAGGACCCACAGGGCTGGAAAAGGCCCTGGAGGCTGTGGGGAGTGGGGCTTAGGCTCAAGGAACAAAAGGGTTCCAGGCGTGCCCCCCACCCTTGGGCTCAGAGGGCGGGGGACCTCACCTGGGAGCCCAGCAGGCTTCCTGGGCTCAAGTGGGCAGGGCAATCACCCTCCTCTCCTCTCCTGCTCACCTGGTCCCGGAGGGCCTCTCCCGCCTGCCTCTCCTGATCTCCCTGGCCTAACGGATGCCGATCCTGTCTGGTTTCCACTTATCCTCCCCCCTCGATCTCCCCATGTCCGACCAGTTCACTTGGGGGTTCCTCCTGTCTCCTTGGGTGTCAGGGTCCCCCACCAGCGGCCAGCAGGTGCCCTAGTTGTGGGGAGACACTAACTTGGCGTCTTTCCACACCGCCATCTTGACTCCGCCCCTGGCATACTCTTTTGAAGACAAAGACTTTTGAGAGCTGAAGTCAGTATGGCCAAGACTACAAATTAAAGTTCCAGGGAGCAAGGGTCATTTCAAGGTTAAGGGTTCTCAAAGTCCAGGAGAGGATTTATTTCATCAGAGTTTAGGAGTCCACAAGTGGGAACAGGGCTGAGGCCTAGAGCTAGGGATGGTGAAAGAGAGGCAGTATGCCAAGTTCAGAGGCTACCAATGAGCACAAGATCCTACCTGTCTTCTGGGCATGTGCTGAGTCTCCTCCTTGAACCTATCAGTGTCATGCCTGGCTTCCAAGCCCTTCAAGGGTGCTCTGAGAAAGAGTCTGGCATGTGCCCTGGTGGAAAGAAGGCTTGTCCCAGATTCCAATGCTGATATTGTGCTCTCATGCCCACAGCCTCCTCATCTCCTGCGTCATGAACTGGCACATGATAATCTCTGGGCTTATTGTAGTTGTGCTTAAAATTGTTGGAATGACCTTATTTCTGCTTTATTGTGAGTATTTGATCAACCTCTTACCCCAACTCATATTGTTTTCTTCTTTGACTCTTCTCTCAGAATGCAGGGTTGAATATAAAGGTTAAATGCCCAGGTCTTTCCAGCTGAGGGCAACTGACTGCCCTTCTCACTCCCGGACACACACAATGGGTCAGGTTCCTTGGTCTACCTTGGAGATGTAGATAGAATGGACCAGTGTCTGACGGTTAGAACCCCACATAAAGCTTTTGCCACTAGAGTATTAGTTGGGTAATCTGAGCTGAAGTACTCAGCAGTGCTTGTTATAGTTGCTAAAATTTGAAAATACAGCTCCAGTCCAACCCAATGATAAGCTCTGGGAAGAACTACAATAAAGGTAATAGGATTTTACTGAGCGAGATATTTTCCTTTATGTACACAGAAACTAATTCATCCAAATGTTCAGAAAAAGAGGACTCATGTCAAAAGATTTTACTGCAATTGCAGCAAGTAAAATTTTCTCCAGCCTCAGAAGCCAGTGGGGAAAATAAATGAGGAAGGAAATGTGATTCGGAGGCAGCAGTTGGATAAGAGGTGTGTACCATATGATCCAATCTAAAGGTAAATTCCTACCACATAAGAGAGCGGGAAGAAAATATGGATGTGAATGAGTAAAAATATTCACAGAAAACACATGCACATCTTGACCGACCTGAGTCAGAGAGTTCAACATGTCACGTTAACATGTGTCACAGTGCCCTAGCAGCCTCACGGTGACGTCTGTCTGTTATGTATATTGTGCAGCCACCTTTGGGGCTGAGCCAACAGCTGATTTTCTTTTCAGTCCCACAGATTTTTTTTTTTTGCGGTACGCGGGCTTCTCACTGTTGTGGCGTCTCCCGCTGCAGAGCACAGGCTCCGGACGCGCAGGCTCAGCGGCCATGGCCCACGGGCCCAGCCACTCCGCAGCATGTGGGATCTTCCCTGACTGGGGCACGAACCCGTGTCCCCTGCATCGGCAGGCAGACTCTCAACCACTGTGCCACCAGGGAAGCCCACAACAGCAGTGTTTATTACATCCATGTTATGTTTTTTTGGAGGGGGGCAGGGCAAGATAAGGCTAATTTTATCTATTTATTTTTTTATACAGCAAGTTTTTATTAGTTATCTATTTTATACATATTAGTGTATATATGTCAGTCCCAATCTCCCAATTCATCCTACCACCACCACCTACACCCCACTTTCCCCTCTTGGTGTCCCACTACTGGGCATATACCCAGAGAAAACCATAATTCAAAAAGACACATGCACCCCAATGTTCATTGCAGCACTATTTACAATAGCCAGGTCATGGAAGCAACCTAAATGCCCATTGACAGATGAATGGATAAAGAAGATGTGGTACATATATACAATGGAATATTACTCAGCAATAAAAAGGCACGAAATTGGGTCATTTGTGGATATGTGGATGGACTTAGAGACTGTCATACAGAGTGAAGTTAAGTCAGAAAGAGAAAAACAAATATCGTATATTAACGCATATATGTGGAACCTAGAAAAATGGTACAGATGAGCCGGTTTGCAAGGCAGAACTAGAGACACAGATGTAGAGAACAAACATATGGACACCAAGGGGGCAAAGCGGTGGGGGGCTGGGGGTGGTGGTGAGATGAACTGGGAGATTGGGATTGGCATGTATACACTAATATGTATAAAATAGATAACTAGTAAGAACCTGCTGTATAAAAAAATTTTTTTTAATTCTTTAAAAAAAAAAGATACTGGCTATAATTCCCTATTCTATACAATAGACAACAATTGTATAGAACAATTGATATACAACAATATATCCTTGTTGCTTATCCATTTCAAACACAGTAGTCTGTATCTGTTAATCCCATACCCTTAATTTTCCCCTCCCCCCTTCTGTCTCCCCTCTGGTAACCACTAGTTTGTTTAGTATATCTGTGAGTCTGTTTCTGTTTTGCATATACATTCATTTGTGTTATTTTTCAGATGCCACATATAAGTGACATCACATAGTATTTGTCTTTCTCTGATTTATTTCACTAAGCATAGTATTCTCTAGGTCCATCCATGTTGCTGCAAATGGCAGAACTTCATTTTTTTATGGCTGAGTAATATCCCATTGTATATATGTACCGCATCTTCTTTATCCATTCATCTGTTGATGGGCACTTGGGTTGCTTCCATATCTTGGCTATTGTAAATAATGCTGCTATGAACACTGGGGTACATGTATCTTTTTAAATTAGTGTTTTCATTTTTTTCTGGATATATACCCAGGAGTAGAATTGCTGGATCACATGATAGTTTTATTTTTAGCTTTTTGAGGAATCCATGTTTTCCACACTGGCTGCACCAACAGTGTATAAGAGCTCCCTTTTCTCCACATCCTCTCCAACATTTGTTATTTGTACATTTTTGATGATAGCCATTCTGACCGGTGTGAGGTGATATCTCATTGTGGTTTTGATTTGCATTTCTCTAATACTAATACTGACTATCTTTTCATGTGCCTGTTAGCCACCTATATGTCTTCTTTGGGAAAAGTCTATTCAGGTCTTCTGCCCATTTTTTGATTGGGTTGTTTGTTTTTTCGGTATTGAGTTCTATGAGCTGTTTATAATCATGTGGAAATTTCCAAAATTATTTAGAATTTAAACAATAGTGAAAATGGCACATATCAAAGATGATGGATAGAAAACCCACAAGAACATATACATAAATTACTAGAAATAGTAAGAGAATATAGCAAAGCAACAAACTATTAAATCAACTTATGAATACCAATTGCATTTCCATCATCACCAATAAACAGAAAATATAATTTTATGCAAGTACGTCAATTAAAATGATAGAAAAATATAAAGCACTTTAGGAATAAACTTAATAAGATATGTACAAGACATGAATGCAGATAATATAAAACTCTTGAAATGCATCGAAGGGAAACATAAATAGAGAGCTATCTCAGCTCCATGGCTAGGAACAATCAATATCAGAAAATATCAATACTTTGCAACTGATATAAAAAGTCAAAGCAATTCCAAATAAATCCCAGTAGAGTTTTTCATAGAACTTGACAAGTTGATTTTTAAATTTATGTAAAAGAATTCCTAAGCATTCCTGATGAAGAATAAGATGGCTGGCCAACCATATCACACATCACAAATTATGATAAAGTCATAACTATTAAGGCATTGTGGTCTATAATAAATAAACCAATGGAACAGCAACAAGAGCCCAGAAACAGACCCATATACAGATGGAACTTTGATAGATGACAGAACAGGTGTTGCAGATCAGTGGGGAAAGAAGGGACCATTGACAAATGATATTTGGATATTTAGCTTACTATCTTTAAAAAATGAAATTGGATCGCTACTTCACATCATTCACAAAAATCAAATCTAAATTATATGAAAATTTAAATATGAAAATCAAAGCTTTAAAATCTTTAGAAGTAAATATAAAGGAATATCTTTCTGATCTTGTGGTCATAAAAGATATTTTCAACTTGGCACAATGCTCAATAACCACAAAGACGGATAATTCAAGTTTTAAAGTGAATTATCTTGAAGTTAAGAGCTCTTATTCATCAAAATACACCATAAAGAGAAGATCAAGCCACAGAGTGGAAGATATTTTCAACATATATAACTGACAAACAAGTAATATCTAGAGCATTTATAGAAGTCCTATGAAGCAATATTTTTAAAATTTAATACACAAAATTTTCAAAAGACATAAAAGAGTTGTTCCCAAAAGAAACATTATTGTCAGAAGGAGAAGGAAGAGGAGGATGGGGGCGGAGGATGTTAATCATCACTACTAGTAAAGGTAATAAAATTAAAATGATAATAAGATATTTGACACTTAATCAGCAAAAAAATTAAAAAGCTTGACAATACCCAGTGTTGGAAGAACTCATAAATTGCTGGAGGGTGTGTAAAAGTGAACATTTGCATGCTCTTATGACCCAGCAATTCCACTCCTAATTATATGCTCTAGTTATATACCAAGAGGTGTACTTACAGATATAAACCGATATGTGAATATACCAATACACACACACACACACACACACACACACACACACACACACACACACACATACAGAATATGTATCACAGATATATACACAAGAATACTTTCTAAGGTACGTGGTACAAGTACATTTACAGTAACACTGTTCAAAATAGCAGAAAACTAGAAATAACTCAAATGTCTGTCAAGAAAAGAACCAGTGTGAATTCACACTGAATTATAATACAGCAATGAAAAATAAAATACCATCACATCTAACAGTTTTAGATGAATCTTAAAAACATTAAGAACAATTTGCAGGTCTATTTTTATATGTATGTAAGATATTATTTTATAACATAAAACTTTTTCCTTTCCGGACACGTTAAACATTAAGAACGTGTAGTTAAGTTTTATCCAAGTAGCTGAGCTCCCCCTCACCATCAAATCATTATGATTTCCTGACCAGCACAAGTTTTTTAGAATTTCCACAAGGAGCGTTGAGCCCCAGCCTTGAAGCCTTAACAGAGTAGATTGCTCCCCATCACTTACGGTAAGAAGCAGTGTGCTGCCGTTATCACCCACTGAGAAGCAATCAGAGTCCCCATATAGGACTGGTAACTGGATTTCAGGTATAATAAATAGAAAAGATGACTTAGGTCTTCAGTGTCTTCAATAACAAATGAGATAACACCTGAAACACAGAGAGGGGAGAATCAGGGATACAACCCAGCTGATTAATGGAAACTTGGTGTGGTTATGGAGATTTCAAGACACCAGTGTCCAAAAATATCAATATTTACCACATTAATCACTTAGTCTACCATGTGGTACTAGAGTTCCATACTGCACAAACACTGTACTAAGCACTTTAGGTACTTTTAAAATGTTTTTTAATTTTCACAGGAAAAATAAAAAAAAAACCCTGGGGTGGATACATTTTATATTATTTTACAGAGTAAAAGCTTAACATTAGGAGACTTACTTAAAGCCATACAACTAGTGAATGATGGTTGGTTCAAGGATTCCGATTTCAGTCTATTTGATCCTAAATCCCATGTATGTACTTCTCCTCGACATGACCTCCCTGCTTCCCCTCACCCTGTCTGCAGCTTTCCAGAATAGCTTAGCTCATTTCCAATCTCCCAAAGGCTCAAGGCTTCTTGGTTCTATCCATAGTCACAGCAATGCAGCCTTTCCTACAGCTCCCTGACTTTTCCTACTAGTGAATTGCAGGGATGCTCTGAGACTAGTCATCATGACTCCAACAGCAATAAATTCATTAATTAAATAAAAAATAAAAACTTTAATTCTGGCATGAAAACATAGGGAGAGATACTTTGTACTGATGGGCACTTAAATATAAAATAGTACTTATTCTCTGGAAATAGGTACCTGGATTCAAATTCTAGCTCTATCTTTACTACTAGCGTGAACTTGAACAAATTATGTAAATCTCTATATCTTGATTTCCTTATTTGTACACTGAAATCATAAATGAACTTCTCGCCTAAGGCGACTGTGAAGATTAAATGTGTTAATATATGTAAGTAGCTTGGAGGAATGTTTGGCTTATAATGTATTCAATAAATGTTATTTCTTACTAAGGCAGTTTCAAGAACATTTTTATGTTGATAAAGTGCAAAATAATGCTCAGAAAAAAGACATAGACAAAGCCTCTCCATGACCCACCAAATAACTAAACGTCAGATATTGACTGACACCTCCCTTCTTGGCCTTACTGCTGTTTCTTTACCAGTGATAGCTCTAGCCCTAATATAATCCTCCTAGCTCCTAAATAAAACTTTTGAGGTACCCAGTTAGGGTTGAGGGACCCCAATTTGGATTAGGATGTTCCCTCTTCTCAACTGCATCTAATTCTGAACTGACCCCATTTCTGTAACTCCATCTTCAGAATTATCCAGCACAAGCTCAAACCCTGTAAGACACCCCTTCCAACTCCCCCTTAACTGGGACACTTCTGAGGTTCTCTGGAGTGTGTCCTCCCTGATGCATAAAGCAAAATAAATCTCACTTTAAAAAAATTACTGGTTAGTGGGTTCAACAAGTTAGATCAAATCTTGCTTTCTCCAGTTTAGGAAAGGACAGAGGAAAATATAAAACTATTAATTTTTTAAAAATCTATGTTCTAATCGGGGCTTCTCTTGCTATGTCAATTTATATTTCAGGGTCTATTGGTTTTCCATCTATACACATGACATAGTAGAGGAACAATGACTTGTACAATATCCCCAGCACTTAGCACAATGTCTAGCGCATAGTAGAAACTCAATACATATATATTATACAAATGAATTAATGAGATTAGAACTCACTTTGTGTGCAGGGGTCCCCTGGAAGGCTATGAAATTAATGCAATGGTTTTATGGATTCATATGTGAAGCAAGCATCATCAGAAGACTAGAAGTTAATATTATGCACATATATGCATGTACTTTTTTCCAAATCTATATATGCATGCATTTGCTTTTTTAATTTACTGAATACTTACATGTACCAGGAAATATTGATATATTGGATGTTAAATATAAAGGGGTATCCAAGACAAAAGTAGACTTTGTCTTCATGAAGTGAGGGAGGTAGACAATAAGCAAATTGTGATGAGACAATAAAAAAAACAAATTGTGATGAGACAGTAACAGTGTTTTATGAGAAAGAATGATAAGGGCAGTAAATGAAAAATCTAATTTACTTTGGTTGGCAAAGAAGTACTTGCTGGGAAAGTGACAGTTAATCTGAGACATAAAAGATGAGAAAAAACAGCCATGGGAAGGTTAGGGTGAAGAGTTTCCCAAGAGAGGAAATGCATGTGCAAAGGCTCAAAAATGGGGAAGAACTAGGAGTGCTCAGGAATCTGAAAAGAACCAGTGAGACTGAAGCCTAGAGAGCAAGGGAAATATTGGCCTAAGGTGAGCCTGGAGAGGAGGCAGGGACCTCATCAAGCAGGGCTTCAAAGCCATAGTCAGAAATTTGTATTTTATTCTACGTGTAATAGAAAATTTTGAAGAATTTGATGTATGGGAGTGATATGATCCTATTATATTTTTAAAACATCACTTGCTTCCGATTAGACACAGGGTTAAAAAAGGCAAGAGTAGAAACAGGTTTATTGAAGTAGACCTAGCAAAAAGTGATGTGGCTTGTGTTACTGTGGCAGCAATGAAGATGGAGAAGGTCAGATAAGTAGATGGATATGAGACCTATTTCAAAAGTAGAGTGGACAGGAAATCCAGTTAAATACTATTTTGATAATAAAATACAAATTGCTTTAGCATGTATAGTTAATTCACCTTTTTGTTATTATATAAGTTTTTAATAACATCATAAAAAGACTCAAGGGCTTCCCTGGTGGCACAGTGGTTGAGAATGCAGGGGACATGCGTTCGAGCCCTGGTCTGGGAAGATCCCACATGCCGCGGAGCAACTGGGCCCGTGAGCCACAACTACTGAGCCTGCGCGTCTGTAGCCTGTGCTCCGCAACAAGAGAGGCCGCGACAGTGAGAGGCCCGCGCAGCTCGATGAAGAGTGGCCCTGGCTTGCCACAGCTAGAGAAAGCCCTCGCACAGAAACGAAGACCCAACACAGCCAAAATAAATAAATAAAAAATTAATAAAATTCCTACCCCCAACATCTAAAAAAAAAGACTCACAATATTTTAAGACTAAAAGGAGTTCTCATGCTCAAAAAGGCTGAGAACCACTGGCATAGGTAGTGTTCTCATTCCTTCTTACTCTAAGCTCTTCCAGTACATAAATCTAACTCTTATTTAACTCCCATCATCTATCCCTGATTCCAGACCATCTCTCACTAGCTTCTAAGTCTGCACTACCACTAGATCCAACTTATCTCTAGCAACAAGATATCCAGGGTCCCTTGAAGCCACTGGGACTTCCAAGGAAAGGTGAAGAACAGATCTTCTACTAATTAAGACTGAGTTATGTACCTGGCTGAGCCCCCCAACTAAATATTGGTCATATACTCTAAATGTGTCCACGTTTTTTTCCACCAAAGCCCTGATGCCCTGTGACCCAAGGTACTGTGTCACTCTTAACAGAGCTTTATAAAGTCACTGATTCTAAGAACTCATTATAAACTTATATACATTGACTCTTTTCCCCCCTCCATTTCTTATCAGACCCTGCCTGTTTTTACTTCCTTCTCTACCCAAGTTAGATTCCTTTATTTATCATTTCAACTATGCTCTTATTCTTTGGAACTCCCTTGTCCTAACACCCTTGAGCCATGCTTCAAATGGCCAAATCTTAACTCCATTTTAATGCACCTATATGCCTTCACTGTATCTGTAGCTTTAACTCTCTTAATTTCTCATGGAACACATTAACTACACCCTCCTCTTAGAAACAGACTCCCCTGACTTGTATAAAATCACATTTTTATTCCCTCCTGACTCTTAAGGTACTTCACTGGTCTCTCATCTTCTACCCTCCAAAACATGAAAGCTCAACTTACAGTTGATCCAAGATGGAGTAGCCCCATTCCTCCCAGCTCCTCCCTTTTACAACTAAAAGAACCCTGCACAACAAACACAACAAACAAACATAGACTCAAAGTTGACAAGAAGGAAGTGTACTGCCTAGAAAACTGGGGACTTAAGGAACAACATGGCAGTAACTTCCCTGCGTTTACCTTTTATTTATATCTCCAAAGATCCAGGACAGGGCACAGGAGCAGCCCACAACCCAGAACCTCCAACTGACAAAGACAAAAAAACAAACAAACAACAAAAAAAAACCCAAAAATGACCTCTAAGTAAAAACCTGCTGCTCCTAGTTACAGGAAAGGGAAAAGGGTGGTCTAACAGGACGTCTTATGGACAATACCCACCCTACTCTCACCAAACAACAAAGGAAAAAATGCCCACACACCATGGCTTCACCAGGGCTGAGCAGGCAGCTCATCTTCTACCCCCAATCCCAGTGGAAGCAGGCTTTAGACCACCTTTTCCCTTTCCTGTAACTAGGAGGAGGTGTTTACTAAAGGCTCTAATGGATAAAGGAGGCAGCATGCAATCACAGAAGGGGAATATAAGTAGAAAATTGGAAATCTCAAGAAAGAACCAAAAAGAAATGTTAAAAGTAAAAAACACTAACAGAAATATGCCTTTGATAGGTTTATTAGTAGACTGGACATAGCTGAGGAAAGAATCTTTGAGCTTCCACATGTATCAATAGAAACTTCCAAAGCTGAAAAAAGAGAACAAAGACTGGAAAAGACAGAACAGAATATCCCCAAACTGTGAGACAACTATAAAATGTGTAACACATGCATAACGAGAATACCAGAAGGAAAAGAGAGAAGGGAACAGAGGAATATTTGTAATAATAATAACTGAGAATTTCCTCCAAATTAATGACATATCAAATCACAGATCCAGGAAGCTCAGAGAACACCAAGCAGGATAAGTACCAAGAAACTACACTTAGACATGTCACTTTCAAACTACAGAAAATCAAAGATAAAGAAAGAATCCTAAAAGAAGCCAGAGAGAAAAAACACCTTACCTATGGAGGAACAAAAAAAAGAAGAATTATATCCAACTTCTCCTCAGAAGTCATGCAAACAAGAAGAAAGTGGAGAAAAATATTTGAAGTATTGAGAGAAAATAAACACCAACCTAGAATTCTGTACCCTGTGAAATTATCCTTCAAAAGTGAAGGAGACATACTTTGTCGACAAACAAAAATTAAGGGAATTTGTTGCCAGTAGACCTACCTTGAAAGAAATGTTAAAATAAAATCTATAAGAGAAGGAAAATAATATACAACACAAACTCAGATCTACATAAAGAAAGGAAGAGCATTAAAGATGAAATAAGCAAAGGTAAAAAACGTTTTTCCTATTTTTAATAGTAATTAATATCTATTATATCATAATAGATAACAGCTCGCTTAAAATAATAGTAGCAACTATGTATTCAATTATGTATGCTTACATATACACATATATATGTGAAATGACAGCAATGATATAAGGGACAGGAGGGAGGAACTAGGATTACTTTGTTATTATAAGGTACTCCACACAACCTGTGAACCGGCATAATGTTATCTGAAAGTGGACTAGGATTAGTTGCAAATGTATATTGCAAGCTCTGGGGCAACCATATAAAAACTGGAAAGTACAAAGAAGAGAAGTATAACTGATATGCTAAGAAGGGAGAGAAACTGGAATCATATAAAATGCTCAGTTAAAACCACGAAAGGCAGAAAAAGAGTGGAAGACAAAAACAAACATTCTTATTATTGTTAATAAGAAACAGTAACAAATATGGTAGATATTACTCCAACTATATCAATAATCACTTTTGAATGTCAATGGTCTAAATGCACCAATTAAAAGATGGAGATTGTCAGAGTGGATTAAAATATAAGACTCAACTATATGTTGTCTACAAGAAACCCACTTTAAATGTAAAGATGCATATAGATTAAAATTAAATGGATGGATAAAGATATATCATACTAAGACTAATCAAAAGAAAGCAGGAATAGCTATACTGATTTGAGACAGAGCAGACTTCAAAGCAAGGAAAGTTACCAGAGATAAAGAGGGGCATTATATTATGATAAAGGTGTCAATTATCCAAGAAGACATAACCACTCTCAATGTGCATGTGCCCAATGAGAGAGCCTCAAATTATATGAGGTAAAAACTGATAGAACTGAAAGGAGAAATAGTTGAATCCACTATCATAGCTGGAGACTTCAACACCCCTCTATCAGAAATGGACGGTTCCTCATCAACAGACAAATGGATAAAGAAGATGTGGTACATATATACAATGGAACATTACTCAGCCATAAAAAGGAACGAAACTGGGTCATTTGAGGAGACATGGATAGACCTCGAGACTGTCATACAGAGTGAAGTAAGTCAGAAAGAAAAAACAAATATCGTATATTAACGCATATATGTGGAATCTAGAAAAATGGTATAGATGAACCAGTTTGCAAGGCAGAAATAGAGACACAGACGTAGAGAACAAACATATGGACACCAAGGTGGGGGGTGGGATAAATTGGGAGGTTGGGATTGACATATATACACTGATATGTATAAAATAGATAACTAATGAGAACATGCTGTATAGCACAGGGAACTCCACTGTGCTGTACAGTAGAAACTAACACAACATTGTAAAACAACTATACCCCAAATCAAAAAAAGATAAAGAAATGGATGGTTCCTGAAGGCAGAAAATTAATCAGGACATAGTTGAACTCAACAGCACCTTCAATCAACTGGATATAGTAAAAAAAATTACATAATACTTTATGCAAAAACAGCAGAATATATATTTTTTTCAAGCTCACATGAAAAATTCATCAAAATAGACCACATTCTGTTTCATACAAGACACATAATAAATTTAAAAGAATAGGAAACATACAGTGTCTGCTCTCAGGCCACACTACAATTAAATTAGAAATCAGTAACGGAAAGATAGCTAGAAAATCCCAAAATACATGGGGATTAAACAACTTACTTACAAATAACACATGGGTCAAAGAAATCTCAAAAGGAATTTAAAAATATTTTAACTAAATTAAAATTAAAACACAATTTACCAAATTTGTGGATGCAGGAAAAACAGTGCTGAGAAGGAAATTTTTAGCATTGGAGGTATATATTAGAAAAGAAAAAAAAGATCTAAAGTCAATAATATGTTTCCACCTTAGGAAGCTAGAAAAAGTAGAGCAAATTAAATCCAAAATAAGCAGAAGAAAAGATATTACAATATTATAATAATTAGAGCAGAAATCAAAGAAAATGAAAATAAGAAATAGAGAAAATCAACAAAACCAAAAACTGGTTCTTTGAAAAGATCAGAAAAATCAATAAGCCTTAGCCAATATAACCAAGAATAAAAGAGAGAGGACACAAATTACTAATATTAGAAGTGAAAGAGGAGATATCACTACCAACCCCATGGACAGTAAAAGGACCATAAAGGAATACTATAAACAACTCTATGCCTGCAAACATGAAAACCTAGATGAATTCTGTGAAAAACATAATCTGCCAAAACTCAAACAAGAAGAAATAGACAAAAATACACTTATATCTATTAGAGACATCGATTAAACAATAACCTTCCAAAACAGAAAACAGTGGGCCCAAATGAGCTCAGTCATGAATTCTACCAAACATTTGAGTAAGGAATTATACCAACTCTGCAACCTCTTTTAGAAGATAGAAGCAGAGGGAATATTTCCTAAATCATTCTATTAGGCCAGCATTATCCTAATAACAAAAACAAAGTCATTACAAGAAAACTACCAAAAAATCCCTCATGATCATAGATGCAAAAATCCTCAACAAAACATTAGCAAATCAAATCCAACAATGTATAAAAAACATTATACATATACTACAACCAAGTGGGATTTCTGCTAGGTATGCAAGACTGGTTCAACATTTGAAAATCAATTAGGAGCTTCTTCCCTATGTTTTCTTCTAGGA
Source organism: Leucopleurus acutus (assembly GCF_964270905.1). NCBI lineage: Eukaryota > Metazoa > Chordata > Mammalia > Artiodactyla > Delphinidae > Leucopleurus > Leucopleurus acutus. Next base: position 96,616,413 of record NC_139144.1, on the reverse strand, counting down.
ATCCCATGGTTTAAGTATTTAATTCATTCTGAGTTAATTTTTGTGAGTGGTGTAAGATAGCGTTCCCATTTCATTTTTTTGCATGTGGTTATCCAGTTTTCCCAATACCATTTGTTGAAGAAACTATCCTTTCTTCATTGAGTGTCCTTGGCTCTCTTGTCAAGTGTCAACTGACTGTACATACAGGGGATTATTTCCAGGCTCACTATTCTGTTTCATTGTTCTATGTTTCTATTTTTAAACCAATATCACAATGTTTTAATTACTATAGCTTTGTAGTATAGTTTGAAATCAGGAAGTGTGATGCTTCTGGCTTTGTTCTCAGGATTGCTTTAGCTATTTCAGGTCTTTTGTGATCCCATACAAATTTTAGGATTTCTTTTCTATTTCTGTAAAAAAAAGCCATTGGAATTTTGATAGGGATTGCATTAAATCTATAGATGGTCTTGGGTAGTATGGAAATTTTAACAATATTCATTGTTCCAACCCATGAACATGGGATATCTCAATTTGTTTATGTCTCCTTTAATTTCTTTCTTCAAAGTCTTATAGTTTTCATTGTACAGATCTTTCACTTCCTTGGTTAAATTTATTCCTAAGTATTTTATTGTTTTTGATGCTATTGTAAATGGGATACCATAAAACTCCTTGAAGGAAACATAGAGAGGAAACTCCTTGACATGGGTCTTGGCAACGACTTTTTTGACATGACACTAACAGCACAAGCAACAAAAGCAAAAATCAACAAGTGAGGCTACATCAAACTAAAAAGCTTCTGTACAGCAAAAGAAACAATCAACAAAATGAAATTGTAACCTACAGAATGGGAGAAAATATTTGCAGACTATATAAAGAGATAAAGGATTAATATTCAAAACATATAGAGGACTCATACAACTCAAAAACAACAACAACAAAAACAATTTAAAAATGAGCAGAGGAATTAAATAGACTTTTTTTCCCAAAGAAGACACCTAAATGGCCAACAGGTACATGAAAAGATACTCAACATCACTAATCATTGGGAAATACAAATCAAAACCACAATGAGATATCATCTCACACCTGTTAGAATGTCTGTCATCAAGAAGATACAAAAATCCTTAACAAATATCAGAAAATTAAATCCAATTGCAAAGAAAGAAATATAATTGTCCCTTCCTGTAGGCGACATGATTGTCTACATAGAAAATCCCAAGGAATCTACAAAAAACTCCTAGAATACATGAGTTCAGCAAGGTCAGGGAATACAAAATCAACACATAAAAATCAGTCACACTTCTATATACTAACAATGAACATATGAAACCTAAAATTAAAAATGCAATATGATTTACAATCACTCCAAAGAAAATGAAATAATTAGGCATATAGTTAACAAAATATGTACAGAATCTTTATGCTGAAAAATTTTAAATGTTGAAGAAAGAAATCAACGAACTAAAGAAAACGAACAACATGCTGTGTTCATGGACTGGGAAACTAAACATAGTAAAGGCAGCAATTGTCCCCAGACTGATTGATAGGTTTAATGAAATTCCTATCAAAATTCCAGCAAGGTCTATTAATTATGGAGAGAAGCTTACTGAAAATTTATCAGACATTCAGATGAGGTTTTAAGCCCATAATAAAAGTTTTAGGACTTCCCTGGTGGCTCAGCAGCGCAGGAATCCACCTGCCAATGCAGGGGACACAGGTTCGAGCCCTGGTCCAGGAAGATCCCACATGCAGTGGAGCAACTAAGCCCATGCGCCACATTACTGAGCCTGAGCTCTAGAGCCCAAGAGCCACAGCTACTGAGCCTGCATGCCACAACTACTGAAGCCCGCATGCCTAGAGCATGTGCTCCCCAACAAGAGAAGCCACCGCAATGAGAAGCCCACACACCACAACGAAGAGTAGCCCCCACTCACCACTAGAGAAAGCCCGCGCACAGCAACAAAGACCCAATGCAGCCAAAAATAAAAATTAAATTAAAAAAAAGTTTTAGTTAGGTTCTACAAATGACTGAGCCTGTACAGAAAATGACTAGTATATTACCTATTTCCCAAACTTTCCTGTTCCTAATCCATCAGCTCTCCCTCTGCAACAAAGCTCCACAGCCTCATCTCCTAGTACAGCCCCAATCAAGCATGAGATACCTTCAGTCACTCACCAGTTATCATCAGCAAGGTTAATAGGATACACTTCATGTTGATGCCTGAATCTTGTCCTGAGGATAAGGTTGTAGTGGAAACTAACAGGCACAAAGCAGGGATAGAAGGTATATCCTGCTTGGGGATTCTGAACAGCAGGAGAAAGTGCAGGTGAGAGAACTGGGGATGAGGATTCTACAAGTCTGTCATTTAGAGGCTTCTCCTTCCAGTATTGATCCTTGGTGTAAACAAAATCCTTAGAAACAAAATCTGAGTAAAAGAATGGCAAGTTGAGCAACAGTAGAGAGGCACATGCATTAGTTCAAGTGAGACAAGATTATGGCCTGGATTGGGGTGAGAGCAGTGAGAATGGAAAGATATGGATGGCTTTAAGAGACTTCGGGAAGTAGGATGGACTTTGGGATTGAGTGGTCAGAAAAAAATTTTTTAAAGTGGAAGGTACAATTGTCTTCTAAAATAAGGAAAACAAGTAGCAGAATGAATTTGAAAGGCTGGAGGAGTAAGGAGTTTAATTTTGACATGCTCAATTTCAGGAGCTGAGAGGAGACACAAACAATGGTTTCCAGGAGGCAGTTGTATATGTGGGACCAGAGCTCTGGGCTAGAGATACTAATGTGAAGCTCATCAACAGGTAGCAGCGTCCCCAGTGCCAAGGCCTCCAGAAAATCTGCTTTTCTGTTCTTAGTCCTCACATCCTCGAACAAGCCTCAAACTCCCTTCCTGGTCCAGAATCTTTCCAAAAGATCTAGGAAAACAAGCTGAAAGTAAAGTATATCTCTTTCCCAAATTTTTACCTGTTTTAACTAATCCCACCCCCACCACAGAAAACCTTCCATAATTCCATCCTGTCTAGGAACCTCAAATATATTTCATAAACCAGCCCTACTCCCAATGTAGCTCTGGGTTCATTGTGAGGTTCAAGAAAGTACATGTCATGTTAATTTCTCATTCCACACTTCAGGGAACTTGTGTGAGGGACTGTATAGCTTTCCCAGATCCATGAATGCTGGTTAATGAGCTGAAGCCTGGAGGATGTGGTTGAAAAGTGGTGGGTATCCAGTAGTAAGATGTAGATTGTACTTCTAGTCTTTCCAGCCATGTGTGATTAGAGAAAATCATTTAAATTCTCTGTTTCGGGTCTTTCACCTACAGGTCAGGAAAAAAGAAAAAATGATACCAGCCCCACCCCTGTCTCGTCTTTCCAGGGTTGCTGTGACACTGAAATGAGATTATGAGTTTAGGAAACTTTCAGGGGCTAGAATGATACAAAGCATAATTAATTTTACATCTCAGACTAACCTGATATAAAATCACCACTAACAATGTCTGTAAAGAACTTAGCTCAGTGCCTGGGATGCAGTAAGTGCTCAGTGAACGTTAACTATTAGCATCCCTGCTCTTTGTGTTCCCAACTAGCCAGGGACGACGGTGGCAGTCTGTTATTGGCTGAGAAATCTTTTCATTAGGCAAAAAACACTTAGAGGTACTGCCTTCTGAATTGTCACCAGCCATTCAGTAGATCCTAGATCTAATGTAACCTAGAATGTAAGTCATTCTCCAACTGTCAAAACAACCACTCAATGAATGCTTTCCATTTCCACATTTTCATAGCTCAAAGGTGCTGATCGCAACAGCCAGACCAAGCTGGTGATGATGGCTGAGTGATGTAATAGTGACCACTGGGAAAGATGAAGTTAGTGTAATAAAGATGGGAGGGGCTGAAGGAAAGGATAAGTAACTGTTAAGGGAGTTCAGAGCAAACCTGAGCACACTGTCTTCATGAACTAAGGTGGAGAATCCTGTCCCCCACAGCCCTGGCCTGAAAAACTCCATGGGGAGATAAGTCCTAAGCCTGGAGCTCCCTTTCCCACGGACAGTTTAACTACTTTTAGGCAGATGGGCTTTTAGGGACAGCAAATAGAGGGACCTGGATGCAGAAGTCTAGGAACTAGGCTTCCTTGTCCTTCCCTAAGAGACCCCAATAGAGGCACAGTCCCCCAACTTCCCTGGAGCAGAAGGGCCTCCATCTGCCTATCTGGAGCCCTCTTCCTCCTTCCTGTCTATGCCCAGAGCTGCTTTTCAATCCCACTGCGTGCCCCCATGCCTAACCATACCCACTGACTCTCCTAGGTGTTCCTGAGGAAGATACTGAGCTGAGAGCTCCATTTTCTGCTGGTCTTCCGCACCTCACAAGGAAAGAGTTAGACGGCTATGAAATTTATCTTCTGTTTGAGTGTCCTTGCTGGTATGTATCCATGACTTTCTACTCTGTCCTATAAGGCACGGATTAATATAGGATGGAGTGAGGCAGAGGCAGGATGTGTGGAAGGTGCAAAAGAAGAGTCAAGAAAAACTGTCAGAAGCATAATTAGGGGTCTCCCCTCTCAGACTCCAAAGGCTCTCGGGACAGGCTGAGCCCCCAGTGCTAAGCTATGGGGTAGGTTATGGTGTACACCTGCCTCAGAGAATGCTCAACAGTGAGTGTTCCACCCTGGTTATTCCAAAATGTGGGCTTCATCACACAGTGGGCAAGCCTAGTGTAGTCACAAGGACAGAGTACTCATTTTGACATCTGATATGCGCCCTTTTTCAAAAGCTTAGAGACTCAGAATGCAGGGAATGGAGAACATGGGAGGAAAAGATCAAATGCTAGGGCCCTATGTCCTACACTTCCTGACTACCATGAAGTTCTTCTGATGGCAGAATTTGCTGGTGAGGCCTTTCCCACCACACCCTGACTTGCCTAGGTTGCATCACAAATCAGCTGTGTGAGCTTGGACAAGTTAATTAATCTATCTGTGCTTCAGTTTCTACAGTCAAAATGGGGATATTACTACCTACACTATAGAGTCATTGTGAAGATTAAATAAATCCATGTAAAGCACTTAGAACAAGAGGTCAATGTCTCTTGTCCTTAATAATACTCCACCCTTTTTTCCTTGGGGTTTCTAACTGTGTGACCACACAGAGAAGGGGGTGGTGAGGTACAAGACTGGGCTTGGGGAGGATTAACATAAGAACCAAGGGCAGCTGAGACAAGAACAATATTTCTGATACTAGAATCAGCCTTCCTCCTCTTTATTCTCTAGTTTTTTTTTGTTTGTTTGTTTTGTTTTGTTTTTTTGCTGTACGCGGGCCTCTCACTGTTGTGGCCTCTCCCGTTGTGGAGCACAGGCTCCGGACGCACAGGCTCAGCGGTCATGGCTCACGGGCCCAGCCGCTCCGTGGCATGTGGGATCTTCCCGGACCGGGGCACGAACCCGCGTCCCCTGCATCGGCAGGCGGACTCTCAACGACTGTGCCACCAGGGAAGCCCTCTAGTTTTTTTTTTAATAACATAATTCATTTATAAAAGCACTGCATGTTCATACTAGGAAATTTGGAAATATTAAAAAGCAGAAAAAATAAACATCATTCATAATCCCACCTCAGTCAACACATGCTAATGCATTGTCTGAATTTACTCCCAGGCTTTATTTATTTTTAATGGTTTATTTTTGTTTCTTTACTTGTTTTTAGACAATTAGATTACTGGATTAATGTACATTTTTATTTTTTAACTTAAAGGTTATCAATATTTCCTTTGCTGTTTAATATTCTTTACAAATACAATTTTAATATATATGACGTTCCATTTGTTCATATACTTTTGTATTTCAATGTCCAACATTACTGCACTGGACACTCATATTTCAACCATTTAGCTACTATAAATAGTGTTAAAATGAGCACATTTATTAATAATCTTTGTCTACATCTGATTATTTCTTTAGAATCAAGAATTCTTGGCTTTGGAAATATTAGGTCAAAGGTGACAAACCATTTACAATTTTTGATGCCCATTTCTAAATCACTTTTCAAGAAAATAGAATAAATTCCCATTCCTATAAGCACTAAATGAGAGTCTCTCTCATTGTACTTTCTTATACTGAATATTACCAATATTAAACAAAAATGATTAGTATAAATATTAGATGAAACACTATGTCATTTTGATTTACATTTTGATTTGAAAAAAATGTCAAACATTTTCACATTTCCTGGCCAACTGATTACTTCTTTAAAATCATCCATATTTCTATTCAACTAGGAAGTTGTTGATTGTCTTATTCGTTCTAAGAACATCTTACATATGTTTCTCAGGGACAATTTTCCCCGCTCAATCATCCGTGCAGAAAGAAGACCATGCCCCCTATTTGGTATACCTCAAGTCTCACTTCAACCCCTGTGTGGGTGTCCTCATCAAAAGCAGCTGGGTGCTGGCGCCTGCTCACTGCTACCTACCGTGAGTGCTGGGCATCCTTACCCACTGCAACAGCTACTACTCATTCTGCGTCGGTGGTTCTCAAGTACAGGCAGCTTCCCCTCCAGGGTATTTACATTTGGCAAAGGCAGACATCTCTGGCTGTCACAATGGGATGAGGGATCGGGGGAGGCTGTGCTAAGGACGCCTACCCAGCAAACAGAGGCCAGGGCAGGGATGCGGCTAAACACCTTACCGCCCACAGAGCAGCCCCACCGCAGAGCAGTACCCAGCCCCAAACGTCAGCAGTGCTGCTCTTGAGGAGCCCCGTTCTATGTACTATGCCTCCTCAGTCTCCCTTCGGTTTTTAAAGTTTCCTACTGGCAATAGGAATGTGTTTTGTCAGTTAAGGGACCAGCAGGTAACTGATGGTACACTCAAATTTGATTAAGTTGAGGAGAGTTCATAAAAAGAACTAATGACAAAGATATGGTCTCGTTATAGGGAAAACACAGGGAATAGTTCAGTCCCCCCGCGTTTAGTATTAGAAAGGTGCAGTTACTACCCCTAGACCTAAAGCAGCGGGGTAGAGAATGTTTACAAGGGGAGAGGGGGAAAGAAAGAGAGAGAGAGACAGAGAGAGACAGAGAGAGAGAGCGCTGTGCGCAGGGACTGCCTGATAGGGGCTGTAACCATTGGTCAAGAGACAGCCAACAGCCACGCCCTGTGGCAACCTTACAGGAAGAAAGATGGGAGGATAAATACTCCAACCTCTCCCTTCTCCCTCCCCTTACTTTCTGGTGCTTCTTATTGGCCAAATACCAATCAAACGCTAGAGGACCAGAAAGCCCACTGACTTAATCCACATATATCACCTTCCAAAGTACAGAGCAGGATGAAAGAGTTGTGAGTAGATCTGATGAAGCAAACAGGAGATACCCAACACTCAAGTCACCTCATTCTCTTACCTCCACCAGAATGGAAATAACCCAATCTGATAGGCTGGAGCTGGAAAGGAGGGAAAATAGTATTTCTATGCCATGCATCCTTTTCTTCTCCACTACATTAAGGACACTACATAAAAAAACATAGTGGTTAAAGGCTCCACCACTCAACTGTGTGACATGGGTGAATACTCTTATGTGCCTCCGTTCGTTACTTCATCTGTAAAATGGGGATTCAAAATAGAATCCACCTCACAGATTTGTTGTGAGTGGTAAATGACGTAATCCAGAATCCAGATACAGCCCTTGGCAAAGTATCTGGCACACTATAACATTCAACATCAGCTTAGATGATGATGACGATGATGATGATGATTACTTCCAACCATTTATCCCTCCAGAAACCTGAAAGTGATGCTGGGAAATCTCAGGATCAGAATCAGAGATGGGACAGAGCAGATAATTGACCCTATCCAGATTGTCCGCTACTGGAACTACAGTCATAGTTCCCCCCAGGATGACCTCATGCTCATTAGGCTGGCTAAGCCCGCCATCCTCAACCATAAAGTCCAGCCCATTCCCCTCGCCACCAGCACCGTCAAGCCAGGCACCATCTGTATGCTTTCAGGCTTGGACTGGAGCCAAGACAACAGCGGTGAGTGCACCTCCCACAGAAAACCAGGGTCATCAGTTATCCCTGAAGAGGAGCACCCATGTCTGTATAGCTGAGAAGGGAGTAGAATGGATGGAGACCAAAGGGAGATACGATATGAGTGGTCTGACAAAAAGAGGCCCTCCCAGAAGTCCAAAGCTCCTCCCTTCCCAGGGTGACTAATGCTCCACTGCTTCTTCAGAGCTTTGGCAGAGGGGGCCACCAGGCCACCTGACTCTGCACAGAGGCCACGCCATTCCTGATCGTCAGAGGTACAATTCACGTTAAAGAGTCTGTGCTCCCCTCTCCCATACTGGCTCACTTAACATGTGGAGGACACCTGAGAACTTGAGTCAGGTCACCTCTTATGCCTCCAAGAACAGACACAAAGAAGAAAGAAAACTCTGCTTTTTAAAGGGACATAAAGGCTATTTCAAAATCCTCAAGTTTAACTCTCCTAACCATGCACAAAATCATGTCTTCCCTTTGTCTCATTATTTTCTTCAGACACACACAAAACACCAGTTGAAATAGAAGGTGGTAATTGGAGCACTAAATAACAATTGTGGAAAAAAAAATTGTGAACAGGAAGGTTTCTTTTATTCCTGTCTTCCCTCAGGCAGACACCCTGATTTAAGGCAGAACCTGGAGGCCCCCATGATGTCTGATGCAGACTGCCAGAAAACCGAACAAGGAAAAAGCCACAGAAACTCCATATGCGTTAAATTTGTGAAAGTGCTCAGTCGAATTTTTGGGGTAATCTTTTCTCTCTATTCAACTTTCACTTACTTGTATTATATATGTCCAGTTAACTATTTAATCGTGATATTTAAAAAATTGAAAGCCCACAGCTTCATAATTTTTTGAAAATTTGATAAGGCTGCAGCAAAGCCCCCCATTACCTTCAGTAAAGGGCCCTCCTTAGAGATGTCTGTATTCATTAAAGGGGCATCACACAGTATCTAGAGTTAGTAACACTTTGCTAGGTTTTTATTCTCATAGATGCAACTATGAAACGGGCATTGCTTTTAAAAAATTAACTGAAACTTTTCACAAATTGAAACTGGCTTCACCAGTTCAAACAAATGGAGTTTGACTCATTTTACATGTGAGTTCTAGCAAGGTTTTTCTCTGACTTTCTCAATGTCACACAAGATTAGTGACGACAAAGCTAGATAAATGACTCAAGCTTCCAGTCTCCCAACTCATTGCTCTCTTCCTGATGCAGCATGCTACCTCTAGACAGGGCGCATCCACATTGCGGACGAGAGGGCTCCTATAGGGAGAAGATCTGACCATGTCTGTCTCTCTCCCTCTCTCTGCATGATCCCTTGTAGGAGGTGGCCGTTGCTACTGTCATCTGCAAAGGCAAGCTACAGGGGATCGAGGTCGGACACTTCAGGGAAGGGGATGTGGGCATCTACACCAATGTTCAGAAATATATCACCTGGATTGAGAACGTCACTAAAGACAAATAAGACCATACTACTCCCTCTGCATCCCAGTGGCTCTGCCATTGACAATACTAACTGCAACTTTCCCCAAATTCAAAATAAAACATCCAAATAGAAATATTTGGATGTATCACACCAGTATCCTATGTTTTCTTATTTGTGTCTCTGTCCACATCCCATAATGATCTGAAGAACCAAGAACAAAACATGAAATAAGCACTTTCTACACTGTACTGGGTTATATCCATTATCTCATTTAATGCTTATAACAAGCCTTTGAGGTTATCATTTATTCCTACTTTACAAATAAGAAAATTGAGACTAATATAGATTACTTAACATTATTATAGCTGGTAAATATCAGAACCTGAAATGGAACCCCAAAATGTCAGATTTTCAGCCCTGTGCTCTTAGCCTCGAAATTATAGGCAAGTCCATAGCATCACAACAGACGCTGGCTTCTGTTTTCCTGCTACCTCTCTTAACATTCAAAGGGCTTGAAGCTCTCAATTGTGTCTCAGATCTTGGGTACTGAAATAAACTCTCCCAAAAATGCAGCAGGCTGAAGGGAGAGAGCTAGTGGATAGGTAGGAGGTTGAAAAGAAATGTCAGGACAGTGACAACAATCACAAGTCAAGTCCAAAGGGAGGCCTGGCAGCTCCAGAGCAAGATGAAGAAGTCATTTAGATCCAAGGAGAACACAGTATCAGGGCAGCAACAGAGCTTAAGAGGTAGAGGTAGCCGAGAGGAGGTGAAAGAAGGGCAGAAATTGGGTTTGGCCTCAGACCATGGGATTAACAAGGTCAAGAAAGCAGGTACCAGTCCTCTGGTTGAGAACTTGGTAAAACATCTCTCCAGGTATCCCAGATCTGGAAGTGATAGAGGAATTCAGGATACCCAAGAGATTTGGTCATATAGGACAAGGAAGGTTAAAGTAATGTCCCAGCAGATGAAGATTCAGGAAACAACCCCACACTATCCTTGAGTAATACTTTCTATTCCCAAGGTTTAAAATACAATCTATACTTTAATGACGTCTGTGTCAGGCAGAATAATGCCCCCCAAAAACGTCCACAGCCTAATCTTCAGAACCCATGAATATGTTACTTTACATGGAAAATGCAGCTTTGCAGATGTGATTATGCTTATGGACGTTGAGATTATCCTGGATTATCTGGGTGGGACCAATGTAATCACATGGGCCCTTAAAAGTGGAAGAGGAAGGCAGAAAATTTGGCCAGAGAGACGTGACAACAGAAGAGATTCAAAGCATGAGACGGACCCACCCCCCACTGCAGGCTTTGAAGATGGAAAAAGGGAGCTACAAGGCAAGGAACATGAGCGGTCTCTAGAAACTGGAAATGACCCTCAGCCACCAAGTAGCAAAGAAATGGGGACCTTAGTCCTACACTCCTTGACAACTTGATTTTAACCCAGTGAAATCTGTCAAATTTCTGACCTACTACTAGTACTGTAAGATAATAAATTTGTATTGATTTAAGGTAATATATTTTATTGATTTAAGGTGTTCATGGTAATTTGTTACAGCAGCCATAGAAAATGAATACAACTTTTAAATCCACAGCCCCTAAAAGAACTGCTTTTTATAATGGGATTTAAAAACCTTCAATGGTTCCTGATTGCCCTGAGAATATCTAAACTTATTAGAATGGCATCCAAGCCTCCTTGATACTTCCCACCAACCTCATCCCACTCCCAAAATAGAATTTCTAATACTGTCTTGCCACTTGGCATTGCTTCCTGACCCTGTAAAGTGTAGATCAGGTTAAAAAGAATGTCAGAGGAAAACATTTTTAAAAAAGCCCATGCCCTCTTTCCTTTTAAGGTAGCAACCTGGTCAAGGCACAAGCTTAACAAACTTAGATCCATTTAAAAAAAAATTCCTTGAGTTGAAGTCAAGCCTTCAAGTGTTGAATACAAAGGCAACAATATTCCAGGCAAAGTATTTCCTCTACTCCCATTGCCTATGACTTAGGCATAAACAAATCATATCAATCACTCTTAGAAGTAGACTGCAAACTGTGCTATGTTCAAATGTGTGAAAACTCCCTTAAATGCTGCCATGCGGCTGCTGTCTCCTCAAATGATGCAAAGAACAATTATGCAATAGAAGCAACAAGAAAGATTAGGACTTGTTTAAATCACAATTACTGCCAATATGACAAAAGATAACTCAAACAGCAGTGTAGATCTGGATCACCATTCAAAATCATCTGTCCTATAGCCTCAGCCAGAGGATGACCAAAAGGAAGTCTGAGAAATGAAAATGAAATCCATAGTCCCACCTGTCAGAAAATTATCAATTCTGCAAAACAAGCAAGAACAAACCACAACCTATCTGGAAAGAAAGGACCACAAAAGTTTCAGAATCCAGATGGAAAAAGAAACACTGAATGCACTCTGTGCTCCAAAGCCAATTAAAAGTGACCAATCCCTATTCATTGTCCATTTCCAAAAGCTCACCCAGTAAAGATCACCCAATTTATAATCATAAGAGCTAGCCCTTAAAAAACCTTCTGTAACTCCCCTTCTGTGGACATCACTGATGTTCTGTTCTTAATAAAGTTTTCCCTAGCTGGAACGATTATTAATAAATGACTCTGCTCTTGACATAGGCTTTCCTGATGATTTTGTGCAAATTTTAACAGCTTGTATCTAAAGCGAAGGCTCCACTTATTCACTAGATCCCATCCCCTCTCTTCTAGTCAAGAAAATCACTCTGGTACTATTTCTCTTTTGGTCTCTTGGTCTCTCAGTCTCTCTGTCTCTATCTCTGTCTCTTTCTCTCTCTCTCTCTCTCTCTCTCTCTCCCCCCTCCCATCAGTCCCATCAACACAGAACTATGTTGTTATATCTCTCATTAAAAAATTGTATTTAGATCTCATGTCCCCTGCCACGGCTGCTATTCTCTCCTACAATTTATAGCAAAACTTCTTGAAAAGGTTGTCTATTTTCACCAATTCCTCTCCATCCCAGTCTCTTGATCCAACTCAAGTCTGGCTTTTGCAGAGCACTCCCTCTAAAACTACTCTTTCTAAAGTCACCAATGACTTGTATATTTCTAAATCCACAGGTCAATTCTCAGCTCTCATTTTACTTGACATTATCAGCATCAATTGAAAATGTTAGTCATTCCCTCTTCCTGGAAACATTTTCTTTACTTGGCCTCCAGGATGTCTGTCATCTTTTTTCCATCTATCTCACTGGCTACTTCTTTTCAGTCTCCTCTATTGATTCCACCACATTTCTCCAACCTCTTAACATCAGAGTTCCCCAAGTTTTAGTCTTGGCCCTCTTCTCTTATCCATATCATCCACTTCCTTACTGATCTATGCTAGTCTTAAGATTTTAAATATGATATATAATCTAACAGCTCCCAAATATATATCTCCAGTTTGGACTTTTCCCTTGATGTCCAGTCTCATGTATTTTACTCATATAGTCTACTTTGATATCTAATATATATCTCAAACTTAACATGTTCAGAACTGAACTCCAAGCCTTACCCACAAGTCAACCAGCCTCACCCACGATCTTCCCCATATGAACTGATGACAAGCTGATGACCCTGCAATTTACTCAGGCCAAAAATTTTGGAGTCACTTTTGATTCCTCCCGTCTCTCATATCTTATATCTAATCTATAGGTAAATCCTGCCAGGTCTATCTTCAAAACATTTCGACAATCTTACCACATCTCCCTGTCTCCACTGCAACCACCCTGGTAAACCTGGAGCAGCGCGGTATCCCCCAACCCATTTTATTCTTCTACTTTTGCCTTACTAAATTTAACCTATTCTCAGTACAATTACCAAAGTGGTCTTTTAAAACCTAAGTCAAGTTTTGTCACTTGCCTCCGCTAAAAACCCTCCAATCGTTCCCCATCTCACTCAGAATAGAAGATAAAATTCGAACAATGGTCTATAAAGTCCCTAAAATCATGGGCTCCATGGCCCCTTTGACCTCAGTGCCCACTACACCCTCTACTCCAGCCACAGTGGACTCCTCGCTCCTCCTTGAACACATTAGACACTTTCTTACCTCAAACTTTTACACTTTCCCCAGGTTCCTGCATGGCTACCTGCCTCACTTCCTAAAATCTTTGTTTAAATATTTTCTTAGTGAAGTCTTGTCTGACTACCCTATTTAAAATTAGGATCCCACTTCTGGTGGAAGTACATATTCATTTTCTACAAAAATGTGGCAATGCATATGATAAACCTTCAAATTATGCATATTCTGCCTTCTACCTTTAGAGTTTTACAAGGATGTTTGCTGCAGCACTGTAGAGAGCAAAACCTGGTGGGGTGGGGGCCACAGAGTATCGCTTATTTCTAAAAAGGCGGTACAACCGTATACAATAATATGTGTGATCATTTAAAATGGTGTTGTAAAAGAATATGTATTGTCATAAAAATTATAAGCGTAAGACTCAGTTTATGAAATAGTATATATGTTATGGCTCCATTTTTGTGCCCATAGTTATTCGTTCAACAATATCTACTATTCTAAACACTGAAGACACAAAGAAAACCAAAGAAAAAGATTCTTGTCCTCAAGGAGTATACATTCTAGTTTAAAGGTACAGGTAGTTAAATTTTAAAATGTATGTCAGATAAGTACTGTGAAAGAAAACTAAAGTGGAATTGGGAGCACTGGGGTAACATTTCAAAGAGAGTACATATTGAGATTCATTTGACAAGGATCCCCAAAACTGGAGCAGGTTCTAAGAATTCTCCTTGGGAATGCAGAAAATAGAGTTGAAAGGTGTTTGGGAAAGGTGGTGTCTGCTCTCCTAGAGATATCATGATAAACAGAGAACAGTGAAAATGCCACAATCAGGGGTGAGAAAGTGAGGATGAGGAATGTGTTTATGACAAGTTGTAATAATAAAGTGTGACAAAATGTGGCTCCTGAGCCTGAATGTACCCAGAAGGCGATGACGATGAATGGACAAAAGAAGGGAAGAGGGTAGGGGATCCATCCAGGGAACATCCAGGACATGGATCTAGAGGTAAGGATTTGGATTGGCTACTGCTCCTGTGGGGATACTGGGAAAACCCAAAGCCAGTTTGCAAAGCTCGGGGCCTTGAAGTGAAGGCCGCTGTCATCAGATGTTCCTCCAACTCTTTTACTAGTTCCTCAGAATTATCCAGTGCTGAATTATAAAACCTTATTAAAAGAAAAAAAGCCTGAACTGTTGATACCTGTTTTTTAAAGTTATCTTTTACCTTATTTTCAAGGTAAGTTCATCTCAGTGATACTATGCTAAGAAAACTTCAATGAGATTAATACTCTATTTTTCTTAACCTTTTTTGCACATCTGAATCACATGAGGAACTTTAAAAGACATAATGCCTGGGTCCTATCTCAGAGATTCTGATGTAATTGCTCTTGGGCAAGACCTGGGCACTTGGGATACTTTTTAATCTGCCAAAGTGATTCTCATATGCAGCCAAGATTGAGAACCTGAAACTGACTTTCACCATGAAGCTTGTACTAACTAAAGCTTTCCCAGAATTTTACAGCACACTAGAGGCTGCGAAAAATGGTTTTCTGAAAACCCAGGTTTACTGGTTTCATACTGCTATATAGAAACACACTAACGTTTGGGTATTGACCTTATATATAGCTACATTTCTAAATTAACTTATTTCCTAAAATTGTTTAGATTATTGGGATTTTCTATGTAGACAATCATATATTAAAATAATAAGTTTTATTTCTTCTTTTCCAATACTTACATCTTTAATTTCTTCAATGTGTCTTTATATGTATAATTCAGTGGTTTTTCATATAGTCACAGACTTAAGCAATTATTACCACCATCTAATTTTAGAACATTTTCATGACCCTGATAGAAACCTATACCCATAAGTAGTCACTACCCAATACCTCTATTCCCCAGCACCTGGAAACCACTAATCAACTTTCTGGTTCTATAGGTTTGCCTATTCTGGACCTTTCATAGAAAGGGAATCATATAATATGCAGTCTTTGTGACAGGCTCCTTCAGTTAGCATAATGCTTCAAGGTCTATCTGTGTTACAGCATCTATCAGTACTTCTTTCCTTCTTATGGCTGAATAATATTCCATCATAATATGTGTGTGCATGTACACACACACACACCACATTTTGTTTATCCATTCATCGGATGATGGACATTTGGGTTGTTTCCACTTCTTGACTATTATGAACAGTGTTGCCATGAACATTCATTGGTAAATTTTTGTGTGGACATATATTTTCATTTCATTTGGCTATATACCTATGAGAGGAATTGCTGGCTCCTATGATAACTGTATTTAACATAAAATGTAGAAGTTCTTGAAGTCACTCCACTAGCTCCCACTAAAGGAAAGCCCCTCAGCAAAGTTTTCAGCTTTGCTCTTAAAATGCTTATATATTGCTAACGTTTTCTCTTTAATTGAGAGAAAGTTGTCCCCAGTAGTTTCTTTTGTCTTCAATCTATATGCTTAATTTTTTGCCTGTTTCTCCTATTTCCATCCTTTTATTGCTTCCTGATAACCTTCTGAGAGAGTTATTTGAGCTAACCTTCCAGTTCATTAATCGACCGTCTGCTGTATCGATTCTGCTACTTAACCTCATTGTTGAGTACATTATTTCATCTAATTTAAAAATACATATTTTAGAAGCCAAAGGGAAATCAGACTTTTTTTCACCACAGGACCTATCATCTAGGGCAGGTGTGTGACCTAGAATCAGCCAACCAGAAGCTCTTAGCCAGGGCTTATGTACTATGATGCAAAGGGACACATTCACAGAGGCAGTGGCACTGTCTAGGACATAATGCTGACAGTTGAAATGTGAGTGTTGCTGCCAGCATCAGTCTCTCTAGAGGGACTTGGTTGTGTTCTCAGTTGTTTAAACCCTCTTGGTTCCCATTCTGATGTTGACTCTCCAGACTTCCCATTGATTCTAAGAGATAGCCAATTTCCTTCCGATAAATTAATTTCCTCCTTAAGTCATTTCAAGTTGGACACATGAGTTGGGATGTGGGAAAAGTACATGAGAGTTAAAGCACTAATTTCTTACTTCTACATAGTCAGATTCTGTAGACACTGTCATAAGTTATGGTTCAAAAAGTAAAGTGAAAAACATATTACTTGAAGTTACAAAATTAGTAACCAGAAGAATGACAAGTAAATAAAACTAATCAAATATAGAAGAGGGGAATAAATCTGGGGTTAAGTGAGATGATTCCCAAACTTTGATGAATGGGATTCAAAAGTTACAGTTTCACAGTTGATAAACCAAGTAAGAAAGGCGAAATATTATTTAGAGATGTGACAATAATCACCAGAAGAACTAAGACAAATGGTAAAATGTGACCACATCTGGGCAGTGGGACTAATAACAGGGAGTGGAATGGGAAATGCTGCTGCACATTTTCTACCTTTCTGTATTGTTTACATCTTTTTCTAGTCCCCCTCTAGGCTGCACCATCAGAGATCATACCACATAACAGAAAGGGAAGTAGTAAGACCGACACACATACATACACACTTATGCACGTGAACATGGATCCAGCTGCAGCTCGGAGAATGCAAACTATAAAAGATTTAATTATAGAAGATTCAATTCAAGAGCACAGATTTGCCTCCAGATTTGTTTTCTTGGATAAAACACAAAGTAGCCTCACATCCATCATGAGCTAAATCACGCACGGAAAAGGAAGGAAATCCAACCCCAAAAGATGACTGGGAAAACGCAAGTGTTTTGTCCCTAAGAAAAGCAAGTCATAGATACTTCAGTCTGTCATGATTTTGGATCTTGACTCCCAGGCATCCCACCAACGCCAAACATGAAAGATTAGTTGCTTATTTCACCTGTTTAAAAATACTCTCAAACTTGAGCATTCCACAGGCTAATCCCGGCATGAAGTCTTACAAGTATGAACAAGAGGAACTTAAGGGTTACTGGTAAAAGCACAAGACTTGGAGTCCAAACATTTGGGACTGTTTTATCTGACTGTTTACTAGTTGATGATGTTAAGCAAATCATCACTCCAGCCTGAGTTTTGTCATCTATAGAATGGGGATAGAATTACTACCTGCATACAGTTGCTATTAAAATCAAATGAGATAATAGACTACATATAAGAATACCTGATAAAGTGTAAAGCCCAATACAAATGTTAGGTTATTATCATTATGACAGCTGGTCACAACAGACAGCTGTACAAAAATAGGCATGGCATAGTGGAAAATTCATTCTACTACTAAAAATATAACCCTAGAGAAGCATCTCCATGCTTGCAAAGGATGAATATTATCATTTCCAGAAGACAAAGATGGTGCTTGACCTCACACAGCTCACAGTGACATCAGTGGAGCTATCCCTCCCTTGAACTATGACTAACATCCACATGTGGCTAGCACATACCTCAGTTCACAGCTTTGGATAAGGAAAAGACATGTGTTAGAACATGTTAATGAAAGTAGAAATGAAAAAAAATTTTAAGTATATCAAGTATTGTCCCTTGGATTACAGATCCTTTAGAACTGAACCAAAGGAAATGTGTTCAAATAAGCCTAAAAAGAAGGCTGAGAAAGTATATACAAAAACGGACAAGATTCAAAGGAGGGAAAGGCAAAGCTAACTCTTTAGCAAAGTAGTGTGATATAAAGGAAAGAGCCTTGGACCAGGAGTCAGAAAACTTAGTTCTGGCTCTCTATGAAACTCTGGGCAGGCCATTGCCCTCTCTGGGCCTCAATTTCTCTGTAATATATAAAAGGAGTTAAAAGACTAGTTAACACAGCTAATCAATCATTTACAAAACATTTATTGTTTATTATGGGTCAGGTAATATTCTAGGCACCAAGAACTTAGGAAGAAACAAAAACAGACACAGTTCCATGGATTTGATGTTCTAGATGATCTCCATCCAACTCAAAGAGCCAACATGCTAAAACTCTGACTTTAGGCTGTGGAGAGGCCAGAGTGGACAGTCAGGATGGTCAAATGACCAAAGAAAATAAGGCTTGACCTCTCCAGGGAGCGATGTTCTTTCAGGGAGCAGAAGCAAGTGCCCCTCACTCCCATCTTGCCCCACCCTAGGTCCTGGGCTCAGAACTTAATACCAATTGTGGCAGCCAACTGACTTTTATCCTGAAAGGCAAGTCTAGGGCTCAAAGAAACTCCCAGAAATAGAAATATATTTTGTTTTGTTTTTCAGTTAGATAGCGAGACCAACTACAGTAGAGAAATGGGAAACTTATTTGGTACTTTTTTTTAAGCTTATCTAAAATGACTAACATTAACAGATAGATGAAATTTCACAAAAATTAAGGATCACTATATTAATTGTTCCTAATCTCTATTTAATATAATAGGAAAAACACAACTTATATATGTAATTTTAAAAGAAAGGAATTATTTTCTATATATAAACAGAACATAACACTTCATTTACCAAACATAAGGCCCTAGCCTTGATTTCTATCATACATTAAAATAATGTACTTTGCATTGTGAAAAGAGAAACAGTATTGATTTTTATTCTGCATTTTCTATTGCCCATTTATTGATAGAGCATTAAAGAAGGAAAACTTTTACTGAGCCATTAAAAAGAATGAAATACACACACTACTATATATAAAATAGATAACTAGTAAGAACCTACTGTATAGCACAGAGAAATCTACCCGATACTCTGTAATACCCTACATGGGAAAAGAACCTAAAAGAGTGGATATATGTATATCTATAACTGATTCACTTTGCTGTACACCTGAAACTAGCATAACATTGTAAATCAACTATACTCCAATAAAAAATTTTTTTAAAAAAAGAATGAAATAATACCATTAGCAGCAACATTGGATGGACCTGGAGAGTATCATACTAAGTGAAATAAGTCAGACAGAGAAAGACAAGTATCATATGATACCGCTTATATGTGGAATCTAAAAGAAAAAATGATACAAACAAACTTATTTACGAAACAGAAACAGACTCACAGACATAGAGAACAAACTTACGGTTACTGGGGGTGGGGGAGGGACAGATTGGGAGTTTGGGATTGATATGTGCACACTGCTGTATTTAAAATAGATAACCAATAAGGACCTACTGTACAGCACAGGGAACTCTGCTCAATACTCTGTGATAATCTAAATGGGAAAAGAATTTGAAAAAGATACATGTCTATGTATAACTGAATCACTCTGCTGTACACCTGAAACTAACACAACATTGTTAATCAACTATACTCTAATATAAAATTAAAAAATTTTTTAAAAAGAAAGAAAAATTTTAAATATGTAAAAGTCAGCCCCCTTTTGGAGAGCTATCAAAAAAGTGTCTCAAAACAGTCTCCTTACCACTCCTTTCTCTCCAAGTGTACACTGTCTTCCACAGGATTCTCTGACAAGTCTGCTTCATCCTGGAATTCCCCATGATCAATATGACAGAATGAAGAGAAGCCTAGGCAGCCATGAGTGTCTCAGAGATGAAGAGAGCGGTAAGAGCAGCAGGAAAAGACCTGGAGGTGACGGAGAAGGGGCTGGCCAGGATGTAAACTATGTAAAGTATAAGGAAACAGCCCAAGGACTTCAGGACAGTGATGTGAGCCTTGGCCTGAGCATCTCTCCTGCCGACTGTATGGACATTCATCTTCCTGCGGTGTCTACACAAAGAGACAATCTGCATCCCAGAGGAAATAAGCAACACCATGAAGGGCATTATACTTCCTGTATTGAGCCATAATACATACAGACAGTGCCAGTTTGAAGGGGGGTATAAAATGCTGCTGTTTCCTTGGGAAAGATTGGAGAACTCTAAGCTACCCTGGACTATAAGTAACAAACTGATCATGAAGTACACCAGAAGGCACCAGTGACTCAGACAACAGGCCCTCTGCTTCAGCCACAAGTAGACAGGGTGTTCAAAGGTCATGATCTTCCTGCAGTAGAAGACACTGAGAAAAGTGGCAAACCACAGGCTGGTCTGGCTTACTAAGACCCAGAAGACATTGAGATAGCGAAGCCAATGGCTGCTCTGGAAAAGTGGAAACAGACTTAAGTCCACCATAATCAACCACTGCAGAAGAAATCAACAGACAGCCAGGCCCAGGACAATGAGGTTATATGAGGACCCCTTGAATTTTCTGAGCCGTTCTCCAAAACTCCAGACCACGAGGACTCCATTTCCAACCAGACCAATGAGAAATTCAGCCACTGCTACCAGCATTAACAGTCCTAGGACAGTAGTCAGCACGGCCGGGGAAGTCTCTCACTGCCATCTCAGGAGGTGCTCTGCTTCAGTGCCGATGAATGCGTACGGCTCCTGGCTAAACTACAGACTCCCTGAAGAGGATACAACACTCACAGTAAATTTTCATATCACAAAATCTGGATTTGGTCTTACCCTTCTGTAACCTGTCCTCAAGCACAGACTGAACAGCTGTGACCAGGAACAGAGAGTTTAGAAGTTATAAACCCCTCTATATTTGCATCCACATGAATGAACCCTGAACAAACCCTGAGACTAGAGATTTGAAACGTATCAGAAACATCGACTCTCCTTCTCAAGGGTCATGGGCTAACATCTAGATACCAACACATAAGACCAAAACAGTCTTAGGTTCTATACAGTGCCAGATGTGAGCTCATTCATATAAAAAAGAAAATTTATTTTCATAAAAAGAACTTTGAACATATAGGCGTGAAAGCCGAATAAAGTCAGAAATTAAAAATATATTTCATTATTCAAGAGAGAAGTAGGGGAAGTTTGGGGAAAGAAAACAATCAGAGAACCAAAACATATTTTAAGTGCCAAATAATAAAAAATATAGGAGGTCAGGTAAAGGAGCCGTTACCGTTAATCAGGATCTTTGAGATCATCTGCCCTTTATGATCAATTATCCACACACACTTGACTTAACATATATGTCACATCAAGGTCTTAGAGGAAGGAGATGAGCTCAAAGAAGTGAAAAAAGACTAGCAGAGTAATCAAGAAATATAGGAAAAGTGCTTCATTTACTGTTCAGATCCCACCTTCCTTGGGACCAGCCAAATGCAAATGTGTTTATGGGAGGCTGAATTCTAAGATGGCGCCCAAGGTTCCCACCCTTTGGTGTACATACCCTGAATAATCCTTGAGCAGGGGTGGGACTGTGAATAACATGGGATGTCACTCCTGTGATTAGGTTATATTACATGGCAAAGATGAAGGGCTTTTGCAGATGTAGTTAAGGTCCCTAATCAGTCAAGTTTGAGTTAATCAAAAAGTAGACTATTCCGTGTTGGCCTGATTTAATCAGCTAATGTCTTGGAGGAGGAACTGGGCCTTCCTGCTGGCTTTAAAGAATCCAGCTGCCACGTTGTGAGAGAGTCACATGGTGAGAAACTGTGGGAAGCCTCTAGATGCTTAGATTGACCCCACCCCACCCCCGAATCCCACCACCTGACAGCCAGCAAGAAAACAGGACTTCGTCCTACAAATGCAAAGAACTGAATCCTGCCAACAACCAGTAAGCTTGGCAAGCTCCAGAAAGAACACAGCTCCAGAAGGAACACAGCCCCAGAAGGAACACAGCCCAGCCAACATCTTAACTGCAGCCTGTGAGACGCTGCACAGAGGACCCACTTAGGCTGTGCCAGGAGTCTTGATCCACAGAAACTGTGACATAATAAATAGATGTTGTTTTAAGCTGCTAAATTTGTCTTGCTTAACAAAAAATAGAAAACCAGTAAAGTGTTCAAAACAGGCTAGAAAAAACTATGAGGAAATGAGAAGAAAGTGGAATGAGATTGGAAAGAAGGAGAAAGGCCAGGCTTCTTAGGAAGGCAGCACGGGTGTAGTAAAAAGGTTCTGTGCCAGGTGCCCGCACTGCCTTGGGCACTCTATGAAGTTGCAATCAAGCCAGCACCCTCTCTGGGCCTCAGCTGTTCTACTAGTAATATAATAGCTTGTGGGACCGGATTTCTATTCATTAGGTAAGATGTGCAGAGCGCTTATCATGTGCCAGGCAGTGGAGGAGGCACAGGAACACAGCAGGGAGCAGGCCCTGCTTCCAGGGTGCACACATTGTGCACCACCCCACCCAGCTGAGGGCCTGGAGCCTGAGAACTCTGCCTGCAGTTGTGGAGAGGCAGAGGGGAAGGCCATAACTGCCACTGGCCAGAAAACTTGGATGAGGCATGAACCTCTCCAAGAGCAAGGCTTCTACGGTGACTTTTGGATGGCAAACAAAACTGCCCTTCTCTCCCACCCTGCCGCACTTGAGGTCCTGGGCAGTGGAACTTAATGCAAAGCATGGCAGCCAACTGACGTGTATCCAGAAAGCCTGGTCTTGGCTCAAAGAAAAAAAAATCACTAGAAATATAAAGATGGTTTCTTGACAGGCTGCTTTACAAGTGGTGTTAAGAAAGGCTAAACCACGTAGAGAACTGAGATAATTAGTTAATTCTAATAAGAATAATGTTTGTCTAAAAAATATCTAGCAATTAACGCACAGGTTCATCTTTTTCTTAACACACATTATTTCAAAATTATACCTATTTTCTACTTCATCTCATCGGGGATACACAGTCTCTACTGGCAAAGATAACTGGATTACCTGCAATAATTTAGAAAAATGTGATCCTTTCCATGCAAAACATGAGAACTCAGTTTTGACTTCTGGAGTTTATTAAAATAAGCACTTTGCATTGCTTAGAGAGCAATAGCTCTGGTTTCTATTCTATTTTGCATGTTACTCTCTCATTTTATTTCAAAATTAAAGAAGAAATGAGAAGAAGAATTGAGAACAAAAATTTAATTAACTTGACAATTTTACAGGAAGTTAATTTTACTGTTGGCAATTCTCTAGAGTAAGGGCTGACTAGATCTTTCTCCCATGTCGTGGACACCTTCAACAGGTCTGATTCCTCGTGACCATTATGACAGAACAAAGGGACGGGTAGCCATCAGTGTCTCAGGGATGAGCCAGTGGTGGGCTCAGAGGGGGAAGAGCTGGAGATGATGGCAGAGAGGCTAGCCAAGGCATAGAAGCCACATGAAGGAGGAAGCAGCAGCTAAGGGACTTTGGTTTCAAAGACTAAGGTCTGCCACTTTCATCCAAAAAAATGCCTTCCCCCCACAAGTTGCCAGACCAAGTACAGCTCCATCTCCTATTCTACATCTGACATAGCTCAGGGACTCAAACATTTTGTATTCCTGGACATAGACTTTTCCAATGCCGCCCCAAATTGTGCCTACATTGCCACTAGATGGCATCTAGGAGGCAACTCTTCTGTAGCAACTGCTAACCTGAGCAAATTAATTCTTCTCTTAATGTACAGCATGTGTCTAAAAATTCAGAAATTGAGAAAATTAAGCATGTTATTAATTGGCACGTGTAATAGGAACAAAAGCTATAAATGTACACATCTTCATCGTCTTTCCAGCTTCTTCCCCACCACTGTATGAAGAGGTGGAGTTCTCGCTCACTGGGTCAGCACCACCTCTTGGGTACTGGATTCAGGTATTTGCAGGGAGGATGAAGTGCCAAACTCCACCCTCCATGGCCTGCATGCAGCAAGGATCACGATAAGAGTATAAGCAGCAGCAGCATTGCTGGGGTAGAAAAAGTAAATGGTAGTGAGGGGACTTGGCAGATAAGAAAGCAGGAGCTATTTTCTCTGCTTCCGTAAGTATGAAAATTTGGGACGAGAAATAAGTAGACAAGATTTGGGAGACCCTCTAGGAAGCATGGCTTAATGCCCCTTCCCTTGAGAATAAGCTGGACTTAGTATAAAACTCTTAGAGGAAAACATAGGCAGAACACTCTATGACATAAATCACAGCAAGATCCCTTTTGCCCCACCTCCTAGAGAAATGAAAATAAAAATAAACAAATGGGACCTAATGAAACTTGAAAGCTTTTGCACAGCAAAGGGAACCATAAACAAGACCAAAAGACAACCCTCAGAATGGGAGAAAATATTTGCAAATGAAGCAACTGACAAAGGATTAATCTCCACAATTTACAAGCAGCTCATGCAGCTCAATATCAAAAAAACAAACAACGCAATCCAAAAATGGGCAGAAGACCTAAATAGACATTTCTCCAAAGAAGATATACAGATTGTCAACAAACATATGAAAGAATGCTCAACATCATTAATCATTAGAGAAATGCAAATCAAAACTACAATGAGATATCATCTCACACCGGTCAGAATGGCCATCATCAAAAAATCTAGAAACAATAAATGCTGGAGAGGGTGTGGAGAAAAGGGAACACTCTTGCACTGCTGGTGGGAATGTGAATTGGTACAGACACTATGGAGAACAGTATGGAGGTTCCTTAAAAAACTACAAATAGAACTACCATATGACCTAGCAATCCCACTACTGGGCATATACCCTGAGAAAACCATAATCAAAAAGAGTCATGTACCAAAATGTTCATTGCAGCTCCATTTACAATAGCCAGGAGATGGAAGCAACCTAAGTGTCCATCATCAGATGAATGGATAAAGAAGATGTGGCACATATATACAAGGGAATATTACTCAGCTATAAAAAGAAATGAAATTGAGTTATTTGTAGTGAGGTGGATGGACCTAGAGTCTATCATACAGAGTGAAGTAAGTCATGAAGAACATAGGGGTAAGATGGGAAAAAAGACACAGACCTACTAGAGAATGGACTTGAGGATATGGGGAGGGGGAAGGGTAAGCTGTGACAAAGTGAGAGAGTGGCATGGACATATATACACTACCAAACATAAAACAGCTAGCTAGTGGGAAGCAGCCACATAGCACAGGGAGATCAGCTCAGTGCTTTCTGACCACCTAGAGGGGTGGGATAGGGAGGGTGGTAGGGAGGGAGATGCAAGAGGGAAGAGATATGGGAACATATGTATATGTGTAACTGATTCACTTTGTTATAAAGCAGAAACTAATACACCATGGTAAAGCAATTATACTCCAATAAAGATGTAAAAAAAAAAACTAAAAATAGAAATACCATACGACGCAGCAATCCCACTACTGGGCATATACCTGAGAAAACCATAATTCAAAAAGAGTCATGTACCACAATGTTCATTGCAACTCTATTTACAATAGCCAGGACATGGAAGCAACCTACGTGTCCATCGACAAATGAATGGATAAAGAAGATGTGGCACATATATACAATGGAATATTACTCAGCCATAAAAAGAAACGAAATTGAGTTATTTGTAGTGAGGTGGATGGACCTAGAGTCTGTCATACAGTGTGAAGTAAGTCAGAAAGAGAAAAACAAATACTGTATGCTAACACATATATATGGAATCTAAAAAAAAGGTCATGAAGAACCTAGGGGCAAGACAGGAATAAAGATGCAGACCTACTAGAGAATGGACTTGAGGATACGGGGAGGGGGAAGGGGAAGCTGGGACAAAGTGAGAGAGTGGCATGGACATATATACACTACCAAACATAAAATAGATAGTGGGAAGCAGCCGCATAGCACAGGGAGATCAGCTCGGTGCTTTGTGACCACCTAGAGGGGTGGGATAGGGAGGGTGGGAGGGAGACGCAAGAGGGAGGAGATATGGGGATATATGTATATGTATAGCTGATTCACTTTGTTATAAAGCAGAAACTAACACACCATTGTAAAGCAATTATACTCCAATAAAGATGTTAAAAAAAAATACCTGAGACAAATAACAATGAAAATACAACCATATAAAATCTATGGGATGCAGCAACAGCAGTCCTAAGAGGGAAGTTCACAGCAATACAGGCCTTTCTCAAAAAACAAGAAAAAAATCTCAAATAACCTAAACTACCACCTAAAAGAATTAGAAAAAGAAGAACAGACAAAACCTAAAGTCAGCAGAAGGAATAATAATAAAGATCAGAGAGGAAATAAATAAAATACAGATTTTAAAAAATAGGAAAAGAAACAATTAAACCAAGAGCTTATTTTTTGAAAGGATAAGCAAAATTGACAAAGCTCTGGGCAGGCTTTCCAAGAAGAAAAGACAGAGGACTCAAATAAACAAAATAAGAAATGAAAGAGGAAGAATAACTGACACTGCAGAAATACAAAAAAACCGTAAGAGAATACTATGAACAATTAATTATATGCCAACAAATTGGACAACCTAGAAGAAATGGACAAGCTTCTAGAAACACAGAGCCCACCAAAACTGAATTAAGAAGAAATAGATAATTTGAACAGACCGATCACTAGAAGTGAAATAGAAATCTGTAATAAAAAAAAAGAAAAATCTCCCAGCAAACAAAAGTCCAAGACCAGATGGCTTCACTGGGGAATTCTAAAAAACTTACAAAGAAGAACTTATGCCAATCCTTCTCAAACTCTTCCAAAAGACTGAAGAGGAGGGAACACTCCCAAAGTCATTCTATGAAGCCACCATCACCCTGATACCAAAACCAGACAAAGACACTGCCATAAAAGAAAATTACACGTTAATATCTTTGATGAATATAGATGAAAAAGTTCTCAACAAAATATTAGCAAACCGAATCCAACACCACATAAAAACATGATGAAGTTGGATTCATCCCACGGTCACAAGGATGGTTCAACATACACAAATCAATTATTGTGATATACCACATCAACAAAAGAAAAGACAAAAACCACATGACCATCTCAATAGACACAGAAAAAGCATTTGATAAAATTCAACATCCATTCATGGATGTAGCAAATACCAAAGTGGTATTTGCTATTTATAGCAAATACATAACCAACATAATACTCAAAGGTGAAAAGCTGAAAGCCTTCCCACTAAAATCTGGAAAAGAAAAGGATGCCTAGTCTCACCACTTCTGTTCAACATAGTACTGGAAGTCCTAGCCACAGTAATCAGACAAGAAAAAGAAATAAACGGTACCCAAATTGGAAGGGAAGAGGTAAAATTGTCATTATATGTAGATGACATGATACTACATATAGAAAACCCTAAGGACTCCACACAAAAACTATTAGAATTGATAAACAAATTCAGCAAGAGAGCAGGATACAAGATTAATATACAGAAATTGGTTGCATTTCTTTACACCAATAATGAAATATCAGAAAGGGAAAGTAAAAAAAAATCCCTTTTAAAATCACATCAAAAAAATACTTAGGAATAAACCTGACCAAGGAGATGAAAGACATACGCTGAGAACTATAAAACACTGATAAAGGAAACTGAAGGTGATTCAAAGAAATGGAAAGATATCCCAGGCTCTTGGATTGGAAGAATTAATATTGCTTAAGTGGCCATACTACCCAAAGCAATCTACAGATTTAATGCAATCACTATCAAATTACCCAAGACATTTTTCATAGAACTAGAACAAATAATACTAAAATTTATACGGAAACACAAAACACCCAGAATTGCCAAAGCAATCCTGAGAAAAAAGAACAAAGCTGGAGGCATAACCCTCCCAAACTTTAGACAATATTACAAAGCTATGGTAATCAAACCATCATGGTACTGGCACAAAAACAGACATATGGATCAATGGAACAGAACAGAGAGTCCAGAAATAAACCCACACACCTATGGTCAATAAGCTTCAACAAAGGAGGCAAGAATATATACAATGGAGAAAAGACAGTCTCTTCAGTAAGTGGTGTTGGGAAAGCTGGACAGCTGCATGTAAATCAATGAAACACTCCCTCACACCATACACACACACACACACACACACACACACACACACACACACAAACTCAAAAGGGCTTAAAGACTTAAAAATAAGACATGATGTCATAAATCTCCTAGAAGAGAACGTAGGCAAAACATTATCTGACATAAATTATAGCAATGTTTTCTTAGGTCAGTCTCCCAAATTAATAGAAATAAAAGCAAAAATAAACAAATGGAACTTTTCAAACATAAGCTTTTGCACAACAAAGGGAAACATAAACAAAATGAAAAGACCCTACAGACTGGGAGAAAATATTTGCAAACAATGCGACTGACAAAGGCTTAATTTCCAAAATATACAAACAGCTCATACAGTTCAATATCAAAAAAACAAACAACCCCATAAAAAAATGGGCAGAAGATCTAAATAGACATCTCTCTAAAGAAGACATACAGATGGCTAATAGGCACATGAGAAAATGCTCAAAATCGCCAATTATCAGAGGACTGCAAATCAAAACTACAATGAGGTATCACCTCACACCTGTCAGAACAGACATCATCAAAAAGTCTACAAATAACAAATGCTAGATAGGGTGTGGAGAAAAGGGACCCCTTGTACACCGTTCGTGGGAATGTAAGTTGTGCTGCCACTATGAAAAAAGTCTGGAGGTTCCTTAAACAACTAAAAATAGAGCTACCAGATGATCCAGCAATCTCACTCCTGGGCATATATCTGGAGAAAACTCTAATTCAAAAAGATACATGTACCCCAATGTTCATAGCAGCACTATTTACAATAGCCAAGACATGGAAGCAACCTAAACATCCATCAACAGATAAATGGATAAAGAAGACGTGGTGTATACATATACAATGGAATAATACTCAGCCATAAAAAAAAGAATGAAATAATGCCCTTTGCAGCAACTTGGATGAAACTAGAGATTATCATACTAAGTGAAATGTCAGACAGAGAAAGATAAATATCATATGATATCACTTACATGTGAAATCTAAAAACCGATACAAATGAACTTACAAAACAGAAACAGACTCACAGACATAGGAAACAAACTTATGGTTACCAAAGGGGAAAGGTAGGGGAAGGATAAATTAGGAGTTTGGGATTATCAGATATACACTACTATGTATAAAATAAACAACAAGGACCTACTGTATAGCACAGGGAACTATATTCAATATCTTGCAATAAACTATAATGGAAAAAAACCTGAAAAAGAATATATATACACCCACATATGTATGCTGACATATGGATATATATATGTATGTTGATATATGGATATATATATGTATGTATCTGAATCACTTTGCTATACACCAGTAACTAACATAACATTGTAAATCAACTATACCTCAATTAAAAGAAAAAGTGTTAAATGTTCCAAAAAAGAGGGGGAAACCCAGTGTTGGGCAGTAACAGACCCAATTCAGAGGTTGATATACCAAGCTGTTGGGTTCTCGGTAGCAGGAGGTACTATAATTAAGATGTGATCATGTTGGCTAGCGAGAACGAGTAAGCTGGCTCCATCTGAAGTTACTTCTAAAAGGGTCACTATGGAAAAAGTGTTAACAAAATCCTTTCTCCCCCTGCATGAGAATTCGACCTTCAGTTAAATATAAATATCTTACGGAGACCTCCTGCTTCCTTGAGTGTGATGGATGACTCTTAGGTGTGTATCCTTTGGCTCAACCCTGAGAGCTATGTCTATGAAATTATTACAAGAGAAATTGGATCCTTTGGGACATGAGGCTTTTATTTTAGGGAAGCTTCCACCCTTACCCAAATGTGGATCTCTTCTCCTTGCACCTGAACTGTATAACTGGCAGCAAGGACTCTGCAAAAGAAGAAGGTCTGACACTTCCCTGCTAGTGAACTGGATCCTTGAACTATACCCATCTGAGTACACTGCTGCCAGAGTGGCCTAAGACAGTCTTGTAAGTCTGACTACTTACTGGAAGCCAAGAAGGCTCACTTGTGGGCGTGCTGCAGCTGTGAGTCCAAACTCCACTACCTGGCAGATCTGTAGGGAAAGTTTCAGGGCAAACAGTCAAAGCAAAAGGGTGACTTAGTTTATTTGATGAAGGCTTTAAATAATGAGATCAGTCACGGATCAATAGGAATTACAAACTTTGAATTGTTTTCAAAAGAGTACCACTATTGCTTAGGAGGAAGAAAGAAGAAAACTTTTATTTCTTGGACTTTTTTGAGTGCTTATTATGTTCCCAGCAGTGTACCAGGCATCACAAATCTCAGCTAATCTTCAAAACATTTCTAGGAGGGAGATCTGGTTATTTCTACATACAGGTGAGGAAAACTAAGATCAAAGAGAATAAGTGACTGCCAAGCGTCACAAAAAATCAGTGGTTAAGTTGGAACGTCTTTCTGAGACTGAGCTCTTTCCAGTACACTAGGCCGCCCCTCATTGGTTCATTCATTCAATAAATTGTTATTATCAGCCAGTCCCTTATACGTTAGGTGCTGGGGAAACAAAGAAGAATCACCCACAGCACAACCTGCCTTCAAAGAACACACAGAATAGTGGGAGAGACAAATAGACTATTAGATCAGTGTATTAGGTGCTATAATAAGGAAAAACAAAGGGTACAGTGGGAGTGTTCAGGAAGGGCATTTAACACAACCTTGGACATTCACAAAAGCCTTCATCAAGGAGACATATAAATTAACTCTTGAGGATGCAAAGGGGTTATCCAAGCAAAAGGCTACAGTGGGAGGGAGAAGGATATTAGAACAGGGGGAGAACTCTACCTGAAGACTCAGAGGTGACAAAGAGTGTGGTAAATTCAGAAAACAGAAGAATGGGGGGATGCAAGGAGAGGAAGAAGTGGTAACAGATAAAACTGGAAAGATAAATAAGAGACAGATCATGAAGTATCTACGCCATAGGTACAGATTTTGGACATAAATAATCATTACAGAAATTTGATCTAACATTTTAGGAAAACACACAGAATAAGTTCTTAACTTTATCTGAGAAAGCCAGAGAAAGTTTCCTGGAGGAGACAGGACTTTAAGGATAAGAGGATTTAACAAAGCTGGTAAGTGAGAAAGGGAATTCTAGGCAAAGAAAGCAGCTTATGCAAGAGAGTAGCAGCTAGAAGAGTATGGATATTTGGGAACTAAAGTAGTTCAAGGTTCTTTTGAAAAAGTAAGGAATTGGAAGATGAAACCAGATAGGAAAATAGTGGCCAAGTGATGAATGGCTTCTCATTCCAAGCTAAGGCATTTGGACTTTATCCAAAGCAATGGAGAGTCACTGCAGGATTTTAAGAGAGGAGTGCCATGATTGTATGTTCACTGTATGAAGCCCACATCCCAGTAATGTGGAAATGCTTTGCTGGAAGGGGATGTAAATTGAAACAGGAAACTAGTTAGAATCCTGCTGTAGTCACTCTGATGGGTTGAAAAGAGCAGAAAAAGAGACTGGGGGGCATTTGAGAGAAAAATTTTTAGAGTACAACCAAAGGGATCTAGTGACCAAATGAATATTAAAGCTGAAGAAGAAGGAAGAATCTGGGATGATTTCCAAAATTCTAGTGCACTTGAGAAAACATAACACTTAACATATCTTTTAAAAAGACAAGAAGCATAGGCTGAAATAGGATTAGGCATTCAAGAGATTTTAGGTGGCAGGGAGCAAAGGAAGGTGAATAGAGTATTCAGACAGCAATGTAGGTCTGACATCTATAAAAAGGGAGGGAGAAGGAAGAAGAATTGGATAGGAAGAGCCCTAGACTGCAACACAGTTCCAAAAAAGGTTCACCCAAGCTGATGGAGAGTCCTTGGGCCAAAACTGCCTGTTGCAAGAGTCTCATGTCTCAGTAGAACAGACCTACCTTAGTACTCCACAGTCTCCATCACTGGCTGACAGCAACCTGCAGGAAGTGTGGATCTCAGCAAAAGATCACCTGTGCCAGAACCCTCTGGTGATAAGAGGATTGCTTTATCATATCTGAAGCATCTGTTTCAATGATGTAGACATGGAATACTCATTTCTGTGTCTTTATTACCCACTAGATGCAATGTTGTTGAGAATAAGAACTGATCTAGTACAGTGTTTGGTGCAGAGAGAGTGTTAAATAAATGTCTGTGGTATGAATGAATGAACTAGATCAGGATAATCCAGAATCAAAACGGAGTAAGGAATTTATTTATTCCTGAAATATCACAGCAGCGTCTGACAGGTAGCCAGAACCCATCCCTTTCTCAAAGAGATCTGCCAGCTGAGCAGTAAGGTACAAACCTGAGCAACCAAGAAAGCTTCAGCAATCATCCCTCTCTGTGGCTGTGAGTGCCCTATTTGGCAACAGACAGATACCCAGCCTAGACGGAACATGTCAAGAAAGTCTACTCATGAACATCTGATAATATATTTTTCAGGGTTAACCTGGAAATATCGCTCTGGTCATTGGGCGAGCTCCACCAAGTTACAAGGACAATTTAATTACAGTGTGGGCAACAAAATTCACTCACTCTGCAAACTAAGATATGTCGAGAAAAAATAATGTTCCTAATTTTGTCTAAAAGTATTAGAGTTTTCCTCCTGAGTCTCCACCTGTGGTTGAGGGAAGAGTTTAATCCAATGGGATAATGCAAAGAATAGCTTCAGAAAAATGTTCCTCTTCTACAGATTTAAAAATAAAAACCTCTGAGACATCCTCCCCATGCCATGCTTCTCTCCTGCCAGCATTCAAGGCTGAGTCTGTGCCTGCGCTTTGCTCCTACTGACTGCAAACAGGGAGCTTGCAGCCAGTCTTCAAAGAGGAGGAAAACCAGGACTCTCACCTACACTACCTGCAATCCCTTTTCTTTCTCCCTCTTCTCCTTTCCACCATCCCCTGGGGGCTGAAAATAGGCTTTCCCTTATATCATGTCCCCTTATACCACCAGCAACAATAAACTTCATGGATTCAGTGTCATAAGAGTAGGACTCCAAGAGGTACATACTTCCAGCTCAACCCTTGATAGGTTACTAATAGCTAATATTTGTTATGCATTTACTATGCTTTAGTTGCTAAAACACTTTCTATACATTTAATCCTCACACCAATCCCATGAAGGATGCCTATTTTATAGCAAAGGAAACTGTGAAGTCCAAGGAGGTTTAGTAACTTGCCAAAGATCATGCATCTAACAAGTGGTGGGGTCAGGATTTGAACCCAAATGTGTGATTCCAGAACTAACATTCTTAGCCACTACATTATACATTTTTCTAGTCCAGCAAAATGTAGAAATACCAGAAAATATATACAAGCAGCAGCAGCACTTGTTGGAGTTTATAAGGTCACTTTTGCTTTCTTAAAACAGAACTTCTCACAGATTATGAACAAATAACATTGACCTTCCTTTCCACTTATCCCAAATCAAGAAAATCACAAACACAACTTGCAGATCCTCTAGATAGCCCTGTTCGTCAACAGCTGGGAAATATCAGGGATATTGTATTGGTATAAGGTAAAGAGCATTGGTAAGCTCTGAAACTGTTTAAGAAATGTTAGAATGTAATTTGGGGGGGGTGGTTTTGTTTGTTTGTTTTCCATTCATAATCCTCCTGGGACCAAACTATGGTTCAATCTCATTGACTGTGAGGAGCTATGAACTTGGCCTAAGAGGTCAGAGTATCAAAAACGAGTAGTTCCACGAGACATGGAACATAGGGGGCCCTGGTGGAAACTTGGAAGGTTTCAGGAGGTACTGTCATAAGTTGCTGTTGATTCCTGTGCTAAAGCCCCACGCAATACACCGAAGAACAGATGCACTTGGCACAGACACGGCTTAGGAACAAGCTCCAGCATGTAACTGGACTCCAAATGCGGGGACAATTCTCATTCCCATACTTTGACCCTGGTCACAGTGTGGGAACCAAGCCATGCTCTGGTCCTTTGTGCGTGAAACAACTAGATTTAAGAGTCTTAAGGGATTTAGCAACTAAATTTACTGAAAGCAAAACAAAACAAACAAAATGGCCGCTTCCAGGGTTTCTGAGAAATGGGAGTGAGGCATTAGGTAGTTCTTCCCCATGGCCTGGGACGTGGTGAGGAGCTGGCAAATTAAGTATTTTCCCTGATAGATTCAGAAGACCATATCCTCCCCAAAACAGCTACACTTCCCTTCAGTGTGCCTCCAGCAGCAAGACTCCTTTCCTCGGCAACCCACCCACTACTCAGACCCATATCCCCACTCCCACCCCAGACCTGGATTAAGGGAAGTCCACATATTGATGAAGTTGCATAACAAAGTCTGAGCTTTTCCATGTGTCACCTCCAAATTTCTCTGAAAGCGGAAACAGGAGAGGGGTTGGGAATGCCACACCTATGAATCTGATTTCATTTACTCCCAGGGAAGGAAACTCTGCACTCAGCCAACTGGACTACCACAACAGGCTCCCTGTCAGGAAATTCTACATTTTCCATCCATATTCCAGGCTCCAGTGGAATGAACAGTAGTGGTAACTTGAGCAAGTTTACTGCAGCACATCCGAATCTGTTAGATCAGGGAAGGATTTAATGGAGCCTCAGGAGAAAGTTCTCAGTCAGAAGAGGAGTCCTTCAGAAGTTAGCCAAAGGCACCAGGAAACAAACAACAACCAAGCCAAAATCTCTAGTAAAATGTTATGTTCAATTAAAAGAGAAGAAAATCCCCACACCCAAAGCAGAAGGCAGAATCAGGAACTCAGGTAAGGGCTAAAGAACCAGAAAGTCAGGGCTAGGTAGAGAAGCTGTCAAAGTGACAGGAAGTAGGAACGAGTGTTCAGAGTGGGTGAGGATGAATCCCAGAGCAGGCTTTAGGGTGAACAAAGCAGACACCAACTGAGACAGCATGGTTATTCCACCGTTAAACTTCCCTGTGCTGAAAAGAAGCAGATATTTTTATTAATTACAGAAGTACTCGTTTCAGAATCCTTCTTTTTTAGTGAATTATGAATGAATATTAAATCATTCTTATAAGTTTCAACAGATACCTTTTTGAAAGAGAATTTTAAGTTATGTCAGGATTAGGAATTCTCCTAGCAGCCCCGAGAGGTATGTATCAATTTGAAAGCAAACAATACAGACCAAAAGACATTTTGAAAATGTCTATAATTTTGAAAATGAATATATAAATCAGAACAACCCGAGAATTCATTTTTGGTTACATATGACAAAATGCCAAGTAATGTGGTGATCTTTCATGCTATGTCAGAATGTAACCCCTTCATAAAATAACAACAATAATAATAATAGCAGTATTTATTGATTATTTACTCCATGTGGGACTCTAAGCAGTTTTCATGTGTTAACTCACTCATTCCTTCCAACAACCTATCAAGAAAATACTGTTACTATTCCCATTTTACAAATGAGGAAAGTGAAATAGAGAGAGGTTAAGAAACTTCCCCAAGGTCACCCAGTTTGTAAGGGCAGGGTCAGGATTTGAACACAGGCCGTCTGGTACACATTCTTAGCCCCAAAACTTTATACCTGAGAGCCCCATTAGTGACAGAAATCCAGATTCAGAATTGCCATGTGTCCTAAATATGTTTACAAGTTTGAGATCTCAAGCAACAATATTCTCATTGACTTGTCAGCACTGTTCAGTGACAGGAAGGAAATCAATACCTACATAATTTTATTAAAATAAAAGTGATTATACTTACAAAAACTGCTTATATATTTTTTTATAAAACTCTGAAATTTTAAAAGCAGATATGCATCTTGGTTAATTAAACAAACCAAAAAACAGTTGGGATTTTTGCCCAGTCTAAAAACTTAAAAATGACTTGAAAATCTACTTTAGCAAAATGATAAAGGAATGCAAAGGACGACTGAAATTGAAGTAAAATGACTTAACCACCAGACTGGATTAGAACCTAGTATCCAAGGGTCTTGATTTTCATTCCACTGCTTGTCATTACACAGTGGATTTGTGGAAACTGGTCTCTTGTGGGAATTCCTGTTACCACACAATTCACGGTCTGTTACGCTAACAGCTTCACCTACTGCATGCTGACACAATACACTGAGCTGAAACGATGGCACACGTTGTCTCATGAATCTCTAAAACCCCGTGAGGTCAGTATTACAGTCCGCATTTTTAAAAGGGGGAAGAGAGGTAATTAAAGTAACTCACCTAAGGCCAAAAAGTCTTGGAAAATGGACAGAACCAGAATTCAAATCCAAGTCTGTGGGACTGCAATGCTTTTACTCTCTCCCCTGTAGATCACTACATTGCTATCAGTATAACCTTTAAGTTAAAGTTAATAATCAGCTCATTACGTTGAGCTGATAGTTATTAAAATACAACTCCATGTCTATACAGTGAGTGTTTTACCACACTGACACTTTCCAAAGACTATTTCACCCTCTCCAAAACAACCATACAAGGAGAGGCCATGAGAAGTGTCCCGAGTGGGACAGAATGAAGCAGTAGTGTCTCTCCTACTGATGTGACAGAAGTGGTGCCAAGGGAGGGTAAGGAAGAGCCCTGTAATCCTGAGACAGGTCTAAGGACTCCTAGGCTCCCTCCTGTGCCCGCAGATGCTCTATGGAAAAACGGGTTCCTTGGATCCAGGCTTCAGATGACCAGGCTCACACCAAAGCATCTCCATGAACATCTTCAGCTTATTATTTCCCAGAATGAGAATGTATGAGCGGCCAGCAGGATATAACATTGTAATTACTTCTCCAGTCATCATAATCACCTCAGTTGCTGGTAGAAATAACTGGATGTCAAAATTGAAAAGAAAAGAAAGTAAAGTAGGAAGAGAAAGAGGAAGGAAAGGACGATTTTGATGGCCCTCTTTTGGGCCTCAGTACTTGGATATCTGGAGCTGGTAAAGTTTTGCTGCATCTGCCGCATATGCCTCCCCAGAGAGAGGATGAGCAGAAAGTAGGAAGCTAGAGATACAATTAAGGGAGGGAGGTCCCACAGAGTCCCAAGAAAATGGATCAGCTTATATTCATTTCTTTTCTTTCTAAAGGGTTCAGTCACATTCCCTGTTCCATCAATTCCACTGAGAACAGACTAGATCTTAAATTCATGGATCAGAGAGACGGCACTGCTACATGATAAGAGCAGGGTACCAACAACATCCATACAACCAACCTGGAAACTCTCCACTTGAGCCAGAGGAACGTAGGATGGGAGAAACTGGCGACTTTCAGGCAGTAGAAGACACTGAGACAGGTGGCAAGCCAAATGCTCAGATGGTTTGTAAATGTCCAGAAAATATCACTAGTCTGCATGATTGCAAATTATTCATCGTGGAGTTTGGAAGAGAACACCATCAATCAAGAGAATCCACAGCAGAGGGCTTCCCTGGTGGCGCAGTGGTTGAGAGTCCGCCTGCCGATGCAGGGGACACGGGTTCGTGCCGCAGTCCGGGAAGATCCCACATGCCGCGGAGCGGCTGGGCCCGTGAGCCATGGCTGCTGAGCCTGCGCGTCCGGAGCCTGTGCTCCGCAACGGGAGAGGCCGCAACAGTGAGAAGACCGCGTACCGCAAAAAAAAAAAGAGAATCCACAGCAGAACAATCCTGGAGAGACCCCGGTTAGTGATGATGAAGTCAGACAAAGAGGTTCTCTTGTTCTTGAACCAGCTGCTACCATTGACCAACCCATGAAACTATTCCCCGGCATTCCCAGAATGAACTGAGTGGCAGTCAGAACCAGAAACCCGCACTCGGTGAGTCCCAGCATGTCAGCTATTAGGCAGACCTGATCTTCGTTCTTTCTGTGGATGAACACTCTCTTGCTAACCTGAAATCTGTTAATCACCTCTACCTGCTGCTTCTCTGTACCTGTCTCTTGTCTCTGCCCAATTTAGTCTGCTGTGGAGCACAATTTAGCAAACCCTCTCTGCTCTTTCAGGTTAGTCTGTCCTCTTCAGAGACGACATGGATTGTCACATTCCATCTATGATCTAAACTCAGAAGCTCTTTGCCAAAATGCAAATAGAGTAGTGTCCAGTGTCACAAAGAGAAAGAAGAGATCTGAGTCACAAAGAAGATGCAGGATTTGGACTCAGTTTCAAAGGCAGAAGGGTTCTGAGCCACCCAGAACGGAAAGGTGTGTCACCAGAAGAGTCGCACAGAATCACTCAGAAGAGTGCAAAGTCTTACTCTTCAGGAGGGAGGACTCAGGGACATATACAAAAGGGCGAAATATCAGAATTCCACTATAAGGCACTATTACAGTCACCCTGGAGGGAGGTTTACATTCATAAAATAGAAAAGGTTCAGTGTCAATGGTCCTGGATTAGAATTAAAAAGTGTGCCTCTTAGAGTATGCCTTACATGAAGGGGCTACAAGCTCTTCCCTAGTGAGCCATAGCATCGGAAATTCTTAACTACCTGAATATTTAGTGATAACAATAATGAAGTATCATATGAGCTACTCAAAGTATGGATTTTTTCAGAGGGATGACCACTGTATTGATATGTCAGTAATAGTTCAGGCTGACAGAAAACACACACTCTGTCAACCGAAACACTGCCTTACAGATTTTGACTATAACCAATAGTAATACTTTTTATATTGTCTTACATATATATAAAACATATATATGTATGTATATATATACATACATATATGTATGTATATATATACATGTCACAGCAGAGAGATCAGCAATATATATAAAATGATAAGTAGTATGCAGCTTTCCAAGTCCCTTAAAGTCCTGACCTGGAGAATGCACAATGGCCAGTAATAAGTCTAAGTGAGCATCTTATCAGGATCCTAAAGGCCCACCCTCAAACTATATATGCATAAATACATTCTGTATGTGGCTAACATGGACGATTTTCCATTTCCATTGCCTCCACCGTGGTCCAAGCTACCATGATCTCTCATATGAACTGCTCAATGGCCTCCTAACCCATTTCTCTACTTCTAATCTTTTCTCCCATAATACATTCTCCATACAGCCCCAAGAATGATCTTGTTAAAGTGTAAATTAGATCATTCCACTCCACTACTTAAAACACTTCACTGGCTTCCCAGTGCAACTGCACAAAATATAAACTCCTCATAGTATACTGTATACTGAGAATCTCTTCTAAATTTCCTTCTGCATGCAACAGAATTCAAGATAAATTTTATAATATCACATGGTCTGCGTTAAGGAACAGGTTTTACTGGAGTAAGAGAAAACTTCTATATCCACAACAGAAATGGAAGCATGGTTCCTCCTCACCCTCCTATGACTGCACAGAGGGACCTGGGCA
The DNA here is from genome assembly GCF_964270905.1 of Leucopleurus acutus. NCBI lineage: Eukaryota > Metazoa > Chordata > Mammalia > Artiodactyla > Delphinidae > Leucopleurus > Leucopleurus acutus. The sequence goes on along the minus strand of NC_139144.1, from coordinate 96,577,065 downwards.
CTGCTAGGTTAGCAGTATACATCTGTATGCCAATGCAGATACCTCATCCTCTCTATTGGTCTCACTTCTTGTAACAAAAGTGTGAAAGCAATTTTGTCAGTAGGAAAATAAACAGTCTGCCTAATGCCAGAAAATCTGGATTTGGGAAACCAGCTATTACAGGAGCTGTCTAGGAAGGCCACCTGACCAACACCTGGGGACCTTAGATGTTCTAGTTCCCAGTGTTAGAAGGAGAAAGTCATCAGTTCTGTGGGAATTGAGCTTATGTGAAACACATTAAGTGCTTCACAGAAGTGAAAGAAGTGAAAGAAAGATAAACAGGTTATCTTTTCCCAGATAACCTGTTGTCCAGGCAACCTAGATTGAACTCCTAGGGTTATTTTTGGATGACTTTCATCTTTGCAGTATAAATTTCCTAGCAGAAGTGTTCAAATTTCCCAGTTTGTCCGGGACATGTTGCTCTGAGTAATTTGTTAATAATGCACCCTTTTGGTGTTTTACTCACTGAATACCATCTGGCCCTAAGCTCAGTCCTTGGAACACAGTAGAACCTCAATAAATATATATGGAATAAATAAATCTTCCAGAAGTTTTATTTTTGCTTTTATCTCAAGTTTTAGATTCATATTCTAATATCGTTGGATTTCAAGAAAAATAATGGAAAATAAATGAACTAGAAGTTAAATCTTATTTCTGTACTGCCACTCATTCACCTAACATTTCTTGAGCATCTACTATGTGACAGGAAGTATACCAGGTACAGGAAATCATGGACTAGAAAGCAAGAGAGACATATCTACAAAAAAATTACATAACGATGTGACCAATGCTTTAAGAGATAGATACAAAATATACATGTTTGCACAGAGAAGGGACCAAATTCTGCCTGGAATAGTCACAGGCTTGAAAGAGGAGATAACATTTGAGATATGTTTTTTAAAATAAATGGGAGTTCACCTGGCAGGCAAGGTAAAGAAATGGGAATTCCATGCACTACCGAAATAGATGATGATTTATCCACCAACATACCCACAGACTATCCAAGCAAGAAAATAATAAATATACATAATACTTAATTACAGGCTATGCACTGTTTTAAGGTAGCTAGAGTAAGTCACTTAATTTTCAATGCATGAGGTGAGTTCTATTATTGTCCCCATTTTTAAGGAGGAGGAAACTAAGGCTCAGAGATTCTCATAGAGCTAGTAATCAGTACAGCGAGGATTCTGACCCAGGCACTCTGGCTTCAGAATCCATTGCCTTAACTAAAGACCTCAAAGATCACCTATTGATGACACCTCAATAAATACAAGAAAAAAATGGGGACTTGAGCGGTAATGTTATGTCAGAGACAAGATCTTAGATCCCCTCTCTTTTAGATCACACTGCATCATCTGCTCTGGTTCTTAATGGTCCCTATAAACTCTCAAACCATGGGCTGCACCTCAAACCAACAGGTGTTTTATTGAGAACCCTCTGGGTCCCATTCTCTGCCTTTAACATTACTCCTCATTTATCTATATAACACATTTTATCAATTAGGGATCTGCTACTATGGTAAAATGGAAAAAATCCCAGAAGATAGTAACCTAGGTTTCTTGCATCCTTCCCATAGAAATGCTTTAAGCTAATTATGTGACATTAGGCAAGTGTCTTGATCTTTCTGATCCTCAGGTTGGAAATAAATAAAGAAGAGGTACCAGATAGTCAATATGAATGAATGCTTTAAGGACCTGGGTTCTGGAATCAGGCCTAGATTTGAATCTGAGTGTCACTGCTCATTAGCTGTGTGACCTTAGGCAAGCTAATCTTCCTAAACTTAAATTTGCTCATCTGTGAAATAGGCATAATAATAGTACCTATCACAGAATTGTTACAGTGATTAAGATAGTGACTATAAAAATGTAAAATGCAGGAGTGTTTTTTAAACGTTATCTATTAATAGGGTCACTGCCCTACACATTACCCATACTTAGGATATTTTTATGAAAACTGCTATTCTTTTAATGTAATATTTAATACATATAAAAATACATGTAACATATAGGTAAATTATAAAGCAAACAAAATAAGTACCCATAATCCCACCACCCAACTTAAGTAAAACATCACCAGTGGTACCATGGCACACGAGTGCTTCTTCTCTGTCCTACCCCTTGTTCCGTCCCTCAGCTTCCTATGGTAACTCTTCTTGAATTCTGTATTTATCATTCCTTTTCGAATAGTTCTATCATATAGGTATCTACCCATTAAAATATTGTATACTTGATTTTAACACTTATAAAAATAACATGCTATAACAAATATCCTCTGCAACTAGAGGAACACTCTGTTTATAAAGCTATTCCTGTTACAGGATAACTGTAATTCATTTACCCAGCTGTATGATAATCTACTGTGTGAGCATTTATTTATCCATTCTCTGTGGATGAACCTTGGGGTTGTTTGCAGTTTTGTACTGTTAGGTACATTATTGCTATGAACACCTTTGGACCTGTTTCTTGGGCCACATGGGTAAGAGTTTCCTATAGAGTGTACCTTAAAGGTTGAATAACTAGGTGAAATTTCAACAATATCAAAATGACTTCTCAAACAAGGCAAGTTAATCTCCCTCAAAAAGAGGTGCCAATTTACACTCCCCCCACTAGTTTCCATTGGTCGACAACATCCTCCTTCACACTTTGTTCTTTCAAATGTGTTGAAATTCGCTAGCATGGAGGTCTTGAAAGTTCATTGCAGTTTCTGGTTTTCATTTCCTGGATTAATGAGGTTGACCACATTTTAATATATTAATGGATTATATTTCCTTCTCTGTGAAATGCCTGTGTCTTTGACCATTTTTGTACTAAGCTGTCATTTTTTTATTTCTCCATAGGTTTTCATATATTCTAGATCATATTCTTTTTGCTTTGTAGGTCTTTATATGTTCCAGATTGTATTTCAGTTACATTATTTCAAATATCTTCTCTGCCAGTTTGTGACTTGTCATTTTGCTTTCTTTATGGTGATTTTTGGTTTAAAAAAAGGTTATTTTTAACAGTTAAATTTATCACTCTTTTCTAAATTCAAGTTATTTTAAAAAAAACCAAAACTCCACACCCCCAAATTATAAAGCCATTGTCCTATATTTTCTTCCCAAAAAGTTTTTTTCTAAAGAAGGGGGAAGTTCCCCCTTAATTTTTACCTCCTATTGTTTATTTATTTAGGCCACCCCACACGACTTGCAGGATCCTAGTTCCCTGACCAGGGATCAAACCCAGGCCCCCAGCAGTGGAAACACCGAGTCCTAACCACTAGACCGCCAGGGAATTCACCTCTTCCAAAATTTTTGTTTTTCCTTTTACTCTTTAAATAACCAAGAATTGACTTTTGCATAAGGTGTAAGGTAGAGATCCAATTTCACTTTTTTCTATTGATTTATGGATGACAAATTTTCCTAGCATCATTTATTGAATAATTTATACTTTACCCAGTCATCCAGAATGCCACTTTCGTCATATATACTTTCCATATATGCATGGTCTGTTTGTGGGTTCTCTCTTCTACACCACTGTTCTATTTGTTTATTCCTGCATCCATAGTATACTTAATTTATCACTGTAACGTTACTTTCAAAAAGAAAACTGTCTTGCCAACTGGCAGAGCAAGCCCCCCATCTCACTCTTCCTCTTCAGGAACATGCTGCCTGGTCTTAGATCTCTGCTCAACAATACATCTTTAGAACCAACTTGTCCAGTTGCCCCAAAACACTTCTGGGAATTTTTGACCTGTAAACATCAACTTGGGGAAGGTTGACATCTTTACATTGTGATGCTTCCAATAAATAAAAATGGTGTACCAATGTGTTTAAGTCTTCTTTTAATGTATTTCAATAAGTTTTATGTCCTCCATAGGAACCACACACCTGGAGACATCTTTCATCTTCTGATGCTCTTGTATACGGCATCTTTTTAAAACTACATTTTCTCTGCTGTTGTTTGCAGTTGACTTTGGTATACTGATCTTATTTCCAGCAACACTTAATTACTCATCCATAGATTCTTTTGTATCTTCTATGTAATCACAGCCTTGTAACTTTCTTCCTTTCCTGTCTTTAAACTTTTTCTTTCCCTTCCTAACTGTGCCCTGATACAACAGATTAGTTCCTCCAAAGAGATACCAGAGAGCTCTCATTCTCTCTCTCTGCCAACACTCACAAATAAGAGGTCATGTGAGCATACAGTGAGATGGTGGTCACCTATAAGCCAGGAACACAGGCCTCACAAGAAACCATGCTGGTACCCTGACCTTGGGGCTTCCAGCCTCCAGAATAGTGAGAAAATAAATGCCTCTTGTTTACATCTCCTAGCCTATGGTATTTTGTTATAGCAGCCCCAACTAAGACATCCAATGATGCAAATAAAAACTATGTTATACTTAGGATCCGGTTATTTTCCTGTGGGAAATCTCCTCACTCCAGATTATCTAGTCTGCTACACTGCCAGGAGAAGCATAAGGGCAGTACTTCTGTTCTTAAGTGTTCCTTTATTTAACAGGGGGCTGTTAACTAAGGGTCCTCATTAGGGACTTCAAGCAAAATTAAACAATATTTATTTGATGAGTGTGTGCTCATATTCATGCTTTTTAAGGCTAATTGCTAAGGTTTTGTGTGTCTTTGTTCCAATCTCCTCCTCAAATTTAGAATGAGACATAAGTTAAAAGCCCGAAGGACTGTGGGAGCAGAGGTGAGATTTTACTTCTACTTACAGTGGAAGTCGTCCAAGAGAAAGGCAAGAGTAATGAGTTGATCACGTATATGGAGATAAAGGTAAGAATGTGTAAATTCGTAAGGATTAGGTTTAACTGCAAAGCACAAATCAGTGGCTTAAACAAGGTAGAGATTTATTTGTGTCTCCAAAAGAAGTCCAGAAGTAGACTGTCCAGGACTGGTATGGTGGTTCCATGGTCATCACAGATCCCAACTTCTTCTGTCTTCCATCCTGAAGATAGTATCATGCTCCAAGACCACTAGTGGAGATTCAACCACAGAGTCCACATTTCAGACAAGAAAAAGCCAAATGAGGGTTTAGAGAAGCACACAGGATGAGCCTCCCAACAGAGTTAGTTCACTGAAGGAACTTCCCTGGAAACACCATCAAATAACTTCTGCTTATAGCCCCTTAGCAATCCTTAACTGCAAAGGAGAATAGAAATACAATATTTTAGCTGTTCACACTGTCATCCCCAATAAAATATGGGTTCTGTAAATGTAGAAGGAGTAATAGATATTGGGTATCATATTAATGTTTTTTGTTTTTTAATGACGTTTCTCATCTTCTGTATTTTACGATGTCTTGACATCTTGGGGCCTGGCAGACCCTGGGAGGGACTTTCCCCACTCCACCCCCAAATGATAGCTGATTCCTAGAAATAGTAAAGGACTTGCCCACGAGCATGCCTTTGATATGACACCAGGCAACCCTGAGTTCATAGCCCTCATTAGCTTTTCATCAGGCTCCTGAAGTCCAGGACACTACTCCTCTGCCTGAAATCACCCCAGGGCAAGGTACCTGACAACTAGGGACCACCGCTATTACCCACTGCCTGCTGAAATGTATTCAAACTGTCCAATCCTGAACTTGCTCAGCGCTCCTATCCTGTCTCACCCATTCTTTCCCCATGAAAACAACAATAAAAGCTCTGACCCATGCTTTTCCCTTGCTCCTTCGGCCTCCTGACCTACCCTGGTACCTCTCCGTGTGATGCTGGCATGGTGTGTTGCACGCCCTCCTCTTGAGAACTGTTAAGTAATAAACTCTTCGTTCAAAGGCAGTTGTCTCTGTGTCTGTCATCATACCATTCCTGATTAGAACAAATCCCATGTACATCGTAAAACAGGTAGGCAACTGGAAATCTTTCCCACAATATGGTTTTCCACAACAGGAAGCTGGAATCCTGGCATCATCTGAAAGTTATCTCACAAAAATCTGCTTACAATGTGTCTGGCAGAAGAAAAATAAAGTCACTCTTGCCTCAGCATCTCTTCTGAGCGCCAGACTCGTTAACCTTCACCCTAGAAAGTCTACAGTTAAACTATTTTCAAAACTGAACTCAATATCTTCGCTCTTCTCAAATCTGCTGCCACATCCATATTCCTTAGTCTCTAATAAAATGTCATCATCTACACAGCTGCCCAAGCAGAAGTTTCAAAAGTATCTTCTGGAGTCCCACGAAGTGGCCTCTGGGATGCTTTCAGGCACCCGGGTAGACCCACGCAGTCCACCAGGGGGGTCACTAGAGGCCACAGAGCTCTAAATTGCGGCCAGACAGCGTGACCAGGAGTAAGTGTAACACTCACCGGACGCCAAGACTGACGACGGATGGGAGGGGAGTGTATGATATTGACATGTTGGAATATTTTGTATACATTGGGTTAAGTAAAAGTATTAAAATTTAGAAAAAAAAAATTATCTTCTGATTGCCTTTTCTCTTACCACCAACACCTGTTCTGTCACCACTAGGTGCTGGACAGGAGCTATGCGTCCTCGGTTGTCTCCAACCCAGAGCCTAGCACAGGATCTGGCACGTAGTTGTACGCGACGAATGAGTCGATGTGAATCCTAAACATCCCTTGTGTCACCTCTCATCCCCACTTTACTAACCTTTCCAGGCTTATTCAGTAGCTTCCTAACTACCGCCAGGCTCTGCTCCTTCTAACCCTTCAACTGTCTTCTCAGTTCTTTCTAAAGCACAATTCTGATAAGATGTCGCTGTTTTAAAACCTTCTATGGATCCCCATTGCCAAAGTCCTCTGCAAGCTTTCAACACCCTTTACAATCTAGCCTCAAATACCTTTCGTGTTTCATCTTCGAATGCTTCGTATACTTTTAAGTTTCTGGACCTTCGTTCGTGCCGTTTCCTCTGCTGAAAACTAACCTAACTATTCTCTTCTGCGCCCCACTGGACTCTGTTTCTACCGTGACTAGAGTGTCTCTCCCATCGTATCACACTTGCCTACACAACTCCTGCTTTTACCTCCCCCATCCAACCCGCACCACCCTACATTGCGAGTCCCTTCAGTGCAGGAGTCCTGTTATATTCACCGCTACATCCACGCTGTACGGCTGCATGGCATATAGCAGGTGCCCACATGGCCTCTGAGTGTAAAAAAGATGCCCAGGTTAATAGTAAACAGCCATAGAAGGTTAACAACAAACCAAAGAAAAAAAATGACCAAAGTGGAATACGTGCTCAGTAATCCACGGACATTAATAACTCAACAAAAAAAGGTCGAGTACAATAAACTGAAATTAAAATGCTCTCCTAAGTATCTCCTGAGACTTGGTGAGATGGGCATGGTGACTGAGAGATACACCTTGTTTAAAATAACTGCAACAGCAGTAACAATAGCCAGCATGTATTGAGCACTTGATTCAGTTACTATGTGCTAAGTAAGTTACATGTATTACTGTGTTCTTCACAGTAGGCCTATAAAAGTACAACTACTATTATCCCTGTTTTATTCACAGGAAAACAAAACAACAAAAATCAAAGGCATGGAAAGTTAAGAAACGCACCAGAGTTCACCCAGCTGCTCTTGAGTAAAGCAAAAATTCAAATGCAGGCTTTCTGACTGCACAGCCTTAAGTGAACTATTATGACAGACCACCATTTTCCCAAATGACTGGTACAGCAGAAAAACTAAAAAATGTCAAGATGTACACTTATTTGGACAAATAGGACCCTAAGGTCCGAAGCATGGCAGAGAGCTAATGGATGAAGGGTAAAGAGAGAAAAAGAAAAACTTCAGTATTGTGGATGCATGACCCTGACAGCCGAAAAAGCTACACATCATCCTATCACAGACTGTGGGACTAGCACAGGGGCCAAGTATAGTAGTTTTGAGAGGGGACTTCAATGTTGTTGGTGCCTACCAAAAGTCTCACTCTCTAAAAAGTTCAACTGAACAACACACATTTACAAAGCCCTAAAATGTCACTGTGCTCAGCCGAACTGGACAAGAGCAAAAGGGTAGTCTGAGTAAAAGACAACACTGCCTTCAAGAATTACACGATATCTTTCGGGAACAATGAGAAACTACCACTAATTTCCCCTAAATGAGCTGCAAAGGTTAGACTGAAACGCAGTTGGCAATGACAAGTAATCCCCAAAACAGCCACAGAACCATGTCTTTGGTGTTTTCAGATGTCTTTGGACTGATCAATCTGTCCGATTTTCAAGAAATGGATGACTCTCTGAGAACTGCACCTCGCAGCAAATAGTGGATCTTATCTGGGCTGGTCTTTAAAGTCAACCATTCTGGGTTGTGTACGTTTATTAAGAGAATACAAGAAAAAAAAAAAAAGAAATGAAGTGTTTAAGCATGAGATGTTATGATACAGATAATGCGTGAAAAAAATGCATGAAAGAATATCTTGTTCACCTCTAACACATGAAGTGATACTAGCTTAACATGAATGAGGAGAGCAAGCCTGGCTTGGAAATAATGGAAAGATTTTTTTCCCCAAAAATGTAAAGAGCTTTATTTACTTCTTCTTATAAAGGTAATATATACTCAATGCTAAAAAAAAAAAAAAAAAAAAAAATTACAAAATTGTAAAAAATAAGGAAAATCATACATAATCTTCTCAGAGATCATCAGAGCATTTTGATTTTTCTCCTTCCAGACTCTTCTAAGTATATATTTATATCAATTACTTTTTTTCAAATATGGGAGTAACACCACACATGCTGTTTGATACTTTTGCTCCCACACTTCCATGTATCATACTCATCTTTCTACCTAACCCAGAATCCCAAAATCAAAGTCACAGGGCAGTTTTCTGCAGGTACATTCCCTGACACCGTAAGAACATGAAAAAAGGAAATGCAGGACACAAAACTTGGACTAGAAGACCCCTACGGTCTGTTACTGCTATCAGATTCCACAGGTCTACTCTGAGACTAGGCTCGGAACAGTAGAAAGTTTCTCAGGAGACGGGGCTGCCTGCGGGGGGAGGGCAGAGTTTATGCTCCCACAGCCTGCCTGGTTGTGGACCCCGGGTCTGCAGTATCACACGCACGCTGAGGCCTCTGCACTGAACACCTGACTCTGAAAGCCCTGCTGCCCAGCCTCAGAGCCTCTCAAGCAATCTCCAGTGGGAGTCTGCAGAAGAGCCCCTCGGCTCGCGGGGATCCTGGAGGACACACGCTTCTTCTGCCCCTGCACCCTGGACTCAGAATCGCTTGGGGTTGGTAATTAAGCAGTTTTGTTCACCATGTCACTTTCCCAAAGCACAGATTCATCACTCAGTTTAAACAGGAATACTAATCCGCATTAACTTCTCACAACTTTGAAGGAGCATAAAAGTACCTTTGCTGAGGAAAAAATTAAAAGTTGCCCAAAAGACAAATTTTATCTACTTTACAATTTTGCTTAAGGAATGTGGCGTAAAGGAGTGAGGACTACGTCACCAGTTTTAATGTGGGAACTCAAGAGAGCAGACTTAATGTGCTGACTAATGGTCCCAGCTACAGGAAAAAAAGAAAAAGATGGTTGAAAAAAAAAATTAAAATTTAAAAATAAATAAAGATAGCTGATATGAGGAAACAGTAATTAATTTTCTACTGTTCCTGGGCGAAAGAAAGGATAAAGCTAAGGAACTCCATTTTTCCTTAAACAAGCTGTGAGTACAAAATGCTGCTGATGTGTGCAGAAAATACCTTAAAACAAAAAGTCAAGGGTCCATAAAATAGCATGTGAATTCTGAACCTGTTAAAGTCCAGCAGGGTCTAAGCTACAGTTAGCACCACACTCTCTCAGGCAGAGGGGAGAGAACATGTAGAAGTACAAGATGCATTAAAAAACTGAATTTGTTTTATGTAATCTTTACTAGTAAATTACTAGTACTCTGTCAGAATCTTATAATAAAGGTAACTGTGCATACACAATTGTACACAGTATGTACAACAAGAGACCATGTAGAAAAATAAGAGGAAAATGTCATACCTGGGGCGCTAACCTAGAGAGGCAGGGACTCCCCTGAGAGTCTGTATGAGACTAAAAGGACAGAGAATGGGGTTTAGAAAGATAGAAAATAGTGAAACCAGAGCCTATGTCATCACCTGGAGATGGACTACTTCATCCCTAGTTATACTTTAGGTCTTTACTGCTAGTAAACTCTGTTTCACAAATGCTACTAGTGAAATTGTCCAAAAACAGAAGACGTGAATAATGTAGGTTCATCTTGAAGCTATTTAGATTAGATATTAACCACTGTTCAGCAAGCCCCTACAATTTAGGCTAAAGCTTAATATCCCGTTGGGATCATTCATGTGTCAACATTTATTGCCTATTCTGTGCCAAGCAATGGTTAAGACGCAGGTACATAAAGAAGATACAGTTCTTGCCTTCTAGTCTATAAACCAAACAGATAAGGAAATCAGTATTTACAACCATGGGATACATGTATGACGTACAGCAATGCTCAATAAACACTGAGTAGCTAAATCAATACTATAATAGAAGTGTGCACAAAAAGGGGGGGGGGGGCTTCCGAAAGGACAGTTATCCCTCTGCCATAACACGGATGACCCTAACAGTTCACTATCTTGTATACTTATACACAGAAACTGTCTCTTAAAGAATAAAAAACTAGTGAATACCATAACATACAGGAGCTACCAAGGTTCATGACACGAAAAGGGGAAGGAGAACAGCAGTCAGGAAAAATATTATCACTCATTTTACATAGAGTATTTTAATTCTTGTCTTCAGAAACTATAAAGACTATCAAGATTTGGAAACGAGACTGTACCAAACAATGGCCAAAGAAGAATCGTCCGTTCTATGCCTTCTCTTTCGTCTGGTCACTCAGAAATATGATGTTATCTGTAAAGAAGCCAAAGCATAAATGTTATTTTTAGAATGCCTCCTCCATCTCATTTAATCATTCCCCTCTACCACATACATATTTTAGTGCTATTCACTGAAAAGACTTTAGACAAATTCTCAAAATATTATGTTCTTGCTATATTGCTTGCTATGTCCTTGAGAGGTATATACAATAGGCATAATGGAGCTAAAAGCTGGGCTTCAACCGTTTATCAACAGCTCAGACCTTGTGAGAAAAGGTGGGATACTTCTCATCTTCCCTGAAGATAGCTAAGGTCTTCTCAGTGATAACTTTCTACAGAAGAGCTAGTCACAAATTCTGATGCTTGCAGTGCTCAGACAGATGCCATTAAACTGGGGAGCACATCCTCACAGAGAAAAGGATCCCGGCAACACAGTCCACAGGCTGGAGGGATGGAGGAAGGACAGGGTTCAACAAACAGCCCCAGCGCACAGACAGACTTATTTATGTTTTTTAAGTCTGAACACTTATACAGAACACATTTTATTTTTAAATTTTAAAACAGAATGAGTTTTATATATTCACTCTTGAGAAAATTTTTACTATCAGTATTTCACAGAGAACATTTTTATCCAAAAACATCAGACATTGCTCTTAAAATATTGTGCAGAAAGAGTTAGTTTAGGACAAGCAAAGGAAAAGAAGTAGTATCTCCCGTATAACACCGAAAGATCTACATTCTTAAAACTTCAGAATTATTCAAAAACGGTTGTTATATAGTAATTGAATATTTGTTGACGACTGTAGTCTTCTAAAACTAGAATGTTTTAGAACAGAATGGTTAGTATAAGAGATTATCAGAATTGACATCACTGTGTAAAAAAGACAAGCGTGCCACCTGCTGGTGGTTATTTTTAAGCTACATTGATCCAAAGGAGAAAAAAATATGGCCTATAAAACAGATAAGCCAAATTAAAACTCTATTCTCTTCCATTCTAATGTCACTAAAGACCAGTTCAATTTTACTATTAGCCATAAACCTATGTTAACTGCTTAAGCATTCATGCTAGTGAATACTGGTGACAAGAAAAAAAAAAAAGGCTGATAATTTGAAATGCTTCTGTTTGGCCTGGTTTATAACAATTCAAAATCTGCCCTCACAATAGGTTTACAGTTTACAGTGGAATATGAAAGTGTTGAATGCTTCATAAATACATGATCAATAGATTTTAAACTGTCAACTATTTTATGAGAAAGCTTGATCTTCCACTGCTGAAATCACAGGGGTAGCTCTATACCATATACAGGTCTAGAAAAAAATTTTTGAATAGGTAGATACATCTGGAGGCTTGACCCAAGGAGGAACAGGGCAGGCAGGAAGTAATTTACTGTCACAACACTCAAGAATTATGAAAGCAAACCAGTCAGAAAAAACCTCATCTAAGTTATCAAGGTCAGTATACTTTCAAAGAAACCAGTAAGAAAATATACCATTATTATTTACAACAAATTATAATTTATCCATATGGCACAGTAGTTAAGACAAACTCTGGAGCAAGTGAAAAGAGAAAGATAAGAGAAAAATCTGTCAATTAGGAGACTTAAGTTGTCAGACTTTTCGCCTCCAGAATTGTGCGAAAATTCATTTCTGTTGTTTATAAAAAGAAAATAAGAGACACTTAAGATACATATAAACCATGTAATATGATGTATGGACTGGTATTTATGAAGCAGTCAAAGAAATTTCAATACTATGACATCTGGTAAAAAAAATTTAACAATAATTTCTTAATATTAGGTGTGATAATAGCACTATAGTTATGTTTTAAAAAGGAATCTATCTTTCAGAGATACCTACTGAAATATTTATGGATGATATAATGTCTGAGATTCCCTCAAAATAATCCAGGTGGGGGAAAAGGGGGCTGGGTCATAGATGAAATAATATTGGCCATCTGTTGATAACTGTTAAAGCTGCATGATGGGAGTTTTCGTTTCTTACTATTCTCTCTCCTTTTGTGTATGTTTGACATTTTCCATAACAAAAAAATTAATTTTTAAATGATATCTAATTTGGGCATACCTCAGAAGTTCATAAATATTGAGATAATACTATAATACAAGTTCTTTTATTCCCATCTACTTATTTATCAAAACAAGGTTTCTCAGTTTTTATATTGATAAAAAACAAGAAAACAGAATGAATACTTTTTTAGCAATTTATCCAAAAGGCAAAAAATGCATCATCTATCTCATTAAGATACATTTTCAATAAAATTTTAGTTTGTATACATATATACTAAAGTTGTTTTGGTCAATTATGTTCTAAAAACAACTGTAATGATAACCCAATTCAAGGAGAAACCTAACATTTAGAGCTCTACTGTTGCAGAATTTTTTTTAATATTTTTAAATTTCTATTTATGCATGTACTTTTATTACAGTTAATTGAATGTATGACAAGAGTCTTGATTATACAATATATTAAGGTACACTTCTGAGGAGAAAATGAAATTGAAAAACAAGTTCAGAGAAAAGGGAATAATGTAAAATTTCCAAATGTTGAGGAGTTTGTATCTTTTTTAATGATGATGGATACCAAATAGCTATAATATTTAGATCCATTAATACCTTTAAGAGTAACATAATTTTATATTAAAAAAATTTAATGTCAACTTAAACATGTCCAAAGGGGTATATTATTTTCAAAATTCTTGTAGAATTTTCAGAAAAGTTTAAAACTCTGTTCTAGAGCATATCTTCTTAACCTCCTGAAGCTTCCATGTGTCCATCTTTTCTATGTTGTTTTGTATTTTGTTTAATGAGAACAAAAGGAATTTAAAACAAAATTATCATGTTAAGTACCAAACAGGTTCTGCACAAATGTCTAACGCCACTCACTTTAGTATAACTCTGTCTCGACACATGCTTTTCCCTGTTTAGGCCATGTCCTTCAAAGACACTAAAGGTTTTCTAAGTCCAAATAGTAAGTACTGGCATAGACAGTTCAACTGATAAGTTACTTGTGAACTAAAACTGTGAGTACAGAGATAATTTTCTAAAGGAAGAGATAAATGTAGAAACCTGGAGCAAGCCCACAAACCTCACTTGGAATTCTCCTGGTGAAGGCCTTACAATCTCATTGGCATCAGTACTAACAGCCTCAGGTAAAGTTACAACATAGCCAAGCTTTCAAAAACGGAAAGGAGAAAAAAAAAACAAAACAGAATAGCTATTATCACAAGAGCCTTACCAGCTATAATTGTTGTTGCTTGTCGTCTCACATTATTTTTATCCATATATTCACCATAGTCTACTTTCCCTTCCACATAAATTCGAGACCTGATATAAATAAAATTTACAGTTTTTAGTCTGGAGATTCTAATGTACTTTACAGGAGAGCGTCAGGTTAGAGAGGGTAAGTATACATTAAGGATGAAACAGATAATCATACAGAACCTCATTTTTGCTCCCACTTCTCATAATTCAGAAGTAAGAGTACTGAAACAGAGAGTTCCCTTGTGGCCTAGTGGATTCCTAAGGAATGCTAGCTCTAGGATTCCAGGCTTTCACTGCCAAGGCCCAGGTTCAATCCCTGGTCAGGGAACTGAGATCCCACAAGCCACGTGGTACAGCCAAAAAGAAAAAGTAGTGAAACAGAATGTGCACAGACTTGCCACACATAGGAAAAAAGACAATGTTTTCATCCTTGAGCTAACTGTGGTCCTTATGAAAGTTAAAACAAAACAAAACAAAAAAAACTGTTCAAAATTTTAAGTCAAAATTAAAAAAAAAAAGCAACCTTAAGACCATGAAGAGCAACCTAGTGGCATCCTTTAAATCTCTATGGTTAATTTCCAATGTGTTATTTTCTGTCACCGCTGATTTTGGATTCTCTAACAGATTTGTAGATTTTTTCATTTATTTTTTAGTTAGTTCCTTTCTATATTAAGGTTCATAAACTTACTCTCAAAAGACTTAGATTACTAAAATGCAAAATTTTCAGCTTTAGTATTTCACTCAGAGTTAATTACTAAGACTATGCTGCACTCTCTAGAAGGCTGAACTAGAAGACAACTGTAACTCTGATTTCAAAGAGTAGAAAATGGCCATAATGACACCAATTTTCAGAGTCTAACACCACCAAAAATGTACAATACAGAACATAGACAAGACTGGTAAAATGACTGGGTGCCAAAGGGAACAGTCACACAGATTCATCAATCAGTAGGTGAAATTGCATATAGACATTTTCCTTGAAATTTCCTATGTTTATATGTGTATAGATGCACATATCATACAGACATGACAACGGAGGTATATATGAAGAAAAGGTATGCACTTATTTTAAAAAAATAGAAATTTTAGTTACTGCTGAAATTATTTTACATGAAATGTTTTATTTCTATAAAACAAGTACATTTCTAAACATACTATGACTACAACTGCTGTTAAACACATCCTCTTGTCCTTCTGTGGGTTTGGAAAAGATACTTTTTATACATAATCAATCCAAGCATTCCAAAAGGGAACTACTAAGTTGACATAAAATTATCAAATATGAAATAACTGCTGTGAATATTACCATAATACCTCACTGGGTCAGGCTTCCGACATTCCAGACCCTCTGTTAGGCCATCGTGTGATGCCAACAGGCACGACATCTGCCTTCAGGATCGCTGGCCATGGAGACACTTGCTCACGTGGTACTCGGTACCCTTTGCCTTCTCTCTTACCTCATCAGCTCCATTTAAGTACACATCCTCTTTGCCCTAAAGTATAAGTTCTTAAAAGGCTAAACCATGTTAAAACCTTTAAATTAGTCACACATGGCAATGCGCTATGTTTATAGTATTAAGCATTGCATGAATACCTCTTGGGTTAACACAGAGTAATTAGTGGTACTACATAAATAAAGGAGCTACGCAGTCCATAAGAACACGTTACCAGTTTCTTAAACCAGTGGTCCCCAACCTTTCTGGCACCAGGGACTGGTTTCGTGGAGACAATTTTTCCCTGGACAGGGGTGGAGGGGGGGGTGGGTGGGTGGCTCGGGTGGTAACGCGGGCCATGGGCAGCGGCAGGTGAAGCTTCGCTGCTCGCCCACCGCTCACCTCCCGCTGTGCGGCCCAGGGCCTAACAGGCCGTGGACCAGGACCGGTCCGTGGCCCGGAGGCTGGGGACCCCTGTTTTAAACCATTCAATCTGTAAGATCCTTCCTTCCTCAACTTACCCCTTTTTCACATACTGATATGCCACATCTCTCAGGCCTGGTCGGAATACTGAAATTCTGTGCCACGTTGTCTTTTGACTGACATCACCTAAATCACAATAGGGAATGTGGTTACAAATGCAAAAGACAAGTGCCAAAGGACAACATGTCCCAGCAAAACCAATCCACGATTTCTAAAAGAGCAGAACAGAATTAGAGAAGGTCCTTTCTAAAAGTATCTAATTAGGTAATTCACAATAAATAATACCTATTTACTGCTGATAAAATTAAGCGCCCGGGTTTTTGTACTCACCTATTTGGTGTGTTTCATTTTCCCCTGATCGCCACATCTCATTTGTTGCTAGAGAAAATATTGTGACTGGGTTTTTTCCTTCTACCTGTCTCATGACAGGGTCCTGACCTACTCGACCAAGTAACTGCACACGATTCAGAGCTGAAAGGCAATGTGTAGATAAAACGAGACTGAGAGAAATGTCTAGGGAGGAACAGCTACAAACACTACTCCAACTTCAGTCTTGGCATTAAGCAAAACCCAAGTTCTAGAAGGTTTGAAAGTAAGTTGAAGGGGAAAATAGACAGAGGTTGGGAGGGAAAAAGGATTGGCAAGAAAGAAGAAAATATTCAGAGGAAGTAGCCCCACAAAACAAACGTTAAGCTCTTTATCTAAATTCTTCTTTTAAATACCTAAAGAAACTTCTTTAAACTGTAGAGTTAAAAGAACAAATCTGAATATCTTTATAAACACAAGGGACTATTTCTGTGAAACAACAGCTTTCACAAACATTCACTTCTTCAGCCAAATACCACATACCCTTGGAAGACTTAGATAACCAAATAGGACTCAAGGAAATTCTTTGGCAGGAAAGTGACAAGAGTGAGTAAAAACTGACTGGTAAAGGAAGAAGGGCCCAATTTACAGGAGCCCTGCAGCCCTGCAGCCTGGTGGGGCAAGGCCAAGATCTGAGAGGCAAATGTGAGTCAAGAGCGTGATGATTAATAGATTATAACCCAACGAATACACCTCTTGTGCAACACTGAGAATATTAGCATACTGCTATAAATAACACGCTTTAAACTTGGAAATCAGCTGCTACTTACATCTTTCAAGAACCAAACTGCCAGCTATTTCAGACTCATGTCTCACAAACTGATGAAGGACCTAAAGTGGAACAAATAAGTAAAACAGCTTTAATCCGGGGGGAAAGGCAAATACCAACAGAAGACCCAGTCACACGTGGTCACCATCTAGTCAGCAGCTCCTATGGCACACATCCACCCAAGACAAGAGGTGTGCCCATCACACAGAGCCAGGAGGACCATGCAAACACTTAAGCCTACTGCAGAAGCCCACAGGCACACAGGAGGTACTACACAGTATACCCAAGAGAGTTCATTTACAGTCCTCTCCCGCTTCTTTTGTGGCAATCTTCCTGATTACGGTGCCTCTGTGTTTGTACACAAAAGGTAAATAAATACATGTTGGAAAAAGTCATGCTTTTGACAGACCAAAAAAAAAGTCTAAGATAAACAAACATGACTCTTTGATAAAGTGCAAAGATATGCCTGCGCAAATTGGTCTGTCAGACAAAGGGAATCACTGCCATGTAACAGCAGCACTCGATAACAACAGCTATCATTGCTGAGTACCCGCTAACTGCTTTACCTCTCATCAATTATTCCTCAGACTAAATCTATAAACTATGTAAAATTACCACCACTTTATAGAAGAGAAAAATGAAGTTCAAAGAGACAGAGTAACTTGCCTAAAATCCTACAGGAAGTAAGTGGCAAGTCACGCCGAGATCCCAGGGCCGTCTGACCCCAAGGCTGCTGCTTTTCCCACTGCCCTCTGCTGCCTCTTTAAGGACATTCTGTGTAAGGGCTACTGCAAAGATATGAGGACACATCACTGGGAACATCACTGGGTTCAGAGACCTAACCATTACATCAGAGAAACATGTGTCAAGTGGTGGCACTGTTAATAAGCGACCAATTAAAACAATACCCACTCCAGGGGTGGTACTTCTGGCTATGGAATCCTGGCGCTATGTTTGGGAGCAGAGAGTGGGTACGAAAATAAAAATGTGAGTTACAACATATTAAAGATCAGACTGCTAACTGCTACCTGTGTCATGATTCCAGAAAGGTGCTCATCTGAGCGCTCACATGAGCCAGAGCGCCTAAGTTTCATGCAACAACAGTCTGCCTCATTGGGGGCACACAAAACTCAAGACCTACCGGAGGAGCAGAAATGGGCAAAGAATTAATTTAACTGGGATACTTTTTTAAATTAAACATTTAACTCTTTTATACACAGCTTTAAAGATATCGTAACAATGTAGAATCGTGTATTAAGACAGGAATAGCTTTTCCATGCTTCACATTTCAACACATGAAAAAGTATACGTTTCAAAAGTACGTATAAGTTAGTACGGATCCAAGAATATAGGGCCAACGCTACAGCAGAGCGGGGGAAATAGGAACAGGTTTCACAGAGGAATTGCTTCTTCCTTATCTTCACAAGATGAGTGCGAGAGGGGTTCTAAAGGAGAATCTATAGCACTTGGTGCCCAGATGAGCTTAAGCAAGCAAAAAGGGGTCTAGGCTGGCTCAAGGCTGGCGAGGCTGGCTGAGGAGATCAGGGGAGGAGTCTGACTGGGTGACATGAGAAGCAATCCTGGACCTGGTAAACGTGTGGTGATGCTGAGACCTCACCTGCTCTCATCAGCACAAGGAGTAAGGGCGGGGTGGGGAGGCAAGCTGACAACACATGAGGCACGTGGTCAGAAAAGAAACCACCTGTCTTATTAAAGATAATAATAAAAAAAAGCTGGAACAACGGTTCTCATAGTCTGCAGATCAACAACGACCTTCAATGCTCTCTAACTGATCTACGTGCAAGTAGCACATGTTTTTAAAAGTAATTATTCCCATTATACATGTGAACACACTAGAGAAGTTTCGTTTTGCTTTAGTGAACATTATTTACCCAAGTAAAATCTGTCCCCAGCCCTCATGTCAAATAAGTACACCAAGGTGTGTGGGCTCAAAGGACTTTTGCCTCTGCAGGCAAAAGCCTAAAGAAATTTGATCACTATGGCTTATAGTAACACATCCCAACACTAATACGAAGAAGTGATTACCTGCACTGCAGGTCTTCGAAACATGGCTTCTATTTCCTTTTCTTACAATCTAACCTTTAATCTTTTCCTGAAGAAAAAAGAGATCAATTAAGTCCTACAGCAAGAATATGAATTCACTGAGTCTAAGTGCCTAACTGCAGCCACGACTTTTACGCAACCCACCTTTAGACCGTACCGCATCAACAGCCCTGCACAGGGGACGGGAAGGACTCCCTTCTGCTCCCAGAAAGCCCCTCTCGCACTTTCATGCCTCTTTGATCCCCCTTAACTTCCTCCTCCTCCAACCCACACCAAAAAATCCTGATTCTATCCCCATTTCCGTTCCACTGTCTTCTCAAATTTTATTAAAATGCAAGTTCCCTTCGGGCAGGGACTTCTGTCGGACTTACTCACTGTTACACCCAATACCCCTAAAAGTTCCTAAGACATAGTAAGGGCTCAATAAATATTAAAATGTTAGCACGGGGCTTCAATCTGAAACGTGTGGCCGTAAAAACTACCGCCTCCAACCCCGTCACCAAAGACCAAGGAGATCCCTGGGCTTCGCCGCCTCACCGCCGAGATGTGCGGGCGCCCCTTCTCCAAGATGACGCTCCCAACCAACAACGTAAAGGAATTGAGAGGGGCGACGAAACCACGGAGTCCTCTGCGCGAGGGAGAAGACAAGGTCCACACACCGACACAGTACCGCCTCCAGGACCTATGCAAAGCCTTCCACCCCTTCTCCCTCCCTCACCTGAAGCTCAGGCTCCGACAGCTTCCAGGCAGGAACTCATTTCCGGTTGCTGCTGGGACGCAAGACTCGCGAGAAGAAGGAGGAACGGAAATCCCGCTGCTGCGTCGTAGAAATGAGGCCGACCGGCGCCGCGGGAAGCACGTCGCCTTAACGCGGTAATTCCGAGAGCTTCCTTCTGGGCGGAAGCGAATGAGTCAACGCCGCCAAGTGGTTCAGGTAACCTATTTGCAGGTTTGTAGCGAAATGAAATTACTATTTGAAGAGGTTCCCGGCCCGGGACTCGTCAGGGTGGACCAAACAAAGGCTAGCTGCGCCTCTGGAAAAAACTAGAAAGGTTCAGGCCTCCAAAAGCAAGAAGAAAAAAACAAAACAACAAAAACAAACAAAAAACGGAAAAAGTAGAGAAAGAGCCGAAAGCGCAAAATTTAAGGGTCACCAAAAAAATGGGAATCAAAATAAATAGTAATGCAATGTTTTCAAAAGTCAGAATTAAGGCAAAAAATTCGTGAATAAAATATGAAAAATTTTATTAAATACAGTATCTGAGCCAGATAGGATCCTAAGGCACCAGGAAAAAGTGTGCCCCTATATACAAGTTTTTATGTATTTAAAAAAAACTTTCCAAGAACATTAAAGTACTTGAAGAAATATTGAACATCTGAAAATTAGGTGTATTAAAACTAACAACGGTGCTTTAAGGTTAAATATTTTGCTTTTACCAAAAACATAATTTTACCTTCCTGGCTTTAATAGAAGTAAACTGACTGATAGTATTTTCAAAATCTACTTCTTTGCTTACTTTATTTCCAATTGCAAGAGTTGCCGTGCCTGATCATTTTTCCTGAGGAAGTGGCATTAACTTCAGCTTACTGAACTTGCCTTTCTTTAGAATTCTGATATTTTGTTAATTGTGGATTTTTCATTAATTTTAATATCTTAAAATTATTGCATTAAAGTAGCATTAATCTTGAATGCTGGGTTTGTTGGCCCCCCTTAAATTTTGTCTTGTTCCCCCTAATCCTGGCCTTGGTAAGGAAAAGGGGATTAGAGGCCCATAGACTGCAGAATACAGGCCAGAGGGAGCCTCCCCAGGCCTGTCCATCACCTGGTTCTGGTACTGTCCAGCTTCTAGAAAAGGTACCCTCCACATTATTCTAATAAGCAAATCTCCTCCTCAGGACCCTACTTAAAACCTTTCAATGGCCCATTCTTGCCCTAAAAGGAAAAAGCACGAACTACTTCATGTGGTTTCCAACACATACCCTAACTCACTCTTAAGAGTATGACTTACTACTTGGTATATTTACTGACGCTTACCTCTGTTTTACTTCCACCTTCAAGATGTTTAGTCCTGGAAACATACAATGTTATGCTGCCTTCAGGTCTTGCCCAGGCATTAATCATCCCACACTCCACTGTGTTACTACTGTAACATACCCTCTGATTTCCTATTTAAAAGTCCTATTTCCACTTGAGCTGTTGAGTCAAGTGAAAAACCAAATTCACCCTTTCCTTCAAAGCCAGTTTCCCCCTTCTCAGCTCCTTGTTTGTTTTAATGGTACCAAGATTCTCCCAGACTTGAAGTTTGGAATCATCTTTGACACATCTCACTGATCACCTGCATCTGTTCATCCATATCCAATCACTTGGCCCTAAAAGTTCTATCTTCATTAGGCCACAGATCTCTCCCTCTTTCTTTCTGTTCACAAACACTTTGGGGTAAGCAGAAAGCACCACGCAAATTGAAAATAGACACACCTTTGGCAAACTTTTATAACCTTATGAATAACATCTCAGTGGAGAATCTGGGCTAATCTGAATTCTCTCTCAGACAGGAGTTACCGATACACGTTCTCCTTAGACTGTTGGCTGGAGAAAGTTGCAAGTGCTGTTTTCCTTGACAAAGAAAAACATAGTAAGATGTATAATGTCATGGAAGAACAGAGTTAAAACATTTTCTTCTGTCATCAAATAGATCCTCCTTCACAATATGACAAATACTTCAGCATTGCTTTACTCTTCAGCATCAGAAATGTCCTTTCCACATACTTTCAAAATTCTCTACTCAAATCGTCTTTCCTTTGTTCTCCCATTTCACTTTCTTTACACACTCAGTCTATCTTGTATCAGAATTTAAATGCCCATGAAGGTGCCTCCTCTTCCCCATTGATTGTGAGCTCTTAGAGAACAGGGACCTTGTTGTGAATATCCAGTTGGCAATTATGCTTTAAACAAGAACAGGCCACAGGCCAGAACAGAGAAATAGAACCTAGAAGGATACTCAAATAGGCCTGAAATTAGAAAATTAAAAAAAGAAAAAGAATCTAGAAGAGTAGCTGAAATGTATTTTTTAATTAAACATACCACTTTTACAAGAATGTACAATTTGCATTTTGGTGAGGAATTCCTGAAACCTCTTCATGGTGTGCATATCCCTGCACACGCTCTAACATAATCATAAACTTTCTGTAGTTCATCCACAGACCCAGAAAGTACCTTCCCAATGCTGAGAAGTGGTGAAAGCATCATGGCTTTAATCAGTTACAATTACCCCTGGCAACAGTGGAATAATTCAGGGCTTTCATCCTTTACAAAGCTAGCTGAGAAAGAGACATGTCTATATGCCCAAGTCCACAAAGTTATCTTTGGCCTTGCCTTTTTTTTTTCCTTATGATAACAGATCAATTTTAATTCTAGCACCTGCAGCTATACAAGGGTGTGCATTATAAACTTCATGGAACTGTTGTACACATTCGATAAAGTGACAACTGTGCAATACCACTTAGTATCTCAAAATCAGGAACATACATTGGAATTGTTTAAACACAATCCACAGAATTAAAAACAAAATCAGAAGTCATCCACAGTTATACTCATTGTCAATTAAATGTTTTATCACTTACTACTCGATATAACAGTCAATATCTAGTAGGGGATATCGGAAGTGATTTCAGATTCTCATCCTGTTGTACTCTGTTGGGAAGGTTTCTTGAGTAGCTATGTGACTGGCCAAAGGTGGGTACAACTAGGACCAGAACAGCATGTAAGGTTCTACCACAGTTTCTGTAGTTTTCACTTTTTTTCCTTTGTCAGTGAAAAGTGAACAGTAAGAAATACTTATCTTTACATATATACATGGTATGCTGTGAAAGCATATTTGCTAAAAATATGGAACGCTTCACGAATTTGCGTGTCATCCTTGCACAGGGGCCATGCTAATCTTCTCTGTACAGCTCCAATTTTAGTATATGTGCTGCCAAAGCGAGCACTGGCCTTGCCTTTTTTTCCCCCCAAATTAAAAAAAGTCTCAGCTATAGGCATCAAGTGGTAGAGACCAGGGTTGGCAATGCTTTCTCACAGATAGGAAGCTTTGGACAATTTCAGTGCTGTAGAAGAACATTTTTTAGATATTTTAATCAAGTTTTCACTCTGCTTTTAAATCAGTTTTTCCTCAAGCCTCATAACTATTGGAAAATTACAGCACTTATTACTTAAACTGATTACTGTCACGTTTTACATTGATTCAAAAGCAATTTTAGCAATACTCCATAGTTACTATGGCTATTTTTTTGGTAAATTTTTGAATTTTATTTTATTTATTTTTTTATACAGCAGGTTCTTATTAGTTATCCATTTTATACACATCAGTGTATACATGTCAATCCCAATCTCCCAATTCATCCCACCACCACCACCATCCCCACCATTTTCCCCCTTTGGTGTCCATGTTTGTTCTCTACATCTCTGTCTATTTCTGCCCTGCAAACCAGTTCATCTGTACCATTTTTCTAGGTTCCACATATATGCGTTAACATACGATATTTGTTTTTCTCTTTCTGACTTACTTCACTCTGTATGACAGTCTCTAGATCCATCTACGTCTCTACAAATGACCCAATTTCGTTCCTTTTTGTGGCTGAGTAATATTCCATTGTATATATGTACCATACCTTCTTTATCCATTCATCTGTTGATGGGCATTTAGGTTGCTTCCATGACCTGGCTATTGTGAATAGTGCTGCAATGAACATTGGGGTGCATGTATCTTTTTGAATTATGGTTTTCTCTGGGTATATGCCCAGGAGGGGGATTGCTGGATCATATGGTAGCTCTATTTTTAGTTTATATAAGGAACCTCCGTACTGTTCTTCATAGTGGCTGTATCAACTTCCATTCCCACCAACAGTGCAAGAGAGTTCCCTTTTCTCCACACCCTCTCCAGCATTTGTTATTTGTAGATTTTCTGATGATGCCCATTCTAACTGGTGTGAGGTGATACCTCCTTGTAGTTTTGATTTGCATTTTTTAAATTTTTTAAAAAACTCAACCTGACAGTTTTTATGCAATTCAAGATTGACAGTATGGTTCATACAGAGATTTTTAAGATACTTAACTGTTCAGGCTGAAATGTTGACATTTAACTTTCAGTGTTCATCTTTCTACAGTTTTAGGTAAATAGCTTCTATAAATTGGTAGATGTGTTAGAGCTTAGTAAAGCACAGTAGTATTTCTTTATAAGATTTCTTTAACTCAAGATTGTCTGTTGGCGCCTTAACGTCAGTGTTCATGTTTAAGAAACAGAACTTCATGACTGAGGATGGAGTTTCTCACTGAGGCCAGGGGTCAACTTCCAACTGAAATGGAAGGGATTAAATTCTGAACCCATTGAGGATCCAGTCCCTCTCACACTCAGTGTCTGTGCAGCTGCCTGCTCTTTTGGTGACTTCCTGCTACTGTGGAGCCCAGCAGAGAGAAATGGAGAGAAACCAACAGTCTGGCATCAGGTCCATTCAGGTGCTAGAACAATCTTTGAGGAACGTAGTAGAGAAGGGGTCATAGGCCCTAACAGTAGTTGTCAATGCCTGAGAAGAAAAGTGTAACCACAGAATTGTGGGCTATACATTGCGTACTCTTAATAACATACCTGCTTATAAATCATAAAGTGTGGTTGACCTTGCAGCACTGTACCACAAGGGACATGGCTGGTGTCAGGGAGGCAAGAGATAAATTAACTCAGTTTTAAAACCTGAATAATCAACTATACTCCAATATAAAAAAATTAAAATTAAAAAAAATACATAAGAGTACAGGGGAAAAAAAACCTGAATAAAGACTCATTTTTTTAAATGTCAGTGGGCAATACAGAGCACTATACCCCACTTAACTGCATGGAAGAAATTGCTACTCCAAAACAGAAGAATGATGTGATGGTTTGTTCAATGATTTATTCAATTTGTTTGTTTGTTTGTTTTGTGGTACGCGGGCCTCTCACCGTTGTGGCCTCTCCCGTTGCGGAGCACAGGCTCCAGACGCACAGGCCCAGCGGCCATGGCTCACGGGCCCAGCCGCTCCGCAGCATGTGGGATCCTCCTGGACTGGGGCACGAACCCGTGTCCCCTGCATCGTCAGGCGGACTCCCAACCACTGCGCCACCAGGGGAGCCCGATTCATTCAATTTTAAAAACTTCTTAATTTGCTTTTAAAAATTAAGGGAAAAGAAGAAAACAAGGCAGCCAAAAAGCCTACAAGCCATGAAGAGGCTAACATCATCAATATGACACAACTAGGAGTTCTCAAATGCCTTTACGACCAACATTATTTTGTATGATAGCTTGGCCATTATTAGCTTTTAGGGCCGTGAAGCTGGACCTTAAAGCCAAGACCTGTTAGTACCAGCCTATTGGATTCTCTCTCCTATCTACTCATGGCTTCCAACATAAATTTCATATTCTTTGTTAGTTGCATATTTATAAAGACGAGTGCTTTACTCATATTTGGCTTTGGACAAGATAAAAACCTTTATTTACAAACATTCTAGTCCTTTAAAAATATATATACAGAGTAAAGGATTTGGATAAAATAAGTTAAATCACAGGAAGCAAAGCCAACGTCTGTTAAAATCAAGGAGAAATTGGTGACAGCCAGAGAATCAAAACCAGTTATAACAGTTACAAGAGGCTCAAAGCAAATAGATTGAGGGACAACAAACCACATCAAATTTCCCTTGAACCCTCTACCAAGTGGCTTTGTTCCACAAGTTCATAGCCAGCTCAGAAATGTGAAGTTATGTAGAGTCTTATTTCTACCCACTTCATATGGTGGTGAAGTCATTAACTTAATAAATACAACATCAGAGAAAGGGCTTGGCTCCATTCGGAGGATGCAGTAGGAAAACTACTTGCTCAAAGTGGCTGAAAATTCCTCGAGGAATAAATTCATCTAACCTGGGAAATGTTGAAATCCAGGCACACTTTCTTGTAAGCTGTTACCTCAACTCAAAACCAAATTGAATTCCTTTCTGTTTGCCCGGAGAGTCCCTGGGATCCTTGATAGGTAGGTAGGCAGCCTCATAGCCCACAGGCTGCACAAAGGGCTGCTTTCAGTTCAGAGGTCCATGCTTTCCCGTTGCGCACCAACAAATCTGAGAAGTGAACGAACTGTTGACAGGTGGTGTTAGGAATGCAGCAAGAGAGAAGAGAAATGGCTACCAATGATAATACCTACGACCATTGCTGCTAGGAAGTCTTGATAGCTGTAGGATCGGATCGTGGCTGAATATGCTAAATTAGGAGTGGCTTTTGAAATCTTTGGGCACCCAAATCCGTTAGTTTCTCCCTTTACAAGAGAAAGGTTGACACAGTCGGTATCTATTTGGGGGATAAAAGGTGAGTTGGTGTGAAAGGAGTTCTTATGGGGACGACTGCCCCCAGGTGAAGCTTGAAGACTTGGCACTCTTTCCTCCCACCAGGCGTTTGGTGCTTCTTGATCCCGTGGGGGTCCCAGAGACCCCAGGGACACTGTGGCATTCCTTGGGGGACTGGGCCTGCTGGGCTTCTTTCAGTTCCCTGGAATTAAAGAGGAAAAATGTACGTTACTTAGTCCTAAATTAGAGATAATATTTATGATCTAAACTGATATAGATGTGGCATGGACATACATACACTACCAAATGTAAAATAGGTAGCTAGTGGGAAGCAGCCACATAGCACAGGGAGATCAGCTCGGTGCTTTGTGACCACCTAGAGGGGTGGGATTAGGGAGGGTGGGAGGGAGGGAGACGCAAGAGGGAGGGGATATGGGAACATATGTATATGTATAACTGATTCACTTTGTTATAAAGCAGAAACTAACACACCATCGTAAAGTAATTATATTCCAATAAAGATGTTTAAAAAAAATTAAAATAAAAATTTTCTAAAAAGTGAAAAAAAAACTGATAGAGATTTTTATTTCAGTATTTATAGAAACAAGACTGAATTATACACGGAATAGAAAATTAGCTCTTGTGATTATCTTAAAAAATGGCTACTTCACACATGCCTCAACACACAGCAGGCTTGGCTTACTGAATTCTACTGATTGGGGCATAAATGGTCTTTAAAATTAAAGAAAAATAAGAGAACAACTCTAGAGGCTATATATGAAAGCTCCAGGGGTCCACGAAGCGCAGCCCATGGGTCAAATCTGGCCTGCCATCTGTTTCTGTAAATAAAGTCTTACTGGAACTCAGCCATTCCCATTCATTTGTATATGGTCTATGGCCACTTTCACATCACTCCAATAGAGTTGAGTCGTTGCAGCTAAGATCATATGGCCCACAAAGGGTGAAATACTGTCTTGTTCTTACAGAAAAGTATGCCAACCCCTGGTCTAGACAATTTCAAAAAGCAAAAAAATTATTGAGTTGCTTATTAGGAAGGATTACCTGACTAAAGGCTCAGTTAGAGCTTCCACAACTCATTGCCAAGAAATCATTCGGGGGACTTTTCAAACTAATCATTTTAAGATGGGTTGTGCAGCCAAAAGAAACCGGACCTCTAAGTTTATTCTAGGCAAGGACCATTTCTCATCTGCTTTTATATTTTCAACAGTTCACAGTATGTAATAATTACTTTAAAATGCCTTCAGAACCGTGCTCAAACATCACTTCCTGACCTTTATAATACCAAGCCCACCCTATCTAATTAATTAACTTGTTAAATGAAGGAATAGGTTAATAAGTAAATGCATGCATGAATACAAGCTTACATGCGTAAGTAATAGGACTGCTTCCTTTGGCTTGGAAAAATACCTCTTTCTCTAAACATTTGCCAAGACAGAATATCCGCCTGCCCCCAAGATTGAATGGATTTCTAATAGATATCTTCCCTCTTTAACTATGGTTATCTTATATCGGGTGATCATCCACCAGTTACTTTAAAACTCTGGTCACTCAGAATCCTGCTAATTTTTCTTTACCAGTTGTATTTCCTTGTATTCATTTGCATTGACGAATTTTCTCTCTCAAGCCGTCTAGTCACGGAGCATCCAGCCCCTTGTTACAAAGGGCCCCATGCCACTAGCCTCTTTGTGGGCAGGGGCCCCTGTGTCATACTGTTGGATTCCACTCGAATCCATAGAGAAGACACATCAGACCAGTCATGTCACTGTGAGTAGTACATCAATAGATTCTTTCTCAACTCCAGCATCCAAAATCTACCTTTCCAGTGTGGCTGTCTTGAACTTTTCCAAGTTCAACTGTTGCTGAAGCTCTTCTGTTTTCCCCAGGGAGGGACAGAGAACTCGACTTTTGGCCAGAGCTGCTGCAGAAGGTCTCTCTGCTGGATCGGGGTGGATCATGTTCTGATGAGGTAGGACCAAAGAGGAGGAAATAGAACCTTCACTGTTGAGAAAAATCTGCCCACCCAAGCCAACTCCAACCCAGCTTCTGCTGGTGGATTTTGTGAAACTCGCTTCTCCTTTGTGCAAAGGGAAGAAATAAATGAAAACTTAGCTCCACCTGGGACAGGAATATCATCCTTATCTGGTAGCATCAGTCATCCATACCTTTGAGTTGTCCTTAAGTAGCACATTTTAGAGCTGGATGAATGATGAACCAGCTTAATTGCCTTAATTTTAAGCAGGAAGAAACTGAGGTCCTGAGATAGAAAGTGGCTTGTCTCAGTTATTGACAGGCCCAAGACTAAAACTCGGGTTACCCAACTGCTAGTTCAGCTCACTTTCTACCATAACGTGCTCATTTTTCACTTAAAATTAATTAAGGATATCCCACCATGACAGTATTCCTATAGCATTTATCTTCAGGTAGAGAATGTGTATAGCCTAAAATGACTGGAATACAGATGAAAATACGTAATATATGGAAATTAGTAGTGTTGAATAATGAAGAAAACACTGACCCTTCCATTTGGGGAGCAACGTTCAGAGCCAGCTCCACCACTTATTATATAGCCTTGAGCAAATCACGTACCTTTGCTGAAACTCAGTCTCCCTTTCCTATATTTAGGATAGCGATATTCACCTTCTGGGCTATTGTGAGAATTAAATGAATTCACATATGCGTATTACCTAGCACAGGGACAGCAGTGAGGTACTCAGAATCAACTAAATCTAAGAGCAATTTACACATAGAAATAGGTGATTAGGCTATGAACAGAAGACCACTGTGAGGAAAGGTTTGCCTTCTTTCAGGAAAGCAGAAGTGAGGAAGGACAAGTTTGGAACTAAATTTGAAGTGTTCAGGTAAACTGTGAAACTCAAATTTAATCTCCAAGAGAGCAGATATTTCTAAGGCTATTTTAGGGATTCTAACCAATCCTGTTCCTTAAGCTATGAAGTAAGTCTTACATATACATTGCTTTTCTAGTATAATTCTAGCTTCTTGACAGTGTAGGTATTCTTGTACCTCTCTTTGTTTCAACATAATACCTTCTTTTCCTTGTCCCTTCACATACTCAGGTATCATTAAGGAAAAGGAACACATAGATTCCTAAATTAACATTATGCCTTTCTTCTGCTCATTAATTGGTGGGATTGTCAGTTATCCATCAATAAAGTAACTTCTATTTCCTCTATACAAGCAAAATTCAGTTTTTTGAGTAACATCACTGTTACCATTGACTGTAGTTAAAACCCTGACATAGGAGCCTAAGAGCAGGTTTGATTCTGGAATTAATCAATTATCGAAAGTGAAATACAAGTCAAGGAACTGCTCTGAGTCTTGGTTTCCTCATCTGCCCACCTCACGGGGTTATTAGGAAAGGTAAATGAAAAATACAATAGGAGTTTTAAACTATAACAAAAGGTTTTCATGATATACTCTAAGTTTCCTAGAGAACCTTTCAGTCTGTCCTGTTTTTCTGGGCTTCCTAGTCATGCTTCCCTGCTGTCAATGGCACCATCATTTCCCTTTTCCCACCTACTTGCCATTACATTTTTTAAAAAACAGACATTTCTATCCTCTCTTCATTTCATTGGAGACACCACCTTGAGTAGTTGGTGAAATTCTTTGGAGAGCTCCTGAGGAATGTCTGGAAGATTCCCCTCACGGATGTGATGCCACGCAGCCCCATTGGTAGGTAATGACTCTGCTCCCGCAGCCACTGCAATGGTCAATCCCAAGGCAAATATGTCTGCTTTAGGAAGGTGCTGATAATTCTTCAAAACAGAAGTCAGGAAGGCCGGTTAGTTCGCCAAGTGAAGGGAGTCTAGACTAAAACACAACTGGTAAGAGAGATTCATTTGAATGCACATGAACTTAAACAGACGCAGTGGGCAAGGTTATATCTGCTGTGGTTAGTGGTCTATCTCTGGGGAAGACAGGACAGGGCACAAATCCACTTGATTAGCACTGCCCTGCCCCAAAGAGTCTGAGGCAGAATCTCAGCGCCATTTTGCTCTCTCAGGCTCAAAGAGGCTTGAAGCATAGATTGGCTGATCACAGATAGGAAGGACTCCTCTTTTTCCCCCCTGATTATTATCCTGTAGAAACTTATATCCTTCCTAGGCCAGACTCACAGACATCTTAGAAGGTGAGCAATAACTGAAGGTCATTCCAATGACCAAAGCTGGAGGCGCTATCAAAGGATAGTAGCATGATAAAGATGGGTTCGACCAATAACGGCTTCCTTTCTACTAGGAAATCCGTAAATTTAAGAATTCTAAGAAGTAGAAAGGACCTTCACGAAAAACAGTAAAAATTTTGATTAATCCATGTTTGAGCCAGCTTTCCCCACGCTTTTTTTGCAAAAGTTTCTCTCCTATCTTTGGTCTCCATTCTGGATAGAAAAAGGATAATATAAATTTAAATTATAAATATATACTTTTCATTTCCTGCACTGTCAACATTCATTTGAAACTCAAAATGTTCAATGGATTATAAAATACCCTCCATTTCCCTAATCTATACCTCTTGCAAAATCTCATTAGCCAGGAAGCGACTATCTCCCTCTTCCACTTTGGGCTTGCTTATTGATGTCACATGACCCAAGTCACCTAAAAAAAGAAAAAAAGAAATAGAGTTCTTTAAAAGCATGTCTTTCTTAAAACTGGAATAAATGGAGTAGAGTCATCAGCATAAATTTTATAGGATAATAGTATACCAATCAGGTTACAAGACAGACTCACCAATTTTATACATCACATTGGCAGAGAGAAACCAATCAGCTTCATTTTCAATCTCTTCTGGGACTACTGGAGAGTCACTTTGCATCTTATGACATATGAAGATGTTACCTGAAAAAATACAGAATTGTCGTTAAGTAATGAATCCTAAACTTTTTCACCCGAGATTCTTTTCTGTAAATAACATTTCAGTCACCCTCCTTTTCTGTGTGCATGTAACAAGACTACCAAGGTTTCTTTTCTTCCATGGAATCTCTCACACTACTTCTGAACAGCTGAGTGATTGATAATACCTATTTCAGTGAAACTTAAACCTCAAACATACTCCATCCTCTGAAGAGGCTGGTGGCCTCAAAACAAAGAAATAATCAAAACCACAAAATAGTAACAACATTTCCTCGCATTTCACATTAATGAGTGCCTAAACCATTCATTCCTGCTCACTTCGATCAGGGCTGAGTTAGAAAGAGTAGAGCACTAGCTGTAAAAAGTCAGGATGCAGCCAATATGCTGTCACTTATCCATGCGGTAAATTAAACACTTATTTTCATACTTTTGCTTCACTATCTGGGAGTCTTTACTCTCTGTCCTCTAGGCCCGGGGGGAAATGGTTAAAGCTCTTTAACTGAAATTTGGGCAGGGGAGGGGGGAAAGGGGAACTGATGAGAGGGATTCTGCCAGCAAACAGCATCTTTGACACTTGATAGACACGCAGGCACAGATTCTGACAACAGTGGGGAAAGAACTAAATACGGCCAGAGGAGAGCTGTACTGACTAGGTTTGATGTCCAGGTGCGCCATGCCAGAGTTGTGGATGTACTTAAGCCCAAGGGAAATCTGTAGAAGGATGTCTTTGAGTTTGCACTCTTGGAAATGATTGCCAGACTTTGCGTTTTCAGATATAGCAGCTTGCAAGCTCCCACCTGGGAAAGAAAAACAGAGAGTAGCCCCGCAAAATGAGAGAAAAGGTATGAATCTTATAAATGAAAGCATAGTACGTATTCAATAAATTCCTCATGAGTGAACGCAGTCCAGCAAGTATAAACTGCTTCAGTGTCAGTCTGAAACATAAGATCTGATCCCTGTCTATACCATAGACATATTGGAAAGAGAAGTTAAGGGCCTTTAAAGAGGAAAAGAAAATGCCATATCCGAGGTATCCAATATGTGGCCCTATTGCTTTGAGTATGCCCCAACTAACATTTTAAAAGCTTTACCTAGTTATTAACCAGAAGGCCAATCAGGCCTAGTCATGTAGCTACTATGGTGTTGATGAATAATTCCATGTTGGTATCAAGTTAGTAATTATAGGCCATTAGTAATTTTAATGTAATTGGCTTCAAGTTTCATTCCATTAAAATATATACCATGAGGGCTTCCCTGGTGGCGCAGTGGTTGAGAGTCCGCCTGCCGATGCAGGGGACACAGGTTCGTGCCCCGGTCCGGGAAGATCCCACATGCCGCAGAGCAGCTGGGCCCGTGAGCCATGGCCGCTGAGCCTATGCGTCCGGAGCCTGTGCTCCGCAACAGGAGAGGCCACAATGGTGAGAGGCCCACACTCCGCCAAAAAAAAAAAAAAAAAATATATATATATATATATATATATATATCATGAAATAAGAACATGTAATGATTGCTGACCCAAGGAAAATATAAAACCTCCATATACACCTAAACCCTATTTGAGCCACCGTGTTTGTATATCAACTATTTATCATTGTTATCAATAAAAAGATAAGGCCCCGGCTCATCTGGCTACCTGATCTTAGATGCTCCTATCCTAAGGTATTAGAATGCTTCTGAACCCTTTGTTTCATTAATTAGCATTTGTTGGCAGCCTCTTCAGTCGAATTAGAGACTCCTGGGACGCCCTGTCAGAAAGCCCACAGCTCCACCCTCCAAGTATATATCAGAACAGGAGGATCTGAGATGGTAACTGTACTTTTAAGGAAATCGATATTTTAAAGTATCTATGTGAAACTGAATTTAAAGCTTGAGCTGTCATGTTAAAATAAGTTCAGAAAGGAGAATTCAGCACCTTTCAGAAACACAAAAAGGGCTAAAGTAAAGGTTATTTTTTTTTCCCCTGCGAGTCTTCTGAGAAAAGAATTTATGGAATGTCAGAGACATTAATTAGAAAGGAAGAATAAGTAAAGAAAGAGTGCGTTGTGCTTGTTAAAAGTGCAGTCACCTCAATACTAAGTTTGCGGATAAGGTTATGAGCTGCGACAAAGCCGCCGGGTCCCCACTAGCCCCGGTGTTCCTTTAGGACAGGGTCCACAGTTCATTCATCTTCACTGTGCCAAGGTCTGGCATGTAATAAGGATTTTCTGAACTGAATGTCTATTCTGGCAACAGAGGGAGAAGAAAGGCTGAGTCAAGGACCCTATGAAAGGTATGGAAAGAAAGAAGCATCCTAGGTTACTTAGGATCCACTTAATATGTTCCTTTAGATTATAAGCAGAGGTATTTCTAATCCCCTGAAGAGCTGCAGATATTTAGTAAGGGTAACTAGACCAGTACTAGCAGCACTTTTAGTTACTTAGAATCTCTACAGGTAATATTAAAGATAGCTAAGAGGTAATTAGAAGAGTAGAAGTTACTGGAAAGTACTCGTTTATAAGACTGTATTAGAATATCCTCATTTTGCTAGAGCTAAAGCTGGTTGTCCACACACTCTTATAGAAGAGCATAGTTAACTGTTCTTTACTAAATAGTATTAACAAGGAAGTATGTGTTTATAGACATAGCAACACTGAATGAACTGTAAACTTAATCCCTCCTAATCTCACCCAGCTGCACTGGAGCCTTAGCTCTGTAACCCAAGGTACCCCCTGGAGTTGGCTCCTGCCAGCATGGTGCCCTAGGAGGAAACAGCCAGCTCCTGGCAGCTCTTTTCAAACCACCTTTATGAGTTGAGTTGCTGAATTCCTTCCTTTAGATAAAATAAAGATACTCACCCTACTTGGCAGGAAAAAAAAAAAAAACTTAAGAAAAATATATCCATGTTTTCCTGTCTGTTCTTGAGGCCTAACAGATACCGAAACAAATAAATAGCAAATGCCTTCCAACAATGAAATGCAAAGAGCAGGCCAACAACTCAACAGGATATTGTGTTCATACATTTGTATTCTCACAATCTTGATTTTAGGTTGCCACCAACAACACAAAGCATATTTTTCTGCTGGTAAAGTTGTTCCTTATTTGGTGGAAAAATATAACCAGTATTCATGGTGTTCCACAGAAGACACAGACTTCTGAATGTCACGTCACTTGAGCAAGTATGAGAACCACCATTCTAGGGGAACGTGCCCTGTAAAACTTCCGTGACAGAGACGTCAAAAGAAAATACTGCCTTTAGGGAGAGATTAATCATCCAGTCCTGAATCGGTTAGAATCCTGGTTGTTGCAGAATCAGCCTGCTACCGGAAAACCTTCAGATTTCTGAGGCTGGCCCAGAGGTGGCTTGTAGGGGATCTTGGCTAGGGTGTCAGAGAAGCAGGGAACTTTTGATTAGTTCAGGGTTCAGGAGGGACAGGAGGGGAAATCAGATGACTGTTAGCCTCTAATAGTTAAAATCTAAGTTATCAAAATCATCTAACTTATAATCAGAGTTAACACCATAAGAGTACATGTTCCAGCCGGACTGCTATGAGAGGCTAGGGGTGAGGGGTAAGGGTGGGCATGGGGAAACAGGGCATAAGGATGAAGAGGTGAGAAAGAGGGAGAGGATGCAGTGGGGAGGGAGTGGAAAGAATGAGGCACCGACTACTCCGCTACTTTACACATACTTTGGGCTTATTATCCTTTACTTAGAGCCATCAGGCAAAGTCTCAACATGGATTATCCTTAACTACAAACAAGGTATAAGGGCATGCTTTATTTTCCATGATCAGTTCACATATGAAAGGTTCAATGTGTGAATTACATTTTGCTAAATCACAGTCCCATTTTAATTGGCAAGCGTTGAGTGAAGCTGGTGAACCTCCATGATGAACAAACAATGATTCCCCATAATCTATCCCATCTAGTCAGACTCACTGCCTGGCTTTCACGGCTCACTGCAGTCTTCCCACCCTTTACCTTGTTGATCTTATTTCCTCCTGTAGGGTCACCTCAGGCCTGTTAGTCTCCTTACCATCTGCTAGGCCAGACCCTTCCCAGCACGGTGCTCTTAGCCTGCCTGCTGTTCCCCTAACTGGGTGGTCTTCCTTCTCCTTGCCTAAACTCTAGTAATCCTTCTGCAAGGTCTCATTCAAGTCTTACCTCCTTTATGAGATTTTCTCCGGATATGCTAATAACAAGTATTATCAAGTTCTTACTATGTATTAGGACTTGATATTGTGCTAGCATTTGACGTATATTGCTGCTAATTTTCAAACTACTCCCTTAGGTAAATATTACTGTCTCTTTACTCATTGAGATTAAATGACAGCCCAGTGATCCTACAACTACTATGTGACAGAGCTGGATTTTGAACCCAGGTCTGCCTGACTTTAAAGCCCAGGCCCATCCCACCACACTGCCTCTTGTTCACATTCATCCTCTCTGAACGCTTTGTATCCACAGTTGTACCATATGGCTTTGCATCAGATTGTCTCTTTTGTATTCATTTTAACAGAGGAGATGGAATAAAGCTCCTCGAAGATAAGGACTTACTTACCTTATCTCACTCTACAGTATTTCTCACCCTAGAGCTTAATACAGTGTCAAGCCTATAGAAGGTATTGAAATGTTGAAAAGAATTAGAAGATGATTTGTAATAGATCACTTCATCTTACTCTTTTTGAAAATTTGAAACTTTTACATTGCCCCAGTTAAAATTTACATTGCCTGCAGGTTAAAATTAGTTGTGTTTCCCTTTATTAATTTTTTAATTTGATATTCTCTTTGTTAGTAGCTAAATGTCATGGAAATAAAATCAATCTTCTTTATAGAGAGAGGGAAGAGAGAAAAAGAATAGGGAATCTCAGGTTATGATAAGAGGAAATTAAGAAGAGAAGATGATAAGAAAGTCTCAACCTCTCAATCACAAGTATAATGAAAGGGTCCATTTTTTAATCCCAAAGAAACTATTAGAAAAAGGGATTTGGGGTGAGCTTATTAAGGAAAAAAACTCATGAAGTTCACAGGTAAGGCTATGAGAAAATCAGGCTCTAAGGAAACAATAAGGGAAATGCCAAATCATTATTTTATAGGATATGTCTTCTATACCATTTTCTATGTTTTTAGCAACTCGTAATGTTATTTACTTACCTACTTATAAAATCAATCATGTATACGGTGATGAAGCTTTATCAGTGATCACTGCCCTCAAAAGCCAGGCTGGACATACATACTCAGGGCTATCCAGTGGTCACCAAACTTACCCAAAGACAGACTGTACTATTAAAGAAGCTCAGGGTGGGTGTACATGTTGTGGGGGGGATGCCGTTATCCAATAGTACTGTGGCTAAAATACGGATTGTAAAATATGGATGCATCCTAAAATGATGGCAAGCTTCTATTCAACTGGTAGCACTTTTCTACTTTACCACTGAACATTTTGATGAAAATGTATTTCCGAGAATAACAATACACAACTACTGTTATGTCACCCCTTAATCATAGATTAGAAATATTAATCATGGATTAGAAATATGTTAATCCGAAGGACCACTCTTTATAATTTAAGTAGCCCAGGAACAAACAAGGTTTTACTGGTTACGGTGTATATATGGTCCTGAAGGATCTAGGAGAATATATCTGAGGTCACTAAGTTTCAGTCCCAGCACCCCACCCCATGCCCTTACTCTTCTGAGAATACTTAAAGCTCAAAGGTCAGAAGCAGCAAGAAACATGAACAATCTCCAAACACAGGAATCCACTTCAAAATTAATCAGAAGTTGGCTATATAAGTTTACCACCCCTTCCCCAAAATCGTAGGGACTATGGCTTACATCTTTTAGAATACCTAGTAAATGGTAAAAGGATGATTTACCATTCAAACCACCAGGGTGAAAGTTTTCTCTTTAAGTATTAACTAAAGTGTGAAGGATGTGATAGCTTCTGTGTATTAGCTGTGCATCAGCTTTGAAAGAAACACGTAACAGCATAAGCCTGAAATTCCTTTCCAGCTCAACTCATTTTCTCCAGCTGTCTGTTTCCAAACAAAACAGTAGTACAGACTTTTAGGTATGACGCTAATATACCTGCCATAAGCTACAAGAAGGAGGCAGAGATTTTTTTCTGAAGACTTAAAAGTTCATCTCCCTCTCCACAGATATTAGACCACGTACTTACCATTGCAGTATTCATTCTGAATGACCATGTGGTCATCTTCTGCCCATGCAGAGTAGTAACGTACCACATGGGGGTGATGCCCAAGCACCGCGTGAGCATAAACTTCATGCATAGCCAAATTCCTAAGAGACGGAAAAGCACTGAGAAAATTGAATCAAGATAATAGACATACAAAGGCTTTTAAAAGACAAGCTCTGAGGCATTACTAACAACGGCAGAACATTTACTGAGCGTTCACTGCTTGCTTACTATTTTATCACATTTAATGTTTGTAACGCCTCAGTA
Organism: Leucopleurus acutus; assembly: GCF_964270905.1. NCBI lineage: Eukaryota > Metazoa > Chordata > Mammalia > Artiodactyla > Delphinidae > Leucopleurus > Leucopleurus acutus. Next base: position 96,539,148 of record NC_139144.1, on the reverse strand, counting down.
TGATATAGTGGCAAGGATTAAGGCTTTAGAAAGTTAAGTGACTGACCCAAAGTCAAGCTGGTGATAGTAGATCTAAGACCAGAACCTTGGTTGTCCTCGACCAAAGTCCATGGTTTTTTGATTGAACATGACATATGTAGAGAGGAATCTTGGGTGGTTATTACCTCAGCAGCAGACCTGCTTTGATTCTTTTTTTTTTAAATAAATAAATTTATTTATTTATTTATGGCTGTGTTGGGTCTTCATTGCTGTGCACGGGCTTTCTTTAGTTGTGGTGAGCGGGGGCTACTCTTTGTTGCAGTGAGCGGGCTTCTCATTGCCGTGGCTTCTCTTGTTGCGGAGCACGGGCTCTAGGTGCGCAGGCTTCAGTAGTTGTGACACGTGGGCTCAGTAGTTATGGCTTGTGGGCTCTAGAGCTCAGGCTCAGTAGTTGTGGCGCACGGGCTTAGTTGCTCCACGGCATGTGGGATCTTCCCAGGCCAGGGCTCGAACCCGTGTCCCTGCATTGGCAGGCGGATTCTTAACCACTGAGCCACCAGGGAAGCCCAGAACTGCTTTGATTCTTATTTTCACTGTATCACAATCTAAAAACCCTGATGGGCTTAAGAAGAAATGGACTTGATGGTGGATATTGTGATGGGCCCTCTACCTTCCCTATGAAGGCTAAACAATCATTATAGTCAATATTAAACTCAGCCAGTATGATGTAGTCACAGGGGCAGTCTTGGGGGCAGATATTCATTATGCAATAGGAAATCCAACACACAAAAAGCAAACTATAGTACTTGATCAATTTCATTATTCAAATGAAGAATTCCAAAGACTGATGTCAGATTCAGCATTTTAGTATTATATTCCCCAGAGTTCATAAAAAGCAGTGGCTGAATCTGAAAATATTTGTTTTCCTTATGGAAAGGAAGAACTCTTGAACATTTAGTTCTGGGAATGAAATTTAAATTTTTGTTAGTTTTTCCTTGCTTACAAGGAAGGAAACTTTGAAACTTAACTATTGAATTTATTATTAATGCAAAGTAGAGATAACCAGTGAGTTAATAATAACTTACTAATATTTCTGATGAACTAAACAGACACCAGAAGATCATTCCATAAATCTATTTGTTAAAAAAAAACCCAGTAAGATCAGTAGTAAAAGCCACAAGAACTACAAAAAAACAAAACGAAAACACACCATGATCCCAAATGCTCATGGTATATTTCAGGAAATAACTTATCTCTAATCTTGAAAATTCAGAAAGGTTATGAATGTGAGACAACTTTCAGTGGGTCGGGGGTGGGGGAGGTGATTAAAAAAATGTAGCAAATGACGTCAGTGCCCTGATTCAAAATGCTTTGACAAATCCAAGTGTGTATTTCTAGTACATTTAAAAGGTACTCACTCATCTGATGATCCTACCAAAGGTTTCGTGGAGCGTTTTATTGCATAAACACATCCATCCAGCCTCTTAATGCACTTGTAGACAGTACCAAATTCCCCAACCCCGATTTTTTCCACCTCCAAGAATTCTTTTTCATAGCGGGAAGCCATGTTGGTTTCTCGTAGAACACATCTCTGAAATATTTCAGTAAAAAAAAATAATTCTCCCTTACATATTGTGAGAATAAAATTAAGGCATATTATTCCTAAATTTCTCTAAGTTTTCAAAAAGCCTTTTGAGGCAAATCCATCAATATTCTTGGTAGCAAACGCCTCTGCAACCCTGCCACAATTGCTGACTACCTTCTCTGTGTTCTTTATAACCTGTCATACAACTCTGTACTGACATTTCTCTTTGCTATATTATTACATCTTTTTCTGTATTATTTCCTCTGTCTGGCCATACTCTTCTTCCCTATATGTGCCTAGAGGCGACACCTCACTCACAGCCAGAGCTACTGTCCTTAGCTGAAGGAGCGGGTGGGCTCTTGGAGGAGGATGTTAAACAAAGAGAACACCTCTCTTTGACTCTTGTTTACTTGTCTCACAGTCTGGCTGCTGCTGTTTCATCTCAAGTTGAATAAACGTACTGTGTTCAGTTTGCTTCCCAAAAAAATCTTAGTCTGGAGAACAAAATTGTCAAATTGATTATTTCAGAATGTGTGCTCAGATATAGCAACCACTCCCGCTACTGGCTAACTAGCGACATCACTCATTGCTCTGCTAGTAAATAACTCGAGCAATCACTGAACCCCTTTATCAGTTTTCTCATTTGTAAGATGAGGATCATAGCAGCCATGCATCAGGGTCCTGTCAAACATCACATGGGAATTATATATGTTACAAATATATATATATATATAAAATTCTCAGTAAATGGTGGTTATGATGACAAAAATATGCAGAGATTTATATGAATCTCAGTCCAAGCTGATTCGTCTCTGTGAACTCATCTTTTCCCCAATATCCTCCTTAGCAAGAATTTCTGCCATCCAACTTTAAGTGTTTAACATATCTTGACTCTTACTAGCTCTTCATTTTCAACATGCAGTCCGAACCAGCCTTCATCAACAAGATCTATAATTTCCCTTGCCCTTAGCCAGTCTCAAGCTCTGTTTCCTCCAAGTCTGGATTTGCTACAGCTACCAGCCCTCTCTCCATCTCCTCTAATAGGAAGATTGCTTTTGCAAAATGATGCTGTAGAATCAGACAAACCTAATTGTTTCCCATGAGGCACCCACACTTTTTTTTTTACTATTTTATTTATTTATTTATTTTTAACATCTTTATTGGAGTATAATTGCTTTACAATGGTGTGCTAGTTTCTGCTTTATAACAAAGTGAATCAGTTAGGAACCCACACTTCTGATCAGAGGCCTGAAGGCGCTGGTAGTGCTTACCTGCTACCTTACCAGCCTCATCTCAGACACCAGGTACCACCTTACCATCCATATCACTCCCTCCCCCTCCCCCTCCCCGACCCTCCCCCTCCCACTTACATGCACTGAACATTATAATATCATGAAAACATGCCTATGTTCAAGCACCTTAATGGTAATTTAATATTCCACTGACTTTAAACTATAATTTACTTGGCCATTCTTCTATTATTGGACATTCAGTACTCCCCTTTTTTTTTTTTTTTTTTGCTATTACAGTTAAGGCTGCAACAAACATCTCTGGTGTTAATATTTACAGCATTATTTTCTTAGTTTATATTATCAAATGAGGGATACTAGATCAACATTATAAAAATCAATGGATACTGACACATTTAAGAGGTAAATTTTACGTATAGACCTCTGGCTTTATGCCCTTTTTCTCTGTTTTGTCTTATTCATTTTTGGACCTTAAATATCTTGATTTTCCCTTCACTTCTTCTGGAGTATATAATTTTTCCCCAGATCAAAGACAGTAGCAGTAGCCTTGAAGAATACTCCAAGGTAATGGTTCAGCAATAGATTTGTTAGACACTGTCTGCTAAGGTAACAACTAGCTAAGAATATAGACCCTGATGAGAGCCCAGATAAATTTAGCTGCAAAACATATTTACTACAAGGTGTGTGGAGGGTTGGAGAGGAGAGAAGGGAGAAAGGAGGGAGGGAGGGAGAAAGAAGGAGACATTAGGATGAAATGACTGTGTTACGACGGCTGGACCAAAGAACTGTGCTCACCTTGGCAGGCAGCCCTTGTTCTACCTTGCCTTCTCCTGGACCAGCTTCCTCACTTGGAAAAAAAAAAGTGATATCAGAGTATGATTAGCACTTATTGAGCCTAGTACTGTGCTAGGTTTGGGGGCTCTACAAGTAAATACGACAATTACTTCCCCTCTTCAATCTATATTTGGGCACAGGGATAAACAGAAATTTTCAATACAAGAACTTAGGACAGGATAAAAACAAGATATCGAGGGATACCATAGACAGCACCCAATTCATCATTTGAAGAGTAAAAGCCTTTCCCAAAAATGAGGACATGTAAGCTAAGATTCCAAGAATGAGTAGGAACCAGCTAAGAGAAAAGAACAGGGTTTTAGGCAAATGGAACAAGGTATGCTGAGATGCGGATCAAGAGAGTGCGCAGAACATACCTGAAACTCTAAGGGGTCTTCACCACCAGTATACGTTTCCCCTGCAACACCCGCCTCCCTTAGAACCCGGCCTGTCTTAGGGTCACAAGCCAACTGTAAGTATAGCAGAATGTGCTCTAATCCTGGCTAAGATGTTTTCAATTACTTTTCATTAAGCTGAAGTCTCTGACAGACACCCTCTTTGGCACGAGCAGATGCATCCTGGATCTTTAAGCAAAATTTCAGTTTCTAGATCAGCCAGCTAGGTTCTTCTTCTGGACGAGTACAGGGTAGAAGGGGCAAGTGGAGGACATTACACGCGTGCAAATTAGGTGATGCAGGACACCTGTGACTTACATTTAATACTACATTCTAATACTTTATAAAATAACAACGCCACAGTGAAGAAGAGGGGAAAATACCCTCTCAGCATCACTAAGTTATTGTACTAAAATGTCATCACTTTCAGGGCCAGGAATTCAAATCAGCAGTCTTTTCCTGCTAGCTTCAGTGAGAGGTGAAGCCATTCACTGTGAAGGTTTACAAAGATCCTAAAGAGCTAAAAGCAGTGGACTAGTAACAAGAATAGACCAGTGTGCTTGTGCTGAAGTCCTGTTTACTTAAGATCCAGGAAACAGTATTGAGAAAAACCTATTCTGGCTACAAGGCTGATTAATATGTAGTTATGCATTCCGAAAGAACACAGCACATTAACCGTTCTACAGGCTTTTAGATTGTTAGCTGTGCGTTTATTCTGCTGAGTACATCTAAGCATAAATGACTGGCCTGTTTTAGAGGTGCTTCCAGTCTATAAAAAAGCAGCATTGAGGATACAGTAAAGAAATGTCCCTGAGTAATCTGCACTCTCCTTATTTAGGTGATTTCTACCATTCAGTGGCCTTTGTGGAACAGTGCAGCTGGCTTTCCATTTATTAGCACCTCCAAAAGCAGCACTCTTTTTCTCTTCAGCCAGCCTTCCATCACCTGCAGAGAAGTTCAAATCCTTGCTCTGTAGCTCTCATCACCAGTCACACCACTAAACTCAAAACAGCAATAAACTCTCTGGAACGAGCACTACATCTTCCCCAACTGCTGGGCTCTGTAGTAACCAGAGGGGAGCCCTTGAGTGCAGTTCCGTAGCCCATTCAACTCCCTAATATAAGACAGATCTATTGCTTACTCTGCCCTGTTCTTTCAAAGAGAAGGCATTTTACGGTGCACTTCAGAATCTCTGAAGACAAAGAGATTTCTGTGACAAAGAAGGTTAAAGCCAGCGCTGACATTTAGAAAGGAGGGAATATATAAACACGATGTCGACTCATTCAGACAGACTTCTTGTTTATTCCTAATGTTTAACACTCCCCCTTCCACTTGGCAATAGTAAGATCAGTTCTCAAAAGTCATAGCAACAGGACACTTACAGGTCGCCTCGGGTTTTCCGCTTGCCATTGGATTTAAGGAATTGTTTCCTATAGGACTCCGGAGTGAAGGGATTAATATTGACCAGAGCCAGTGAGGTCATCGCATCGGTGAAGGGACCAGGTGTGAGCTTCAGATGCTTAGAGCTTCGGGAGGGGAGCTTCCCTGTTGAAGAGATCCCCGACTGGCTCACCTGGCCCTGAATGAGGATGATAAAAGGCAAATCAGAATGGAGGTAATTTTTAAAAAATGGTTCTGTATCAGTTAGTTAATATTTGAACCAAAGAAAGTTATTGCTGAAAGATACCCCTTAGAGGGTATCTGGTTCACTGCAAACATTGTAACTGGCTCTCTTATGAAAAAATACAGATTCCCAATCTACCTCTAGATATTTTGATTCCTGGGATCAGCACAGCAATCTGTACTTTTGTTAAGCTCCACCCTTTTCCCCTAGGCTATTCTGATAGTCAGCTATGAGACCACCAATTTTAGTCCTACCTCCAGCTTTTTAAAGATGACCTTTCAGCTTACACAAATGAAAATGACTCTAGAAGACCTGGTGCTTATGTTCTCAGACTGTATAGTTAATTTCCCCTCAATTATTCATCCCAATATTTGTTTGGTACCTACTAAGTAGCAGATGCTGGGTTAGGTGCTGAAGGGACCAGAGGTGAATTCTGGCTCTTAAGGAATGCACAGTCCATTCATCAGCAGTTCATTGATGTTTCAGAAATAATCACTTTGTAAGGGAAAGATTTCAGAGACTATCTAAACATGGAAAAAGAAGTTCCCAAGTCCACTAAAAATGTAGCACAAATTGAGAAAAGTTCCAGGAAGTGGGGTAAGGAGACTGAAAAGTAATACTCTAAGCCCTTAAGATGCAAGGCTTTGCAGCGGCTACAGCTAGCATACCAGTCAATAGGAAAATGTGCAGGGCTTACCACTCCAAGTGGGGTACAGTAAGAGAACATCGGCCTAAAACCTAACCAGAACTAAATCAAATGACAGAGGGGAGAAATCAAAGACAAAGAATTCTGATGAGACGGCAGAATGCTATTATGACCTAAGTGCCAGGGGCCAGAGGAATAGCTGGTAATAGATCCTCAAGAGGACAGTAGTAGACACAGGGGCCATGATGTAACCTCATAGTGTCATCATTGTACTGTGAGGCTCTTTGGAAAAGAATTCTGTTTTGATATTCTCTGCACATGACTTTCGAGTGTAGAAGCAGAAGCTAGATTACAATATGATTCAGTATATAAAAATGTAATTGAAGAATGTGAGGCTACAAAGAATGGATATTAAACTTACTAATGAATACTCATTATTAGATTAATGATAGAAGCAGAAATAAATACTCATTAAATGATTGATAGGAGCAGAAATGAAGGAAGCTATAGAGTACACATAGCAGCCTAACATTTTTTTAAGTGAAGAAAAATTGACACAGTCAAGAGTTTTGCCAAGGGTTTTACATATGTCTTAGAGTTCAGAGGGTCAACAGCCCTGGGGATATTATCAGACAAAGCCATCAATGACAAACAATTTTCCCATAAGTTTATTGTAAGGGTTGAGTATTGGTTCAAAAGAAATAAAACTATACTATATGATATTTCTCAGTTGTCAATGTGATTCAGGAAATGAAGTTAGAATTATAGTAAATCATTTTCTGAAACAGTTTTCTTGTGATGGTGATTATCATATGGAAAATAAAATGCATCTGTCACATATGAAACAGTGGGGCATCCACACCTGGTACGTTTCACATAGCTCCAGTTGCTACAGTTCAAGGACAACAAAAAGGCCTAGAAACTTTTCAGATAAAAGTAAGGAAAAGTATTCCTATCAAGGAAGACGATCAGAATTCCTAGTTTGGAAATATGAGGGCTGATAGATTTTGTGAACTCCACTTACAATATAGCAAATGATATTATGTTAATATGCATTTTATTGCCAAAATGATAGAATTATGAGTAATCCTTTTGAAATCTAAAAGAACACAGCTTGCAACAAGATGTATGAAAGTGAGTTCTGCCTAGAAGTAAAGTAGACTGAACATGTCTGGACAGATGACCAGGTTGAGAGTATAAACGTGTTGCAGAGAGTGTAGCTACTTCTGTATAAGTAACAGCTCTTACTACAGATGATTAAGAGAAAGGAAATTTGGGGAATAGCTCCTTGACTTCTGAAGATGGTGAGAGGAGAGGGAGGCAACCTCCCACCAAGACACAACATCACAGGGACTGGGAAAGGCTTTAAAGGCCCAGTTGGTACAATTAGTTCCCTGATGCTTGAATCCCTGGTACAGTGTTTTTCTACCAAGTGGTCATCAAAGAGCGTTGAATGCATTTAGCCACAGGGACCTTACTATACCTCCTAAGGAAGCTCTTCTATCTCTAGATAATTGTGCTAGGAAGTCCTTATGGGGACCTGAAGTCGTTTCCCATGATTTCTGGTCCTATGCCCTGAGCAAGGCTGAGCTAAGCCAATCCTCCTTTCCTCTGCATCCCTGTCTTTAGCACAACATTACGAATTATCATCCCCCTGGCCTCTCTCCTCTGACCTTGATCCAAACTATATTTTTTGTAAAGTGTGTACTTTCCCAGTTGCATTTCGAGTTTCCCTCCCAAATGTTGTTTTCTTCCTGTCCCTCAAATCTTGGCATCTCTAGGGTCCCTAGCTTGGACCACTCCTCTTCTTACTCTGGCACACAGACTGTGTAAACTTATACACACCCATGGCTTCAACAACTTCCTAAATGCTGATGATATCCAAATACAGATCTCCAACTTAGGTGGTTTTCCTGCATTGCAGAACCACTTATCCAACGATTTACACCACATCTCTTTCTCCAAACCTGTACATCCTCTAAGGTCACCTACCTTGATTCAAGGTACCATCTACTCTGTCAAACAAGCAGGAAGCCTCACAACACCCTAGGTCCCTGCTTTTCCCTCAACCCCTCCATCAAGTCAGTTAGCCATTCCTAAGCATCTCTCAACTCATCACTGTCTACCACTATCCAAGTTCAGGCCCTTCTTTTTTCTCAGTAGATCTATTATGAATACTGCCCTGCCCCCATGGTCTCTCCCACTCCATTCCATCCCTCACATGAAGGTCATGATTTTTCAAAACTGCCTCTGACCAAAACCATTTAATGGCTCTCTCAACACTTTCAGGATAAAATCTCAGTGTAGCTGCTACCTACCTACTCTGGCCTCACTGCCAGACCCCTGCCACTCTGAATAACAAGCGGTTTTCCAGGTGTAGCGTGATCTTTCCCCTCCATAGCTTGGTAGATGCTTTTCCCTCAGCCTCGAGCTCTCACTCCCTTCTTTTCCTAGCAAACTGCGAATCATCCTGTAAGACTGCTCTCAAACATTACTTTCTCTGGAAAGGTGTCCTGGATATCTCGAAACTTAATTCCCCACTATTTCTCATCATGCTCTACAAGTCCTCTAGCACACCTGATCTGAACTTTATTTACCACTGCTGTTTACCTTTATTCATTCTGTAGGCACTTTTTGAGGTAGTGAAGGGTTTGCCAGCAGAAGGTCTGCTAGCATATCAAGGTGTTCAATTAAGTTTTCAATGAGTGGATGAAATACACATACCGTGCCACGTCTCCTCCTGCTTACGCTTGCTCTGAATTACATGCTCCTAGCCCACTCTCCCCATAATTTCCATGTATTAAAACCATACCAACTTTCATTGCCCTTCATATGCTTCCTTCACCTTCATTTCTTTCCTGACTACCCACTGAGAAGCAGTCCACCCAGAGAACTCTGACCACTCTTGAATCACCTCTCACATAGTATCCGTAGGCACATCTCCCCTGCCAGAGACTGCCTCGCGCTCCCAGCCCACAGTGGGTTCTCAGAAAATAAATGGTTAATTGATTGGTTACTGGGACCATTGAAAAACCCACAGGCAGACGCACGAGCGTATTAAAGTAGTTTGTCTACCATTCAAACAAGAAGCTTAGTATTTCCTGGTAGTTGTGGTACCCATACTCAGCAGGTACAAAAGAGACCTGCTGACAGTGACTGTGCTGCCGTCAGTAGCACAGATGTTATTATGATGATTTAAGCACCTCAAGCTGAGGCCGCGGGAAGCAGAGCTGATTCCAGGCCTAAGGCTCACACGCCGCGGCACCAGTCTATTAGAGGTAACCCTGCCCCAGTCCCGGCTTTAATAACATGAATGATATAATAGGAGCTCAATCACAGCAAGGATAAAGGAACCTGCTTACTTGGGACCTTTACCTATTTGCCATCCTCAGCTTATAAAGGAGTATCAACAAGTTACCTCTGTGTTCACATATGAGAGCCTGTACCTCACTAGACCAAGGAAGGGAGAGGACTTCTTTCTGGAAAGAGCAGCAGCAAAGAGACAAAAAATATGTTAAATAGTGAATGTGAACATTCTTATATTAGGAAATATTAGTAAATAATCACAGAAGAATAGAGCCAGTTGGCGTAATGGCAAGAACAGTAGACCAAGCCCCAAAGATCATGTTTCTCAGTCCTTTCTCTGCCGTTGCCTGAGCTACAGGCCACTTTCTCTCCTGAGACCTTGGTTTTCTCACAGGCAGAGTACAGGTCAGGCTGTAGATCTCAGTATTTTTTCCAGTTCCAATATTCTTTCACTAGGAACTTTTTCCCCACCCAAGATTTATCTGTGGCCTACACCAATGGTTTTAAGAAGACAGCTGGCAAGATGCTTAAATTCTGTTTTCTGGTAACTTTAAACTCTTCTTCATGTTCACCAGGAAATACGTAACTGAAGATAGATACAGCCTGTGAAACAGATCCGTCACACATACATAGGACTGGGCCCTCGTTCTCCGTCCGCCGAAGGAACACAGACCTCAGCGGCCTGGCTCCCTCCTCCCCAGCGATGGACTTACTTTGGGAGTGAAGGGGCTCTCGCAGCGTGGCGGCTTGCCCTTGTCTGGCGGGGCTGGGGTTTCAGGACGTGCGAGAGAGTGTGACACTGGAGTTCTCAGACCCTGACCTGGACTCGCTTGGCCTTTTTCCTGAAATGTGTTGAGGTCACGTACGTCACTAAGGGGGGTTCTGACAGGTGTAAGCTCTGCCGCCTGAAAAGATCCTGAATCCTGAGCTCCAGGCTTCTCTGGGGTTTGGCTCTGGGGCTCCGTGCTCTCTTGCGTTTCCTTTTGCCCTTCGTTCTCATGCTCTTCCTCACAAGAGGAAAAGTTTAATTTCTGCTTCAGTTCTTTGTCCTCATCGTTGTCACCCATCTCAGCCAAAGAGCTTTACAACCTAGGCAAGGAGACCTCTCAGCAGGAAACACTACAGAGCTGCAGAAATAAGGAGGAGAAAAGAAAGTAACCTGGCAAGTTCCCTAACTCTAGCCCGGCTTTCCTTCTGCCAACTAACAGCTACATGGAGACACACCCTTGGTTTACTCACTTAAGTACCACGTATCTGTGTGATCTCAGCTTCTCCTTATTTCCATTCTGATTAAAGAAGGCTCCAGTAACTCTTTAAGCAATTAAATCCAATTATGTATAGAACGCTTCTGGATATCCCACAGTCTCCCTGAACCCATGTGCAACAAACTACTAGGGAAACAGTTGGATTCTTTAATTTAGCATGGCTTTAAAAATACATATTCGCCAACTGGGAATGAGCTCATTATTGGAAAGAAATTATTTTCACTCTTTTACACCTACCATTTAGAAATATCACCCTCTCCTCTCCCCCAGTTCCCACCTACCCAGTGCCTAGCAGTAGTTCCTTAGAATTCAGTATCACCTGGATATCATAATGATCCTTAAACAGCCGCTAACATATCTTGGCGGGAGTTCATCTCCCTAATAGAGACACACCTGAGATCTCTGCCAGATACACCTGTCCTAATTCAGGCACCTCCACACCCTCCGCCCACCCCCAGGTATTAGCAGTTAAAGCTTTTAGGGAACCGGACACATTTTCACACTGAAAAAAAGAAAGGTAGAAAGGTCAGCAAACAGAGAAGCAGATATATGTATCACTTGAAAATAGCAATTACTTGGGCCCCAGACACCTTATTTTGTAAAATATGTTTTCTTACTGTTTAGATATCTTTAACATACATTATTCAATTTCTTTCTCAGAGAGGTCCCTATGGAGAGGGAAAAAAAAAGCTCTTTGAAGAAAAAAAAAAGGCCACCAATATCACTTTGTAGGAGAAACCATGTGAAAGGCACTACATGAAAAAGGAAAATGATGTACAAGAGCCCCTGGTGCCCTCAGGGGAGACTCTGGAGGGACTGGACATGAGGAATTATTTACACAACAAACGTGGACCCAAAGAGAGGTGCTGAGGGTGAGTTTGGTCTTGACTGAAACAAATTCAATGTCCTTTCTCATGATCGTCTTTGGTCACTCATTGCCTGTCGCCCATCTTCCGCCTTCTCTCTCTTCACCAATCCCTCCGCCCCTTTCTTTTTTCTCCCTCCTTTCCCATTTCCCACCTGAACTCATGAGGAGGTTAATCCAGGTGAAGAGGAGCTGGGCTGGGGGTGACCGTGAAAGTGTTTCTGCAGCTAAACGCCTTCTCATGCCCCAGCTTTTTGTAGAGGCGCACACCACCCAATCATTCCTTTGTCCTTCCCCAGTCCCTCTGGCCACGCAAACTTTCCAAATCACTCAACAGGGTAGCTCACTGCTCACCTTTGTCAGACACTTGGCATCCCACAGGGGCCAAGGAAAATAGAGTCATCCACAGGGAGGGGAGGCCGGTAAAGAAATTCCTATTAACTGAGATTCCAGGCTTCGGAGTGAGTTTCTTGTTTACAAACCAGCGGGCCATGGGATATAATTCCTTCACTACAGCCTTGGTGCTGATCAGTTTTCCCCTCTCAAGGCTGTGGCTAGTCACCTCTCCAGGCCAGCTAGAGGCTTGCTCTGCTCTCAGGCAGGATGGGACCAACCTGAAACCCTCTGACTGTATCACGGGCCTGCAGCCAGGGCACAGGGGCTGGTGTATTGGGTGTTATCCAGTAGGCCAGGTTGGTTTTTATCATCACCCCTGCCTTTCCTCTCTGCCTTGCTAGGATTCTCAATTCCCTTTACTTATGACTGCACTGTTTGCCTAGGGAGGCAACTATGCCACCATGATGACCAATGGTATATAACTTGTACCATTCACCATCCATATATTATCACTCAGCAGATGATTGCGGCTAAGGCTTCAGAATAAGAAAGATATAATAACAAGTATGAAAAGAATATTCCCGATTTGGAAAATAGAACAATGAGAATTGGGCAGTTGCCGACCTTGATGGCCCAAGGGAATCCCTGGAGGTGCACATCTGGCCTCTGGCATGCAGCCCCACTATTTCTGGTGTCATGCTTTTCTCTTTTCTCTGTCCTTGGCCTCTTCACATTGTGAAAGATCCCGTCTTTGCTCCAGTGCATGTTAATACCACAGGCATCCATCCCAGGCACAAAGCTTAGCATCATAGTTGAGATGAGGTGTCAAAAGGGGAACCCAAATAGCCTGTGGCAATAAGAGGAAAAGGAGGGAGGATTTTTCCCTTAATGTGGAACACATGTGGATGTTCCATAAACTACTTTTGAATGGACTTGGGAAAGTAAAATTAACGTATCTCATTTTGTTTAAAATACTCAGTATTTGACTTTTTTGAAGGTGGAATGTTGTTCACATTGTTATAGGGATTTCTGCACAGCAGGAAGGTAATGTTCCCAGGAGTAAGAGGTACAAGGAGGAGGTCAGCTTTGCATCTTAGGGCTGGGTTCCCCAAACCGTATGCTTGGGGGAAACTCTCCTTCTGCAGACACTGCTGAGTGATGAGAAAGTTCTTAGACTCAGAGCTCTGCTCTGACCAAACCTCAGTTCTGAGGCCTCTGAGACACTGATGGGAAGGACAGAAGCAGGGAAATCCAGCTAATTCAAATCGGATTCACAGGAGGTAGAAACTTGTATTCACCTTCGAGGTAGACTGTTCCTTTGCAAAAGTAAAGCTAAGGCCGTGGAAAATGAGATATTTGAGGGTCTGTTGCTCCGAGGAGGGACATGCTAGCCTGATTGCCTCCTCAGTTAGGAGGGAGAAATGTAAAAAATGCTTGAACAAGCCAAAGTGAAGCTCTACCACATTATTTACTGAAGACTGAATTAAGACTGATTCATTCCAGACTCTGAAAAAATACCGATGCTAGATTATGATGTATTTGATGGGACTGCCCCACTGGGAACCATTGGGAGGTCTGGTTTCCCTGATAAGAATTGGACATTTTTACTGCCAGGCTTAATGGGAAGCTGGCAGATTCCAGGAAAGGAAGTGAAGACTTGAAGCAGGCTTAAGCAGAAAGCAACTCTCTGGGCTTTGGACTGTTGGGCCTAGAATCTGAAGACCAGAGACACACTTGAGGGAACTCCAAGGTGGTGGAGGAGAGAAGTTGACTTTTATCCCCAGAACGTGCCCTGTAGAGGCAACAGTGCAGCATCAGTGCTCTCAGACAAGGGCCCATGGACCTCACCAACATATGGAGGAATAATCTCGAGCTCACTGAGGAAAGGGACGAGTAGGCAGTGGTATCTCTCGGGTCCCTCCTACTTCAACCCCATTGTCTTCCTTGCCCTTATCTTGCAATGTTTGCAATACCTTAGAAAAAAGCAGAACATGTTCATCACCGACGTGTACTGTTCAGCTCCCTGGACAGATCCATCAGCAGCAGTGACGGTGAGCACGTGCTGGGCCTGGACCCGTCCCATCAAGGTCACAGGTGCTCCTGACTCCTAGCAGCTCTCTTCCCATGACAAGGGTGGTCAGCAAAGCCAGGAACCGTGAAGGGGACCTTCTCTTGATCTCCTTCCCACACCAAGAGAGAGTGCACAGAAGCAGCGGCTGTCAGTCGCAGTCAGTCTAGTGATAATTACGACAATCATTAACAATATTCACTAGCGGTACTTATATTTGGCCACCACATTTCTTCTTTTGAAGTCCTTGCACATCTATGTCTAATGAGTAGCATTCCCAGCAGAACAGAATTCCAAGGAAAGACTGTGGGCCGGGTAAGATAAGGCCTGGAAGTCATCTTAAAGCTTATGAGTCTATCATGAATACTTTTCTTCTTGTTGTTTTGCTTTTTCTTGTGGAAATGTTCAAACACACCAGAAGTAGAGGAAATATAGTATAATGAGTCCTGATGTACCAATAACCTAGCTTCAAAAATTGGGGGCAGCTTTACAGTCTTGTTTCGTTTACATCTGCAGCTTCCTTGGGGGTGGGTGCTGGAGTATTTTAGAGCAGATCACTGATAACATGTCCTTTCACCCATGAATACTTTGGTGCCGTTAGTAAAAATCCTTAGATTAATCTATTTATTTGAAATCTACCATATAACTATGTAATGAGCAATCAGATTCTAATGAATTGCTTCTCTTGCCAGAGTTTTCCATTTGCTAGAACTAGAGGATAGTCATCAAAATAGCTGTTATAACAGAGATATACTACTTGTCCACTCACAAGACAGTATTCTTCTTAGAACAGGTACAGAGTTCTAACCTCATATCCCGATAATTTAGAGATGGTTGATGTACGGCCCACACTTTAAGGAGCAGATAGTTTAAAATGATATAGATTCATTAGTCTGATCTTTTCTCTATGGGCCACAGTTAGGAGAATTTAAGTGGCATTTGACCATTTCCAGGTTCTCTAAAATTAGAGCAGGTAGTAGTTGCCTATGTGACTGTGTCCAAAGCCAGCCCTGCAGCCACAGAGGCGAGATCTCTGTCTCCTCTGTCTCTCTCTCTCTCTCACACACACAACATACACAACACTCGCGCACGCACACACACACACACACACACACACACACTCACTGCTTTAATGGGAAGAAATTAGTAGGGATGGAGAAGACATTCTCAGAGCTGGACCTACTGTACCTCAATCTTGACTCATTCTCTGTCTCTGCTCTGAGGGGTGGGACTCAAGAAGTCCCAAGGAATTGGTCAAACATTCTCAGTCATTTCTTCACACTCTGACCCAATTACAAGATCCCCACACTGAAGTTTTGCCTTCATAAAACTAAGCAAGGCGAGGTTTTAATGATTTTTTTGAAGCGTGATTAGGAATTAAAGCTCTTCCCCAGGAGGTGACCAGCAGAAACTCTAAAGACAGAAACTTAAAATATTAGTCTCTCAGAAGAGTGTGTGGGTATGGGGGACTGGGGGAGAAGGAGATTGCTACTCATTATACATCCTGCATGCAATTTGATTATTTAATCTTTGCCATGTATATATATATATATTTAAACCTGTCCAGAATGTGCTTGAATCACTTTGCTCACTCCTCTTCATCTCCTGACCTCTGAACTCTGGAGGTCCCTGAGCTCAGTCCCCCAAACTTTTCTCTGTGTACACTCACTGCCTTGGAACATCATCCAGCCCATAGCTTTAAACCCCATCTGTAAGCTGGTGACCCTTGAATTGATATCTGCATCACATCCCTCTCTGCTGAACTTCAGACTTGCAGCTACCTAATCGAATCTCCCTCTGGTTGTCTAAAAGGCATCTCAATCTCAACACGCCCGAAAACAAACTCCTGATCTTTCCTACCAAACCTATTCCTCCTGCAAGTTTTTCATTTCCCAGTAAATGGAAACATACCAAAAATCTGCGAGTGATTGTTGACTACTCTCTTTCTCTGCAGCTGTGGCATCCAATCTATGAGAAATTCTTTCAGTTCTCTCAGCCTCCTCCTACTGGCATCCCCTGCTTTCCCCCGGCCCCTCTCCACCCAGCAGCCAAAGGGATCCTTCTAAAAGGATCCTGCACTCACATCCTCCAGGGACTCCCATTTCACTCAGAATACGGAGCCAGCCCCTCTACAAGGCCCCCCAGGGCCATAGGATCCACCCAACAACCTGTCTGATTCCTGCTACCCGCTCTCTGCTCTAGTCTCCTCACTGTTCCTCCAGACGCCAAAACCTTTCCCACGTGTCTCACTCACCCCATCGCTTCCTTCAGTTGTCTGCTCACAGGTCGTTTATCAGAGAGGTCTTCCGCATCAACCCCATCACCCATTCTCTGGTCCCTCACCCTGTTTCACATTTCTTCACAGCACTTACCACTACATCATATATTATATATTCAATGGTTCATTTAAAACATTGTCTCCCTCATCCCACCCCCAATAGAATCTAAATTCCATGAGGATAGGGACTTAACTCTTGCTTGCTGCTGTTTTCCCATTACCTGGAGTAAGGTTCGGCACACAGTAGGTGCTGTGACTCAAGGCACACACTACGTGTTCTATGTACCCTTATGATGGACACTACCGCAGAATGGGTACCTTTTACGAGGTTTCAGATGTTTAATTTCCAACTCCATTGCAAATTTCAGAGGCCTAAAAGGGAGGGATGTGTGGATTTTAAATAACTTAGTAATTTTGAATATATATTCTATTCTATTAATCCCTACACCACTTATGGCTCAACCGGAGCTCAGCCTCTGTAGTATGTGATTTACTGTGCTTTCAACTTGGATCCTGCCAACAAGTGCCCGAAGCACAGATGATTCTGTGTAGATGGGGCTGACGTTACAGTTGTGTGGCTAATGTATAAAGTAAATGTGTCTCCTCCATTCACATTCTAAATTTCACCCCGTTACACCTCAGCTTGTCCCGCAATCTGGACTCCTGTCTGGACCACTGGTATTTGCCCTGGTCCGCTAATTATGCAGACTGATCATGGAGGCAGAGCAACCTGTTCCTCACATGGATGGAAGACTACCTGGCCAAATAAAACGGCTTAGTTATATAAAGATGTTGACCCTTCTCCAGTAAATATGTACAGATGACCCTTGAACAGTGCAAGGGTTGGGGCTCGACCTTCAGCATGGTCAAAAATCCACATGTAACTTACAGTCGGCCCTCTGTATCTGAGACTCCCCTGCATCCGTGGGTCCCCATCTGTGCTTTCAACCAACCACAGATGGTGTAGCACTGTAGTGTCTACTACTGACAACCCAGGCGTAAGCGGACTCGTGCCCTTCAAACCTGTGTTGCTTAGGGGTCAACTGTAACTCTCATGCAGTTTCAAATGAACAAAGATCACATTTTTTTGAAACTGGCTAAAATGATTTTAAATTTCACACGGAAAAATCATTGTCAAAGAAATAGCTGAAGATTTTTTAAAAAGAGTAAACAGAGAAGACTACCTCTCCTAGAAATAGAACTTTAAATTGTATGTAGAATAGGCAGGTCAGTGGTGAAGAATATATAGCTTAGTAAATATCAGTAACATTAAATATTTTAGAGTCTCACTTCCTATCACATATCAGTATAAACAGTGAATAGATGAAGAGATCAAATGTGGAAAATCAATCATAAATAACTAGAAGAAAGTAAAAGTGAAGGTTGATCAAATTTCTGGGAGGGGAACAACTTTATAAATGTCAAAGCAACGTGAGAAATCACAGAAAGAATTGATAAGCTTGATGACATAAAATTTAGAACTTCTATATTTCATAAAGCAATTAAGCAGCATTGAAACCATACAGTAAATTGGAAGTAATATTAACAAAAATTATGACAAAAGATTAATATTCTTACTGCATAAAGAACTCATGCAAATTGATAAAAATTCTTCGGACCGTGTCTTCAGACAGTGCTCTGAAGAGGAACCACAAATCACCAACATATATTTCGAAACCATGATTAGATCCAGTGACAAAACGTTAACTTAAAACAAAATGCCACGGTCATCTGACAATTGGCCAAAAAAAAAAAGATTTTAAATGGCACTATCTAAGTGGGACAAGAGGGAAATGAGACCGATGCCCTTGTACACTTGGGAATCAACAATTTGGCAGTACAATCAAAACATGGATACACCTTAATCCAGTACGGCCACCTCTGGCAATCTGTCATGTCAGCAGCCTGAAGAGCTGATTGTACTTGCCCTGCCTGTCACCCCCTCATTCTAGATTTCATTTTTTGCCTGATAGCTGCCTCCCCTGTTGGGCTATAGGCTTGATGCAAAGGGATGTCTGTTTTCTTCACAGCTGGACGTGGCATAGAATAGGAACCTAGTGTTAGTTCAGAGTGAAATTTAGGCACAACAAAAAAGGGAAGAGCTTGATTGTCTAACAATGAGAATGGTTAAGTAAATACATTTTCAAACACACATACAAGAGAAAGAATTAAAATGATGCATATAAAACTTTCTAATAAAACGGCGAACTGTTCACAGTCTGAAATTAAGGGGGAAAAAAGAATACAAAATTGATATACAGTATGATTTCAACATGTAAACACAGAAAAGAAAAACAACTAAATCTATCATTTATTTAAGATATACCATTATTATACCATTATTTTTACATGCCACTAAGAATAAAAAATGCCCATGATGGGGAGTCTAATATGATACCCCCTACACAACTTTGCCAAGTAAACCTCCCACGCAGAGAGGGCCAGGCAAGGAAGACTTCTTGTCTCAACTTTGTCATTGGGTGCAGAGAAGAAAAAAATCTCACCTAGGAATTAAAAGGCAGGGCTCGCACTAGCTTGTATTTTGAATTCACACTACCAGCGTGGTCCAAAGAACCTCCAGCAGAGAATTTAACTCAGAAGAGTCTCTGGTTGGTGGTACCTCCAGATGGCTGACAAAAGCAAACACAAATCTCCCTTGTGAGACCCGGACCTCAGTGGGGCCGGCAGCAGTTATATGTCGCCATAGCAATCCTAACAAGTGAGAAATTTTGCGTCCTAGAACTGATGAGATAGGATAAGCAAAATCTTCGCAGGGGCCAATTCAGCAGTGAGATGATAGATCAAAAGTACTTTTATATAATGTATTTCATGTACATTGTATTTTTATTGTAGAGATATTTATATAGTATAGATATATTTTATATGTTTTACATAATGTAGATATATTATTTGTAAAAGTGAAATAATTTTATTTTAAAATTTAGACATATGGGATTCTAGGGGAACTCGTTAAAAAAGTTAACATTACCCGAGGGTCTCTGAATGTGACCGACCTTCATTTCTTATTGCCCTTAACACTAGTTTCCCACCAGATCTATTCTAATAGCTAAGTTCAATTAAATTCCCTTCCTATCATCTCATGAAATTCAGTAGACATAGAGATGATGAATCTGATGGTCAGGTACAGGGCCTCTCTCAGTGGGTGAACGTATGTCAAGCAGAGTGTCAACAGCGTCATTAACATTTTTGAACACCCACTATGTGCAAGATACTAGGTTAAGCCTGGCAGGAGGGGGCCGGTTGTGCAGAGGTTTAAGTCTCTACTTTCATTCATTTGCTTAGTTGACAAATATTTGTCGAGCACTCGTTATGCAAGGCACTAGGGTCTGAAGATTGACCTGACTGCTGGTGAGCTGGAACACACGCTTAAATGAAGATTGGAAAAGGCGCTAGGTTTAGGGTTTGGACATTTTGGTCTTCTGTTTATACAGAAAATCGATTGGGATGCAGATTATGAGTTTATTTCTTCATATATATATACAGCTTGAGGGTATTAAACTAGGGAATTCGGGGCTGGGGGGAGGCTCACACAAAAGATCAGGAAAAGGAAGTCCCTTGGAAAAAAAAGGAAAGTCAGACTAAAGCTGATGGCTTTGGAAATGGAAGGATTTTTTAAGAGTTCCCCATTTTATATTTAGAAGTAACATTTTGAATGCCTCACCCCTTGGGGTAAATCTGGTGGTTAAGTAATCAGAGGAGGTGGGAAAAAGAAATAGGAGTAGCCACTAAAATAATGAGAAGAATGAAGTGAGGAGAGAGACTTGTTCAGACACCCAATTCCTCCAAGGTTCAGGAAGGCCTGGGGTTTGCCTGCCCTCAGAAGGACACTAAGCGTTACCCGGGGGGTGTTTATGAAGAGTGATATCTGTGTACCAGACACGCAATGATGATTTAACGCCCCTTCCCAAGGAGATCATCAATGACTGCCCAAGGCTGCTGCTTCCAGACAAAAATCTATGACACAACAATAAAAGAATCTATGCAGCATTTTACCCTGAAGAATGGAGACTGCTTTCACCTTGGCTATATTTATCAACCTCTCCCCCACCCCTCAAGGGCAAGTAAGTGACCGTCGTCCACCACTCTCTGTAGAGACTAAGTCACTGAAACGGATGGGGAGCCCCAAGCAGGGTCCAGGAAGGCCAGGGCCAGGCACTATCCAGCTCATTCAAGGGCACACCGACTGGGTGCTACACACACTACTCCAGGCCGGACACCAAAGCTTCAGCGGATCAGGCCACGTCCCAAGCGCAAACAACGCGGGCAGCCGGGGCTCCCCGCTTCTGCTTCACTCCCGGGACGGCGGAAGCTCTGAACACACATCCAGGGTTATGCAACACCTATCTGTCACGGTCCATATGGCCAGGGACTTTCAAAATCATGCTGGCGTATAACAGTTCACGGTGGCAGTCATCCCACGGAATCCTAGGTGAGAAGGCGCAGGTGGACAGCTCCAAGTGGCTCCGCGCCCATGTCACCGCACTTTTCCTATCCCCGGGCGCGCAGATGCATCCGTGAAGTCTCAAACCAGGCACGCAGTTCAGCGAAGCCCGTAGGGAGAACGCGTTCTCGGGCAGGATCGCAACTCCGCCGAGCTGGGTGGGAGGGCGGCGGGCGCGGCGCGGGGCGGGGCGGGGCGGGGCGGGGCGGGGCGGGGCGGGGCGGCCGGGGCAGGTGAGGGCCTGGGGCTGCGGAGGCGCAGCGTGAGCGCGGAGGCCCGGCCGGCCGGCCGCCCGCCCTCCGGCGAGAGGAGTTCCCGCAGCCCGCCCCTGCGCCCGCCCCTCGCCGCCCGCGGCTCCTCCTTGCCGCCGCGCCGCGCCGCGCCTCGCCTCACCTCGCCATGGTGGAGCGGGGAGACGCGGCGCCGCTGCTGCGTTGGGCCGAGGGCCCCGCCGTCTCCCCGCCGCTGGCCCCGGACCAGCAGGCTGGAGTCCGGGGCTGGGGCGGCGGCGGGGGCGGCCGGGCGGCCGCGGAGCCGCCGAGGAGGCGGGAGTCCGAGGAGCTGGGTCCCTCCCAGGTGCTGCTGCAGCCCGGGCGTCTGGAGCTGGGCGACGTGGAGGAGGACCAGGTGGTGGCCGTGTTCGTGGTTACCTTCGACCCCCGCTCGGGTGAGAGCCGCTCCGAGACCGCGGGCGGGGAGAGGGTCGCCGCCCACTGGGCTTCGGGGGCGGCGGGGGAGGGGCTCGCTGCGCGCGCACCCGCACACGTGCAACCCCCTCCGCGCCGACCTGGCTGCCTTGGGCGAGCCCGGTGCCCCCGGGAGGTCGGGGCGTGGGGCTTTGTTCCTTGCGCCTCTGACCCCGTCTCCGTTGCGTCCCGCTGCCTCTCAGCGGATCCCCAGCCCGCGCGCCCGTCCCCACAGTCGTGTTTGCGCTTCTCCGGTGACAGAGGATCTCGTTTGCGGCCACAGGCACGCCGGCTTTTGTTTTGGTTTCGGGCTCGGTTAAAAGGTTGCTCCCTTGAAGAGGAGGAACGCCCCCCAGGTGAATTCCGTCCGAAACTGAGCGTCCTCAGCTTCCGTGTTCTCTGCTTCCCGCCCTTGCTCCCCATCCCTCCCTGCACGGTAACTTTGTGAGCGGCCAAGTTCACTCCCTCTGACGGTATTATTTTGAGGAATTGATGCCTGGAGCATTAAGGGGTGGCACTGAGGGATTAAGCTGGAGACCGATGAAAAGAGAAGCCTCCTCAGGTAGGCTTTACCCTGACCATCCAGTAAGGAAGTGTGCATTTTACTGGTGAGAGAATTCATGGGGTTCAAAAGTGAATGAGTAAATACCTCCCTCCGAGAGCCTTAGGTGGTCGGGGAAGGACCCTGCTCTCAGGATTGGTGGGATGAGAGCTGTAGTCTTGGTTCTAGGGTTTAAGAAAGCCCAGGTGTGTCTTTCTATCGTAACTCCACTGAGGTTGCTGGAATGTGGAGTGTCTATTAGGGGGAAAAAAACAGAACAGTTTCTTTCCGGAGTTCCCTTCCTGGTCTGGCAAGGATGAGGTGTGGAAGCCATTCTGAAAAACTTGATACTGTGCGCTGGAGTGGGAGGAAAAAGGGTGAGGGTCTTGGGATGGCAGAAGATACAATCCAGGGAGGATTATAAACCAGCAAGACCCAGGAAGAAGTAGGAACAGCTGTGGGGAGACTAGGCCTTTCTGACTCCTGCCTATTCCTTGGCCCCATCCCAGTGGGTTTCAAACATTTTTGACTGTGACCCACCATATGAAATTCATTTTACATACCAATCAGTGTGCTCACATACGTAACTGAAACAGAAGTTTCATGAAATGGTATTAACCCCTTTTACGTGTAGTGCATACTGGCATTTTCTATTTTTCTTTTTTTTAATGCTCATCACATAGGCTGGTTGACTCATGTATGGTTGGGACTCCCAGACAGAAAACCTGTTCTCTTTTTGACCAGAGTAACCTTTATTGCTAGACAAAAACAGATACTACTTTGTAACTAATAATATTCCTTATGCCCTACCCCATCACCTACATACAGTAAATAGATGTGAGCATGAGATTCATTCTGGAAAGTGTTTAAGAGTAACTAGAAGAAATGGAGAGAAAGCGCTAACAGGGTCTGATTTAGCAGTGGTCGCTCTGGCGGTAGAGCCTAGAGAGGGGAAGAGGAGAAGAAAAAAAAAAAATCCTACGCTAACCACAGATGGAGTTAATAACATTGAAAAGCACCACAGAATTGGAACCCTCCCCCTGCCTTGTCAATCACAGCTGGTGAGCATGATTTTGTGGGTATGTGTATATGGAGTATTTGTGTGTAGGTGTGATGTGCACACACGCACAAGTATGTATTTGTAATGGTTTTCAGATTAAGGTTATTGTGGAAAGAAGGGATTTAACTGACACTTGGACACTTGCTTTGTGCAGGCGTTTTACTGTAATGGTTTTTCTTTTTTTTTTTTAATTTGTATTTATTTTTGGCTGCGTTGGGTTTTCGTTGCTGCACACAGGCTTTCTCTAGTTGCGGCGAGCAGGGGGATACTCTTCGATGCGGTGCGCAGGCTTCTCATTGTGTTGGCCTCTCTTTGTTGCAGAGCACAGGCCCTAGGCACGCGGGCCTCAGTACTGTGGCATGCGGGCTCAGCACTTGTAGCTCGCAGGCTCTAGAGCACAGGCTCAGCAGTTGTGGCGCACGGGCCCAGTTGCTCCGTGGCATGTGGGATCTTCCCGGACCAGGGCTCGAACCCGTGTCCCCTGCATTGGCAGGTGGATTCCCAACCACTGCGCCACCAGGGAAGTCCCCTATAATGGTTTTTCATCTAATTCTCATCTCCATTGTAATTTGATGATCGTTTATAACCAAGGATGATTAAGTAACTTGGAAATATTAACTAGCCAATAAATACTTGACTCCGAGTCTGGTTGTCTTTCTAGAATATAGCACTGCCTGAAACTCTGGCCCCTAACTTTTTATCCTACTGGGTGCAGAGAGGGGAGAGGCTGAGAAGGAGTGGGGGAGGGGAGAGAGTGTGTTTTTAACTTTGGTTGATGGTTTTGTTTTGTTTTTTTTGGAAAGCTGCTGTTTCCTGCCCATAACTCTCTTGTCATCTTCTCAGTCCCAATTGGCACTTTACTTCCTGTAAAAAATTGTGATAGTACCTACAGCAAGTAAAAATTACATGGTGCAGTATAATTCTAAGAGTAGAAGATGGAATGAATGAATGCTACTGGGGTTCCCAGGGCTGCAAAGGTCGACGCTAGGACAAGGGCCTCAGAGAGCCCGTGGAGTGTCCCTTGGGTGAAGGTTGAGGAAATCGCGGTCTGGAGAGGGGAGATGGAGGCCCTTGGATGCCCAGTGAGCGGGAGACGTCGCTGGGGCCAGACTTACGTCTCCCAGTTTTCATAGTTCAGTGTCTTCCTCATTCTGCTACGGAGGCAGGTCTGCTATGTGTTATTATTTAATCTTGGTCCACCAAGGCTTTTGCCTTCCTTAGCCCGTGATACCCAAAGTAGTAAAGTGAATACTGGCTTCTTTACCCAAATCAGAACATATCACAGAAGTTCTTCCATGGGAGAAACTGTCTAGAGTTTCTGCGCTTGCCTGTCTGCTCCCCATGTGTCTCCCAGCTGTGTCCTCAGTGTTCCCCAGGAGCTCCTCCCTTCTCCCCAAACCTCCCCAGTCACCTGCTGCCCAGGCCATGGGTATTTCATTCATCTTCCCACCTGGTATAGGGAACTGTTGGCACATGTGCCTGCGAGAGTACAAGAGGGGATGGGGGAGGAGAGAATCCACAGCCGTGGTTCATCTGTCCGGGTGTGCGTGGTCTGGGTGCTGAGAGAGGTGTGAGAGAGGAGTGGATTCTGGTTACGCACACACTCACACACTCTTGGGCAGGGATGTGCCCAGTGATCCTCAGACCGGTGAATGGGAATAAGAGTAATTCTCCTGTATTTTTGGATACTAATTTTGGGTTGGGCATCTGTAGAAAGAATCAGAGAAGAGGCTGGGGCCATAAAGAATGTTATTTTCATCAGAGTCACGGTTTGAAAATTATGGTTGTTGGATCTACCGATGTTGTGAGGTCTGTAGGGGCTTCAGGGTCAAGTGAGGCAGAGGCTCTCGCTCTCACACACACACACTCCTTCCCCTGTCTCTCTCTCACTCACTCCCTGACACACTCAGTCTTTATCTGGAGCAGGGAGTCCCTGGGATGGTGGTGGTGCTGGCCATGTGGGCTACAAAGCTGCTATTGAAACCAGGCCCAGATGGCGACTATGGGAGCCAAGTGGGAGAGGTTGGCAGCCAGAATCCTGCTTTTTCATTGTGTCCAACCCATTATTTAGAGCTTTGGGTTTTAATTTTGATTCTCTTCTTTGGGTCTCTGGTAAAATTTTCGTTCTTTTGTCCGCTTAATTAAGGGAAAAGTCACTGTCACACTTGGAAATCAGCCTGCTTCCCCCATCCCCTCTATGAAGGTGACATAGCTGTCTCACCATGTGACTGAGGGCTTGTGTGTGGGCCTGAGGTAGCTAGAGCTCTGGATCTGCAGCGTATGACACCTGTGAATCAGCCTCACTGGACTGTTTCTTTATAAGAGATTCACTTTCAACAGCTGCATTTTCCCCCGAGTTATTTTGTGAGTGTGTGGGGGAGATTCCTATGCTGTGCGTGTTTGTGTTGGGATGGCTGAGCAGAGGAAAACCTGCTGAGGTTGGTAAGATGTCTCTTTTTCCTTTGTTCTTCCTGATTAGGGATGAATTACCTGTTCCTCCCTCAACCTCTAGCCAGTGCCTAAATTACAGCTAAGCCCCTATTTAGTGCATCAAAATGCTTCTGTGTTCCCGTTAAATGAGCGTAGTATTTAAAATCACTCACATACGCTAATTTTAACCCCCATACATTCTGCATATAGTCGGCAGAATACAGGCATTTTCTTTTAAACAATGGCAGTGTGGAGGCACAGCGAGACAGGGCCAGGTGTAGCATCTGAGGCATAACTTGGAGGGCTGCCCAGGTCATCTGACTCATGCAATACTAAGTGGCTCCAGCCACTGGTGGGAAAGTGACAAAGCAGAATGAGAATGGAAAATTTGGAGCGCCATTTTGAGTCTCAAAGAGCAGTCCTACGAATGACCAGCTCAAAGAGGCCAAGAGAAGGCCGGTTCGAATGATTAACTGCCGCGTCCTTTCTCTGTAGTTTCTATCAGATGTCAGTGGAATACAACTGTGGTGAATTTCAGTAATTCCCACATTGGCAAACTCTTTCTCAGGCTGTTGGTGATTCACCTGCTTGTGGTTTTCAGGGAGAAGTCAATTGATCACCATCTGCAGGGACTTCTGTTTCTTCTCTTGAAAGTGGATGGAAACTAGAGTAGGAGTGGGAATCAAAACAACCACCAATTACTGAGTGCCCACCGTGGACCAGGAGCTAGCTAATCCTTTCAACAGTCTGCTCTGTAATGACGAGAAAAACAGAGGCACAGGGCAGTTAGGTCATATTAAGTCACAGAGCAGAGACGGGCAGAATTCCTGTGCTTCTTCCCACATCACACCACACCACTGCCTGGCGCAAAATGATATGGGGCCCGTGAAATGGAAAGTTTCTTCCATGTAAAATTAATGCATTGGAATTCAGCCATGGGTTGGCATATGGCTGACTTGAAATCACCAGGATTAATTTCTTCCTGCCTCAGGTTTCTTTATACTGACTGTTTCTTCCTTTGGATATACTCTCATCCTAGGTGGTGGTAAGACAATTCAAAACTATTTAAGACCCAGAGTTGTCGACTTTTCTGGCGTTAGAGTCTGAACCATATAAGCTTCTGAGGTTTCTTCCATCTCTGGGATTTGGGGGCCTCCTGCAGAAGTGGGGACCACAAGTACACCTGGATTCTTGCCTTTATTCAGGGCTTGTGTGTATGCCGATGGGCAGAGCTGATGGAAAGAGTAAAAATCAGCGCACATGTTGGAGAGGCAAGAGCTGGTACAGAGCTCCGCTCTTGAGGTCAGAGGAGCCGTAACAGGACCTTGAGCTGAGGCAGCCACTGCTTATGAAATCAAGGGCTCAGGAGGAAATTCTTGATTGGGAACCGCCCAACACGGAGGGAGAAAAGGAGGAAGGAAAGCCACGTATTTCCCACTAGACAGAGATTATTTTGGTTCAAGATCATTGCCTTCTCCATTTTAAATATTCTGAGATCAGCTTTCTTAACAGGCAGCAGCAGTAGCAGCTAATATCTATTCTCCCTGGAGAGATGGTGGTTGATGAAATCCAAATATGCTTGGGGGTGTGGTCATTTCACATTTCAACAGAAATAGAAGGCAGAGGCAGCCCTGTATGTAGATAGGACAGAGTACATCTCACCTAGCATTGGAGCTTGTGAAACATCAGCTCTGGGAGGCCCTGGCACACAGGGCCACGAGGTTCAGACCATCTCTGCATCTACAGCCAGGCTCAGCATTGCCCTGTGGCTTCCCTGGGTACCTGAGCCGCCAACTCAGTAATCTGTTAGCCCAAGTTCCTTTGCCTGAGCCCAGAATCTGGCACTGGGCTGCCAAGTTACGTTCCACCAATATTTACTGAATGTACACAAAGCAGATGGCCACGTTTGTTCCTCGTGCAGTCATGTCCATCCCTCCTAGAGGTTAGGCAGGGCCTGTGGGTACCTGTGATGGGCCTAAGGCAAGGGGGGACATGGAGATGGAAGGAGAGCAAGTCAGGAAATAAGACACTTGTCAGTGTTGACTCCTCTCTTTGATTGCCTACCCCTGGGATGAGCCCTTCTGTTCAATCTTGCCAGGCCCCACCTCCCTGGCTGGGTTCCTAAAGTGTGGTGAGGAAATTTAGAAAACCAAAATGTCTTTGAGTGTGAAGGCTGAGCCTGAGGTAGGCAGCATTCTGTGTGAGGTTTTCCTGGCCCTAAATGGCTCACGACAAGGATTGTTATTTCTGCCAAATCACTTTCCTTTAAGCCTCTTACAAGTTTCATATATAAACGGGTTTCTAATTTTTGAGACTAGTGTACTATTTCTGTTAAAGGATGACCTTTAGCCATCATGCTGTTTCATCCCCTTAAATATAACACATTGTCTCAATTATTTTTTGCTTTTGCAAAGTCCTTTATGCTTAGCTTATGGTTTTTTGCATCTCTGTTATTTCAGTTATGTTTCTTAGTTCATATGTTGAAATTTTTTAATTTAATTTTTTTTTATATTGGGGTATAGTTGATTTCCAGTGTTGTTAGTTTCAAGTGTACAGCAAAGTGATTCTGTTATACATATATCCATTACTTTTCAGACTCTTTTCCCATATATGTTATTACAGAATATTGAGTAGAGTTCACTGTGCTGTACAGTAGAGCCTTGTTGATTGTCTATTTATTTTGCGGTACGCGGGCCTCTCACTGTTGTGGCCTCTCCCGTTGCGGAGCACAGGCTCCGGACGCACAGGCTCAGCGGCCATGGCTCATGGGCCTAGCCGCTCTGGGGCACGAACCCGTGTCCCCTGCATCGGCAGGCGGACTCTCAACCACTGCGCCACCAGGGAAGCCTGATTGTCTATTTTATATATAGTAGTAATCCCAAACTCCTGATTTATCCCCCCCGCCCCGCACCTTCCCCCTCTGGTACCATAAATTTGTTTTCAAAGCTTGTGAATCTGTTTCTGTTTTGTAGATAAGTTCATTTGTGTCATATTTTAGATTCTACATATAAGTGATATGGTATGTGTCTTTCCCTTTTTGACTTAATTCACTTAGTATGATAATCTCTAGGTCCATCCATGTTGCTGCAAATGGCATTATTTCATTCTTTTTTATGACTGAATAATATTCCACTGCATATATTGATATGTACCACATCTTCTTTATCCATTCATCTGTCAGTGGACATTTAGGTTGCTTCCATGTCTTGGCTATTGTAAATAGTGCTGCAGTGAACATTGGGGTGCATGTATCTTTTTGAATTATGTTTTCCTCCAGATATATGCCCAGGAGTGGGATTGCTGGATCATATGGTAGTTTTTTAAGGAACCTCCAGATGGTTCTCCATAGTGGTTGTACCAATTTACCTTCCTACCAACAGTGTAGGAGGGTTGCCTTTTCTCCACACCCTGTCCAGCATGTATTGTTTGTAGACTTTTTGATGTTGGCCATTCTGACCGGTGTGAGATGATATCTCATTGCAGATTTGATTTGCATTTCTCTAATGATTAGCGATGTTGAGCATCTTTTCATGTGCCTATTGCCATCTGTATGTCTTCTTTGGAGAAATGCCTGTTAAGATCTTCTGCCCACTTTTTGATTGGGCTGTTTGCTTTTTTGATATTGAACTGTATGAGCTGTTTGTACATTTTGGAGATTAATCCCTTGTCAGTCACTTTGTTTGCAAATATGTTTTCCCATTCTATGGGTTGTCTTTTCATTTGGTTTATGGTTTCCTTTGCTGTGAAAAAGCTTTTAAGTTTCATTAGGTCCCATTTGTTTATTTTTGTTTTCATTAGGTGGAGCCAAAAAAATATTGCTGCAGTTTATGTCAAAGAGTGTTCTGCCTATGTTTTCCTCTAAGAGTTTTATAGTATCTGGTCTTACAAATATTTAGGTATTTAATCCATTTTGAGTTTATTTTTGTGTATGATGTTAGAGAATGTTCTAATTTCATTCTTTTACATGTAGCTGTCCAGTTTTCCCAGCACCACTTATTGAAGAGACTGTCTTTTCTCCACTGTATATTCTTGCCTCCTTTGTCCTAAATTAATTGACCATAGGTGCATGGGTTTATTTCTGGACTTTCTATCCTGTTCCATTGATCTATATTTCTGTTTTGTGCCAGTACCATACTGTTTTGATTAGTGTAGCTTTGTAGTATAGTTTGAAGTTAGGGCACCTGATTCCTTCAGCTCTGTTTTTCTTTCTCAAGATTGCTTTGGCTATTTGAGGTCTTTTATATTTCCATACAAATTGAAAATTCTTTTGTTCTAGTTCTGTGAAAAATGCCATTGGTAATTTGATAGGGATTGCATTGAATCTGTAGATTGCCTTGGTTAGTATAGGCATTTTGACAATATTGAGTCTTCCAATCCAAGAACATGGTATATCTTTGCATCTGTTTGTGTCATCTTTAATTTCTTTCATCAGCATCTCATAGTTTTCAGAGTACAGGTCTTTTGCCTCCTTAGATAGGTTTATTCCTAGGTATTTTATTTTTTTGATGCGATGGTAAGTGGGATTATTTCCTTAATTTCTCTTTCTGATTTTTTGCTGTTAGTGTATAGAAATGCAAGAGGTTTCTGTGTATTAATTTGTATCCTGCAACCTTACCAAATTCATTGATGAGCTCTAGTAGTTTTCTGGTAGCACCTTTAGGATTTTCTATGTGTAGTATCATATCATCTGCAAACAGTGTCAGTTTTACTTCTTTTCCAGTTTGGATTCCTTTTATTTCTTCTTCTTCTCTGTTTGCCATGGCTAGGATTTCCAAAACTATGTTGCATAAAAGTGGTGAGAGTGGACATCCTTATCTTGTTCTTGATCTTAGAGGAAATGCTTTCAGCTTTTCACTGTTGAATATGATGTTAGCTGTGGGTTCGTCATATATGGCCTTTATTATGTTGAGGTAGGTTCCCTCTGTGCCTACTTTTTCTGCAGAGTTTTTATCATAAATGGGTGTTGAATTTTGTCCAAAGCTTTTCCTGCATCTATTGAGATGATCATATAGTTTTTATTCTTCAATTTGTTAACAGGGTGTATCTACTGATTAATTTGCAGATACTGAAAAATCCTTGCACCCCTGGGAAAAATCCCACTTGATCATGGTGTATGATCCTTTTAATGTATTGTTGGATTCGGTTTGCTAGTAGTTTGTTGAGGATTTTTGCGTCTATGTTCATCAGTGATGTTGGCCTGTAATTTTCTTTTTTTGTGATATCGTTGTCTTCTTCTGGTACCAGGGTGATGGTGGCCCCATAGAATGAGTTTAGGAGTGTTCCTTCCTCTGCAGTTTTTTGGAAGAGTTTCAGAACGATAGGTGTTAACTCTTCTCTAAATGTCTGATAGAAGAATTCACCTGTGAAGCCATCTGGTCTTGGACTTTTGTTTGTTGGAATTTTTTAAATCACAGTTTCAATTTCAGTACTTGGTGATTGGTCTGTTCATATTTTCTATTTCTTCCTGGTTTGGTCTTGGAAGACTGTACCTTTCTAAGAATTTGTTCATTTCTTCCAGATTTTCCATTTTATTGGCATATAGTTGCTTGTAGTAGTCTCTTATGACTCTCTTTCTGTGGTGTCAGTTGTAACTTCTTTTTCATTTCTCATTTTATTGATTTGAGCCCCTTCCCTTTTTTTCTTGATGAGTCTGGCTAAAGGTTTATCAATTTTGTTTATCTTTTCAAAGAACCAGCTCTTCGGTTCATTGATCTTTTCTGTTTTCTTTGTCTGTTTCATTTATTTCTGCTTTGATCTTTATGATTTTTTTCCTTCTACTAACTTTGGGTTTTGTTTGTTCTTCTTTCTCTAGTTGCTTTAGGTGCAAGTTTAGGTTGTTTGAGATTTTTCTTGTTTCCTGAGGTAAGATTGCATTGCTGTAAACTTCCCTCTTAGAGCTGCTTTTGCTGCCTCCCGTAGGTTTTATATCTTCATGCTTTCATTTTCATTTGTCCCTAGATATTTTTTAATTTCCTCTTTGATTTCTTCATTGATGCATTGGTTTGTTGTAACATATTGTTTAGCCTCCACGTGTATGTGTTTTTGCAATTTTTTCTTGTAGTTGATTTCTTTTTTTTTTTTTTTTTTTGCGGTACGCGGGCCTCACACTGTTGTGGCCTCTCCCGTTGCGGAGCACAGGCTCTGGACGCGCAGGCTCAGCGGCCATGGTTCACGGGCCTAGCCGCTCCGCGGCATGTGGGATCTTCCTGGACCAGGGCACGAACCTGTGCCCCCTGCATCGGCAGGCGGACTCTCAACCGCTGCGCCACCAGGGAAGCCCTGATTTCTAATCTCATAGCATTGTGGTTGGAGAAGATGCTTGGTATGATTTCAGTTTTCTTTAATTTACTGAGGTTTGCTTTGTGGCCCAGCATCTGATCTGTCCTGGAGAATGTTTCATGTGCACTTGAGAAGAATGTGTATTCTGCTGCTTTTGGATGGAATGTCCTATACATATAAATTAAGTCCATCTGGTCTAATGTGTCATTTAAGGCCTGTGTTTCCTTATTGATTTTCTGTCTGGGTGATCTGTCCATTGATGTAAGTGGAGTGTTAAAGTCCCCCACTATTACTGTTTTACTGTCAGTTTCTCCTTGTATGGCTGTTAGCATTCTCCTTAATATATAAGGAGCTCCCATGTTGGGTGCATATATATTTATGATTGTTATGTCTTCTCCTTGGATTGATCCCTTGATCATTATGTAGTGTCCTTCTTTGTCTCTTGTAACAATTTTTATTTTAAAGTCTACTTTGTCTGATAAAAGTATTGCTACTCCAGCTTTCTTTTGATTTCCATTCACATAGAATCCCCTCACTTTCAGTCTGTATGTGTCCCTAGATCTGAAGTGGGTCTCTTGTAGACAGCATATATACAGGTCTTGTTTTTGTATCCACTCAGCTAATCAGTGTCTTTTGGTTGGAGCATTTAATCTATTTACGTTTAAGGTAATTATCAATATGTATGTTCTTATTGCTGTTTTGTTAATTGTTTATTTGGCTGTGTTGGGTCTTAGTTGCGGCATGTGGGATCTTCGTTGTGGCACGTGGGATCTTTTGTTGCAGCATGTGGGTTCTTCGTTGCAGCATGCAGGCTTCTCTGTAGTTGTGGTGCGCGGGCTCAGTAGTTGCAGCGCGCAGGCTCTCTAGTTGTGGCATGCGGGCTCCAGAGTGTGCGGGTCAGTAGTTGTGGCGCGAGGGCTCCAGAGTGCATGGGCTTAGTAGTCGCAACACATGAGCTCTCTAGTTGTGGCGCACAGGCTCTAGAGTGCATGGGCTTAGTTGCCCTGTGGCATGAGGAATCTTAGTTCCCCTACCAGGGATCGAACCCACATCCCCTGTATTGGAAGGTGGATTCTTAACCACTGGACCACCAGGGAAGTCCTGCCATTTTGTTAATTGTTTAGGATTTGTTTTTGTAGGTCTTTTTTCTTCCCTTCCTCTTTTGATCTCTTCTCTTATGATTTGATGACTATCGTTAGAGTTGTTTTTGGATTGATTTTTCTTTTTTGTGTGTGTATATATTATAGATTTTTGGTTTGTGGTTACCATGAGGTTTTGATATAGCAGTCTATATATATATATGTAAATATGCATATAAATATATATAAATATATATATATCTCTCTCCAAGATTGTTTTAAGTCTCTGGTCTCTTAATTTCAAATGCATTTCGAATATCCTGCATTTGTACTCACCTCTTTTCACAATTGCTGGTTTTCATACCATATTTGTGGATTTCTTATCTTTACTGTATGTTTGCCTTTACCATTTGTAATTTTCTTTTTTCTTATTTCATGAGCTTTCCCATTTGTAATTTTCTTATTTCTAGTTGTGGCTTTTTCTTTTCTGCCTAGAGAAGTTTGTTGAGCATTTTTTGTAAAGCTGATTTGGTGGTGCTGAATTCTCTGAGCTTCTGCTTGTCTGTAAAGCTTTTGATTTCTCTGTTGAATCTGAACAAGAGCCTTGCTGGGTAGAGTATACTTGGTTGTAGGTTTTTCCTTTTCACACTTTAAATATATCAGGCCACTCCCTTCCGGCCTGCAGTTTCTGCTGAAAAATCAGCTAATAATCGTATGGGGGTTCCCTTTCTCTGAGGTAAGATTGCATGGCTGTAAACTTCCCTCTTAGAGCTGCTTTTGCTGCCTCCCGTAGGTTTTATATCTTCATGCTTTCATTTTCATTTGTCCCTAGGTATTTTTTAATTTCCTCTTTGATTTTGTCATTGATCCATTGGTTTGTTGTAGCATATTGTTTAGCCTCCACGTGTTTAGCCTCCTCTGCGCTTCCTGGACTTGAGTGTTTCCTTTCCCATGTTCGGGAAATTTTCGGCTATTATCTCCTCAAATATTTTCTCAGACCCTTTCTTTCTGTCTTCTTCTGGGACCCCTATAATGCAAATGTTGGTGTGATGAACATCGTCTTAGAGGTCTCTTAGATTGTCCTCATTTCTTTTCATTCTTTTATCTTTATTCTGTTCCACGGCAGTGATTTCCACCATTCTTTCTTCCAGCTCACTTATTCGTTCTTCTGCCTCATTTATTCTGCTGTTGATTCTGTCTAGTGTATGTCTCATTTCAGTTATTGTATTGTTCATCTCTGTTTGTTTGTTCTTTAAATCTTTTAGCTCTTTGTTAAACACTGCTTGTGTCTTCTTGGTCAGTGCCTCCATTCTTTTTTCCAAGATCTTGGATCATCTTTACTATCATTACTCTGAATTCTTTTTCAGGCAGATTGCCTATCTCCACGTCACTTAGTTGTTCTTCTGGGGTTTTATCTTGTTCCTTCATCTGGAGCATATTCCTCTGCCATCTCGTTTTGTCTAACTTTCTGTGTTTGTGGTCTCCGTTTCTCAGGCTGCAGGTTTGTAGTTCCTCTTGCTTCTGGTGTCTACTCCCGTTAGGTGAGGTTGGTTCAGGGGCTTGTGCAGGCTCCCAGGTGGGAGGCACTGGTGCCTGCCCACTGGTGGATGGAGCTGGGTCTTGCCTCTCTGGTGGGCAGGGCCATGTCGAGGGGTGTGTTTAGAGGTGGCTGTGCACTCAGGATGACTTTAGGCAACCTGTCTGCTGTTGGGTGGGGCCAGGTCTTGGTACCAAAATGGTGACTTCTGGGAGAGCTCATGCCAATGAATATTCCCTGGGGCCTCTTCCACCAGTGTCCTTGCCCCCACAGTGAGCCACAGCCGACCCCTGCATCCCCAGGAGATCCTCCACGACCCACAGGTAGGTCTAGCCCAGGCTCCTGTGGAGTCACTGCTTTGCCCTGGGTCCCAGTGCACATGAAACCTTGTGTGCACGCTCCAGGAGTGGAGTCTCTGTTTCCCCTAGTCCTGTTTAGCTCCTGCACTCAAGCCCTGCTGGCCTTCAAAGCCAAATGCTCTGGGAGCTCCTCCTCCCAGTGCCAGACCCCCAGGCTGGGGAACCTGACATGGAGCTCAGAAGTCTCACTCCTGTGGGAGAACCTCTGCGATACAATTATTTTCCAATTTGTGGGTCACCCACCTGGTGGTATGGGTTTTGATTATATCATGAAAACACCCCTCCTACTGTCTCATTGTGGCTTCTTTGTCTTTGGATGTAGAATACATTTTCGGTAGTTTCCAGTCTTCTTTGTTGATGGTTGTTCAGCAGTTAGTTGTGATTTTGGTGTTTTCGTGAGAGGAGGTAAGCTCAAGTCCTTCTATTCTGCCATCTTGTCTCCCTCTCATATGTTGAAATTTTTTAAACCTCAGAAAAGTTGAAAGAATAGTACAGTGAAAATCTGTATATCCCTGACTTAGATATATGTGTCACTCTGCATTTGTTGAGATATATGTGTCACTCCGCATTTGTTGACATTTTGCCATATTTGCTTTATCTAAAGTCAGTTCCACAATAATGTGAAATACGCATTCCTAAAAACCACTGTGCTAAGCAAATCATGCAGTAAAAATCACAGGGCTTGTGGGGAAGATGGGGTGAGGGGCACAACACTCAAAAACTTTGTCAGTGACACATTAAAGAAAGATAGGAACATAATAAAAGTGGTAGGATGGTTGTACATATGTTAAATAATTAAGAAATACATCAATACTCAAAATACGGCAATCTACCTTAAAAAAGACCTGCAGTTTGCATACGAAGGTGGGTGTTGGAAGGGTTGAGCTTGTGAATTATAATGAAGCAGAGGAAGAGGGCTTTGTGAAATTGGATGGAAAGTTGTGACACTAGAGGAGATAAGTGTGGCTCAGAATACACATGGTGAACCGAGGTAGCAGGCAGATGTTTGAGTGTTGTGTGGGGGTGCGTTTTGTGTAGTGCTACAGCTGGGTGCAGTTTTCTGTGTTCACATTTTGAACCTTGAGATCAAAACCACATATCAGCAAACATGAAATTCCCTATGAATTGTTACATTATCGATTGCTTTGGAACAAATTCGGCCAGCATTATAGCAGAGCTGAGGATGTATAAATATACTTTTTTTTTCTGAACTATTTGAAAGTAACTTTCAGACATCATGACATTGCATTTCTAAATACTTCAGTTTAAATCTCCTAAGAATAAGGCCGTTTTCCTACATAGCCACAATATCATTACTACCCCTAGGATAATTAACCTAGGTTAATTAATTTATTACCTTTCTTAATTAATAAATTTTATTTTATTTTTAACAATTGTAGGTTTACAGGAAGACTGAGCAGAAAGTACAGAGTTTCCATGTACCCTCTTCCCCTACCTGCCCGCCTGGCCCCCCCATTACCTCTATTATTGACATCGTGCATTAGCGTGGTATATTTGTTGTAATTGATGAACCAGTATTTATACATTATTGTTATCTGAAGTTCATAGTTTACATAAGGGTTCACTCTTCGTGTTGTACGTTCTCTGGGTTTTGAAAATGCACGATGTTAGGTGCCCACCATAACAGTATCATGCAGAATAGTTTTACTGCCCTAAAAATCCTCTGTGCTCTGCTTGTTCATCCCTGCTTACCGCCTGACCTTTTCTACTATCTATAGTTTTTCCTTTCCAAAATGTCACATCGTTGGGATTTTGCAGAATACAGCTTTTTTAGACTGGCTTCTTTCCCTTAGCAACATGCATTTAAGTTTCCTCCATGATTTTTCGTGGCTTGGTGGCTCATTTCTTTTTATTGCTGACTAGTAGTTTGTTATATGGATATCCCACAGGTTTTTTTATCCATTCACCTTTTTGAAGAACATCTTGGTTGCTTCCAGTTTTTGGCAGTTATATTAACAAAGCTGCTATAAACATTAACGTGCAGGCTTTTGTGTGGACCTAAGTTTTCAGCTCATTGGATAAATATACAAAGGAGCATGATTGCTGGATCACGTGGCAGGAATGTGTTTAGTTTTGTAAGCAGCTGCCCAACTGTCCTCCAAAGCGGCTGCACCGTTTCGCACTCCCACCAGCAGTGGATGAGGCTTCCTGTTGCTCCACATCCTTGTCAGCATCTGGTGTTTTCAGCGTTTTGGATTTTGACCATTCTGATAGGTGTGTAGTAGGATCTCGTTGTTTTAATTGACAGTTCCTTGATGATATGTGATATTGAGCATGTTTTCCTATGCACGTTTACCGTCTGTGTGTCTTCTTTGGTGAGATATCTGTTCAGATCTTTTGTCCATTTTTTAAATTGAGTTGTTTTCTTTTTTTTTTTTTTGCGGTACGCGGGCCTCTCACTGCTGTGGCCTCTCCCGTTGCGGAGCACAGGCTCCGGACGCGCAGGCCCGGCGGCCACGGCTCACAGGCCCAGCCGCTCCGTGGCATGTGGGATCCTCCCGGACCGGGGCACGAACCCGTGTCCCCTGCATCGGCAGGCGGACTCTCAACCACTGCGCCACCAGGGAAGCCCGAGTTGTTTTCTTAATGTTGAGTTTTAAGAGTTCTTATTTTGGATATAAGCCTTTATCGGATATGTTTTTGCAAATATTTTGCCCCATATTAGCTTGTCTTTTTATTCTCTTAATGGTCTCTTTCACAGGTCAGAAGTTTTTAATTTTAATGAAGTATAACTTACCAATTTTTTCCTCATGGATGATTCTTTTGGTGTTGTATCTAAAAACTCGTTGCTAAACTCAAAGTCACCTAGATTTTCTCCCGTGTTATCTTCTAGAAGTTTTATAATTTTGCATTTTACATTTAAGTATACTATTCATATTGAGTTAATTTTTGTGCAAAGTGTAAGGTCTGTGCCTAGATTCATTTTTTTCCGTATGGATATCCAGTTGTTCTAACACCACTGTTGAAAAGACTATCTTTTTTCCCATTGTATTACCTTAGCTCCTTTGGCAAAGACTGTATTTGCGTGGGTCTGTTACTGGGCTCTCTAGTCTGTTCCATTGATCTATTTGTCTCATCTTGTGCCAGTACCATACTGTCTTGATTACTTTATAGTGAGTCTTAGAATCAGGCAGTATTAGTTCTCTTCAGTATTGTATTGGCTAACTTCGGCCTTTTGCCTTTCCATGTAAACTTTAGAATTAACTTGTCAGTATCCACAAATAGCTTATTGGGATTTTCATTGAGATTGCATTGAATCCATAGCATTAGCAAATGTGAAATTCCCTATGTGCACATTGTTCTTAATATATCAATTGTGTTGGCACAAATTCAACAAGCGTTGTACTAGAATTGACTGAATACAGATAAAAACTTTTTCCTCAGCCATTTGAAAGTAAATGCAGGGCTTCCTTGGTGGCGCAATGGTTAAGGACCCGCCTGCCAATGCAGGGGACACGGGTTCGAGCCCTGGTCTGGGAAGATCCCACATGCCGCGGAGCACCTAAGCCCATGCACCACAACTACTGAGCCTGCGCTCTAGAGCCCGCGTGCCACAACTACTGAAGCCTGTGCTCCTAGAGCCCTTGCTCCGCAACAAGAGAAGCCACCACAATGAGAAGCCCGCACACCACAACGAAGAGCAGCCCCCGCTCACCGCAACTAGAGAAAGCCTGCGCACAGCAACAAAGACCCAACGCAACCCAAAATAAAAAATAGTAAATAAAATAAGTTAATTAAAAAAAAAAGGAAGTAAATGCAGACGTGACTTCACTCCTAAATACTTGAGTATAAACCTCCTAAGAAGAAGGACATTTTTCTACATAACCACAATATCATTACTACTGGCTTTTTTTTTTTTAATTTATTTATTTATTTTTGGCTGTGTTGGGTCTTCATTTCTGTGCGAGGGCTTTCTCCAGTTGCGGCGAGTGGGGGCCACTCTTCATCGCGGTGCGCGGGCCTCTCACTGTCACGGCCTCTCCCGTTGCGGAGCACAGGCTCCAGACGCGCAGACTCAGTAGTTGTGGTGCACGGGCCTAGCCGCTCCGCGGCATGTGGGATCTTCTCGGACCGGGGCACGAACCCATGTCCCCCGCATTGGCAGGCGGACTCCCAACCACTGCGCCACCAGGGAAGCCCACTACTAGCTTTTTAAAAACATGCATATCCTCTATAAAGCTGGGTTTTTGCTTTGTTTTTGTTTTTAATGTCCATCCTGTCTTGTGCTAAGCACTGTGCTATGTTGGGATGTAAAGATAAACAATCAGAGTTCCTGCCTTTAAGAAGTCCAGTCTCCTGGGGAGACAGACATCTAAGACAATGATTGTGTTAGGCTGGGATGAGGGCCATAGTAGCTTTATCTACTTTCCTTTAATTCAACGAGTGTGTCAGCAGAAATGTTCTTCCTGTGGGATAAAGAACTGTTCCCAGAGTGGTGTTCTGGAGTCCATGCTCCATGCTGTGATTCACCAGCCTGACCCTGATGGACCTTTCTTCCCGACCTAGAGGGGTTTGCATCCATCTAGAAGTGAAGGATGTAACTAACAGGGTGTCATTCACTTCGTCTGATTCTTTCAGTTCCTATACAATGAGGATTGGCCAGGCACAGAGGAATAAGAGAGAAGCTTTGAGGACCAGGCTGAGGAATTGGGGGCTTTATTCTTCAGATCAGCTGTATTAAGTAAGAAGACGTATGTTTGGCCATGAATACCAAAGACCCAAATTAGCAGTGACTTAATCAAGATAAGAGTTTAGTTTTCACTTAACAGTCAGGAGATAGCCGGTCCAGGGCTGGAATGCCGGTTCATACCCATGGGGTCATCCAAGGACCTAGACTCAAGTTGGCTCTCGCTCCATCATCCCCTCCTTGATATGTGGGCTGGTGCCCTCACCTGTATGATTCAAGATGGCTTGTCACCACATCCATATGCCAGGCAGCAGGATGGAAGAAGGGACTACATACTCCTTCCCTTTAAGGCACATTTTGGAAAGACACACCTCACTTCTGCCTATATCCCACTGGCCAGAATTTACTTGTGTGGCCATACCTATTTGCAAGAAGGTACAGAGGAA
The DNA here is from genome assembly GCF_964270905.1 of Leucopleurus acutus. NCBI lineage: Eukaryota > Metazoa > Chordata > Mammalia > Artiodactyla > Delphinidae > Leucopleurus > Leucopleurus acutus. Next base: position 96,499,190 of record NC_139144.1, on the reverse strand, counting down.
CATAGTCATCATTTGGAAGGCCATATGCCAGGCTAAGAATAGGAGGTCCTATTCCCTATAAGAAAGGAAGAGTGGTATGTACTAAGGGTCAACTTGCAGCCCCTAATATACTGCTATTTCTTTAAAAAAAAAAAAAAGAAAAGCCTTCTATAAAATTTGGCCCTTGAGATGCTCCTTAAAAATAGGTCTGTTGGCCAGATAATTTTGGAAACATTTAGCATGGTCTTGATCTCACAGAGATTCGTAATGTAGAGAAACATTGGAGGCTCTGAGAAGTTCTGCAGTAAAGGAACTTGTCTGTCTTTGTTTAACCTAAACAAAGATTGTTTGGCCAAAATCCCTTTTTACAAATTTTGTGTTTTGCAGAAGCCCTAGTCACCTAAGCTTTGGGGATCATTAAAGTTTCCTTAGTTTGCAGTGATGCAAACATTTTTACAGCTGTTCCACTCCTAGGGATGTAGTCAACAGAAATGTGTGCATATTGTGTCAGTCAAAGTCAAGGTTTAATCAAAGAAACAGAACCACTGGGAGATAAATAAAGGGATTTATTGCAGGGATTTGATCTTGTGCAATTGTGGGAGCTGGTTAGAAAGTCTGTGTAAAGCTGTCGCCTTGTGTCTGATGGTGGAGCTTGAAGTCTCTTGAGCGGACAGTTAGGAAGCAGAGAGTAAAGTTGAGAAGAAGGAGAACAAGCTGGAACTCATGAGGGTGGGTGGGAGCCCAGGTCAGCGTGTCACTGCCTCCTGTTCTAATGACGTGGTGCCCTGACCTGATGAAGCTGGTGCCTTTCATTATGGAACTAAGCACACGCCTGGGGTGGGAGTCCGAGAAGCTGACGGAGGATCCAGGGAAGGTGGATCCATTGGCAGCAGACCTGGCAGCCACCCCCCAAGTGTGATGAGCCTGCAAGATAAGCAGCAACGCCCATGAGTTACCTGATGCCCTCACACTGGCCTTCCAACATAAACACAACGTGGCTACTGCTTCACTTCGCCTCCCCAGTCTCAGACGCAAATGGGAATTCTGAGAAATGTGAATCAGCCCAGCCGGGTCATGAGTTACAGAGCTACCGCACGTGTAGTCACCAGATGACAGGTATGGAATCGTTCACAGCAGTGCTCTTTGGGATAGCTTCAAATAAGAAGTAAGCTAAATGTGCACCAACAGTTAAATAGGTGAGTAAGCTGTGTTACATGCATAGGATGGAAGTAGTAAATGAAGAAATGATGCTACATGCATCAACATGGATGAATCTTGCCAAAAAAAATGGAGCCAAAGAAGACAGACGCAAACGAATACAAACTATGATTGCATTTCTATAAATTTCAAAAACAGCAAAGCTAATTTATCGTGTTCGGAGTCCGGATAATAGTTAGCCTGGAGAGAGGGGTGATGACTCGGACGGGGCAGAAGAGCGGCTTCTGTTTTGCTATTCATGCCCTGCTGCTTGGTCTGGGCTCTGCTCACACAGGTATGTTCATGCTGGGAGAACTCATTGTGCTGCAGAGCTATGATCTGTGCACTTTTCTGAACTTATCCCTCAGCACAAAGTTTAGGTGTGTTAAAGTTTTAACAAGTCATTGAGTAGTCATGGACAGGCTGGGTCAGAGGAAAGGAGCTAAGAGCAAGTTGAACCCTGCATGGAGTGGCATGGGGGCGGGGAACAAGGCAGCAGATACTAGAAGAAGCAGGTAAGTGAGAGGACAGAGTCTGCCAGAGGGTCCGTGGCAGGCTGTCCCTCTCCTAGGCGAGCCATCTGTTGCCATCATGAAGGGTTAGGACCGTGTGCACAGGGGGCTCATCGGCTGAAGCACCCGTGTGGCACAGACCATGACGGTGTAGATTTGGGGGGAGGGTCAGCCCCTTTGTAAGCTTCCGGGGTGTCCTGTTGCACAACACAGGGTGAGAGCCACTGGACCGAGGAGACCGTAGACAGGGATGCTAGTGGAAAGACAGCAACGTGGGGGAAGTCGGTGTGCGAAACCTTACCTTTCTCCCCACGTTCGCCCCTCTTTCAGCGTGCAGCGTGCTTTTGCTTGTTTTTAACCCTGACAGATACAGCATTGTTCTGGCCTCTCTGTTGTATGAAATCTTAATTCCTTTTTTCATGCTTTCTCTTTTAGCCCATTGATCAGTTGTTTGAATTTAAGAGTCCTCTTTTGAAAATAAACTACTTGAAAGTGCCTTAGGCTGCTGAATATGGGATAGGCTGATCCCCCGTGATGCCCACCCCATTCAGAGACTGGGTCGTGTCCAGGTAGACTTGATATGCGGTACCTCTGATGCCCCGAACAATTATCTGAAAGCATTGGTTGTCTGGGATTATTAATGATGTTTCTAGTGCTTGGGCAATTAGGGTTTGAGGTGTTGATGAGAAGTTTGTTCTAAAGTGAAATCTTACAAGTATCTTAGTATTTTTATTTGGAAAATTTTTGAATATGCAAGAAAACAGTAGGGCATGTCCTGTAGCATCCTCTCAAGCCTCGAGGAAACACTGCTCTTGTGAACTTCTCTGATTCCCTCAATCTTATGGCTGCTTGTGATTGCTACGTTCTAAAATCCCACGTTATCCTCTGTCATCGAATTTACCACACACCACCACCCTCAGCCTCCAGAGCTGTAATCACTGGTCTCCTTGTTTATCTCCGTATCTGTCCCTGGAATCTAGTCTGTTTGAGGTCAGGGACTGTGTCTTATTTGACTTTGTAGCTCCAGCATCTAGCTCAGTAGAAACGCAGTAATTAGGGATAAGTGAATGAGCTCTTAAATTCTGCAGGCAAAGAACTGGTGTCTGGACCTTGGAGAAGAGCCTCATTTTGAGGAGAGAGGAGAAAGAGTTAGGGAAGGAAGCAGAGCGACATTTGATCAGAGAAGAAGGAAAAGAACCAAAATAGTATTCTGTCACGGGAGTCAAGGGAAAAAGATATTTTTGAGGAATTATCAAATGCCACAAAGAGATCAATGAAAATTAAATTAAAAATTAATTTAAAAATTAAAAGGAGTGTGGGGGTTTGTCAGAGTTATTAGTGGCCATAAAAAGGCAAGATGGAAGCAGGATCTCGAGGGGTTAAGGAGAGAGTACAAGATGAGGAAATGGGGGTGGAGGGTCAAAACATGCACTTAGAAGTGAGGCTGCAAAAGGAAGGAGATTGGGAGGTGGCCAAGCAGAATGGGAGAACCAAAGCCAGCAGCCTCGCTGGGAAGAACTGTGTTCATTTGAAGGCAGAGATTGGAGGTGCCTTCAACACCCATCTCCTGGCCCTCGGGATGCCTCAGGGACTCTGCTGGCATGTAGGCGATGGAGGGATGAGCCACCTGAGCATGCTGGTGGTCAAGTCAGTAGTACATTTACTCCGAAGTCATGTGCACTTAGCCCTGCACTAAGCCCTTTGAATGATTTTGTCTCTTTTAAACTTGTATCCTCCCTTCTTCCCCACAGGAAACATGGTGGAATGGTGCTTACCTCAAGATATTGACCTTGAAGGCGTTGAGTTCAAGTCTATGGCCAGTGGGTCCCATAAAATTCAGTCTGATTTCATGTAAGTACTGCCGATTGCAAGTCTTCTCTGTACCATTTCCTCTCACTCTGTGCTTTCCCCCAGAGAATAAGGGCTCTCATCGGGGCATTTTCAGGAACTGTGTGTAAATACCCTGAAAATATATACTGGTTTGTGTTTTTATATCAGTTTTCTAGCAAGAGGTTCCCGAGCTTTCATGAGGTTCTCGATGAGTTTCATGGTCCAAAAATGTTAAGAACTCCTGCCCTAGAGGTTCTCTCTCCTTTCCTAAGAAATGATTGGGCCTTGCTTGGGGTTTGGCTTTAATAAAAGAATAGAGTTTCGGTTGCATTTGGGTTAACTTAAGGCACGTATGTGCTAAAACTTGCAATTCCAGCTTTAAGTAAGGCCAGTCTGTAGTCCTGTGTAATTAAGGTTCTTGTGAGGAGCAAATTGAGAGAATGTCAGGGCGATGGAGTAGCTCTCATCTTCTCATTGGGCTGAAACCATGACAGACATAAGTGTGAGAAACGGGAAGGAAACAAAGTGAAAGCTCTGGTCAAATGTTCTATTTAAAATATCAGAGACTCAGGAAGCGAGGAGAGAATCAACACAGTTTATGCTAATAAAACAGAGGTCCCCCCATCAGGTCAGTTTTTATGCAGGAGGAGAAAGGCTGTATCCATGGTCGTGGGCGACTGAGTAGCAGGCTTTGCAGAGATCAAGTCCTGGCTCCGGCGGGATGACCCTTGGCGGGTTCCACAGTTTCTTTGAGCCTTGGTTGTCCCATCTGTGAGGTTGAGGGGCTTGGGCTGATCGTCCCGCTGAGGTTCTACAAAAGGTTTTTCTCAGGCTGAGTTTTCTCACGTAGAGCCCTGGACGCAGTTATGTCTTTTGTTCGCGACTGCATCTCAAAGGCAAAACACAGAGTAAAATGAAATTTCTCTCTCTGATTTCGAGCCACACTACACATTGGGTCTATTTTAGCTATTTCCGAAAGGGGCCCTTCTTTGGCCTGGCCTGCTTCGCCAACATGCCTGTGGAAAGCGAGCTGGAGCGTGGCGCCCGGATGAAATCCGTGGGCATCCTCTCTCCATCCTACACCCTGCTGTACCGGTACATGCACTTCCTGGAGAACCAAGTTCGGTATGTGGCTTACATACGGGGTGGGGTGCAGGGAGGGCAGAGGCAGCAGGGCTCTGCCAGGTGGTGTGCTGTGATGAGCCCTCAGCGGTAAAGGCTGTCCATCAGAACAGCAGATTCCTCACCAAGAACATCCATGGCTGTGTCTCACACCTCGGGTGGTGGTCTTCATGTTTCAACCAGCGTCCTGCATAAATGATTCTTCATCCTCGAATGAAAGTTGGGGTAGATTTTGCTTTCAGCTTATATTAATATTGTCATCAATTTTTTTTTTTTTTTTTTTGCGATACACGGGCCTCTCACTGTTGTGGCCTCTCCCGTTGCGGAGCACAGGCTCCGGACGCGCAGGCTCAGCGGCCATGGCTCACGGGCCCAGCCGCTCCGCGGCATGTGGGATCTTCCCGGACCGGGGCACAAACCCATGTCCCCTGCATCGGCAGGCGGACTCTCAACCACTGCGCCACCAGGGAAGCCCTGTCATCAATTTTGTTGAATTAATTTGTTGATATTGATGTGATCTTTGCTTTACCTTAAACCACAATAATTATCTCCTTGCCCCAGGCAAGTAGACTCGCAACTTTTTTTTTTAAGCCTAATCATTTATTATTGGAGGTAATTATTGTCATTGGGGGTAATAGGAAGGGAATTTTTAACAGAAGCTGCAGAACTATTAATTACTTCATATTTTTTTCATCCTGTGAGTAACCTAATTTTATTTCATATTTTGAAGGGAAAATCTACCCCTAAGCCCTGAAGCCCTGTTAAAATTTTAGCACATTTGCCTCTCTTCTGGTATGCATGTGTGTGTACTTTATTTATTTTAAAATATTTATTTATTTATTTGGTTGTGTCAGGTCTTAGTTGTGGCAGGCGGGCTCCTTAGTTGTGGCATGTGAACTCTTAGTTGCGGCATGCATGTGGGATCTAGTTCCCTGACCTGGGATCGACCCGGGCCCCCTGCATTGGGAGTGTGGAATCTTAACCACTGTGCCACCAGGGAAGTCCCATGTGTGTGTACTTTAATATATACATACCTGGCACCATACGACATACATACTTTTATGTCATATGCATTTAAAAGTTATTGTTATTTTAATTTTTGATATAATCTATCTTGATCATCATCTTTGAAAGAATATGAAATTGTGGGAAAAAAATGTTTATTATTGAAAAATTCATGTGAACGTACAAATGAATTTTAACAATTCTTCCAAATCTTAACACCCAGTGAGATATCCATTGTCAGTATTCAGCGAATGCCATTCTAAAATGACATAATTTTACAAAAATAGGATTAATATTTTATGAAGATTTAATTTTATCAAATAGGCTAGTTTGAAATATATTTAATTTATTTGTAAATATCAGAAAAAGAGTAAGTGAAACTGAAGGAATTGTCAAACTTTAATTTTTTTTCACAGTAAGATATGTTATTTCTTAGAGTGTTCTTCCAGAGTTAAGAAAAAAGACTGCAAAACATGAAGATACAGTGTCATTCTTATTGAGAAATAATGTATATATAATAAAGTGCACAGATCTTTGTATAGGTATCATTGGTGGTTTTAGGTTGTGTTTTTTTAGTTGTAGACAGTCAGGTATCTTATACTTCTTCCCAGAACCCCTCCCCGACTTTACTTCTCAACTTTCATATACTGTGAGATTTATTACATTTAGTTCTGTAATCACAATTGCCATGATTCTTAAGTCTCAGTTATATGTTTACGACCACATCCAAGGCTTAACTGTGGCTTGCTACGTTCCAGAGCTCGTGATTTATTTCTTGGTTGGTTAGATTTTGCCATCAAGCATCTTCTGTTTCTTTTTTTTTTTCATGAAAGGATCATGGGTGCTGCCTTCTCTGAAATCTTGCATGCTTGATAGTATTGGTCTTTTACCTTTACTCTTGGCTGGGTAGATCCTAAAATCTTTTCTTTCTTCCTCTCAGGATGCTATAAATATTGCGCAGCAGTATTCTGATATTGGTTGTTTCAGAGAAGTCTCTTTTGTCTAGATCCCTATAGATTCTTTATCTGTGATGTTTCTGAACAGTTTTTTTCTGGGGTAGTTTGTCCCTTTTTATCTATAGATATGACCTTTTTAATTTCAGGAACCTTTTTTTCTACAATAAAATACTAAACTTTTCCTCTGCATTTTCCCTTCTTCTTCAGGAACACGAGTTATGTGTATGTTTTCTCCCCATTGTCCTCCATATTTTTCATTTTGATGATTTTTTTTTTCTTCTTTTGTGATACGCGGGCCTCTCACTGTTGTGGCCCCTCCCGTTGCGGAGCACAGGCTCCGGACGCGCAGGCTCAGCGGCAATGGCTCACGGGCCCAGCCGCTCCGCGGCATGTGGGATCCTCCCGGACCGGGGCATGAACCCGTGTCCCCTGCATCGGCAGGCGGACTCTCAACCGCTGCGCCACCAGGGAAACCCTTGATGATTATTTTAGTAGCTCTATAGTGCTAGAGCTGTCCCGTTAGTTTACTCGATTATTCCCTATGGTTAAGCAGTTAGCATGCTTCTAATTGTTTTAACTGCTCCTCTACATTTTGGAGCTGTGATACATATTTTTCTGTATTTGAAACATTTTCTCAGTTTTGTGTCTCAGAAGTAACATTGAATTTAAAATAAAAAACATTTTTATTGGGATCTTGACGCTTTAAAAAAATTATTACTGCTTTTGAAAAATTAATTTCCCAAGGAGGCAATACATTCTCATCGTTCAAAAGCCAAAAGTTATAAGGAGGTATTATATTAGAGTCCTGGCTAAATGGTGATAACGGAGGCCCCAAAATACACTGGCTCAAATAAGACAGAAGATTCTGCCCCATGTAATGTTCTAGAAGTAGGAGGGTGGTCAGGGTGAGCAGCCTCCTGTCCCCACAATTCAGGGCCCACGCTGCTTCTCTTATTATTCTGCCGTATCCTAAGAGGGATCTTGTGTTCTAAGGTGTTCTTCTCACCTGTTGGAAGCTGCTCACCACTATTATGTCTGCATTCCAGCCCGTAGGGAGGAATGAAGGACCCGGAAGTTGCATACATCACTTCTCATATCCCATTGTCAAGTCCTCAATCACAAAGACACACCTGACAGCACAGGACACTGGGAAAGGTAGTCTCTAGTTGGGTGACCTTGTGACCGGTTAAAATTCGGGGACTCCTGTTGCAAACAGGAAGAAGAGAAGAATGGATTTGGAGGAAATTTTAGCAGCCTCTGCTTCAGAGGCGACCTAGGTATCCGTGTGTACTCTTCTTCCCAGACATAGAGGACATTCCTCCCACCCCGAGACATCATAGAGTCTCATGTGGTTAATGTTTCTAGTCTAAAATCCAGGGTTTCTGTGTGATTTGACGCAATCAGGACATGGTTCTCTTATCCTGGAAAGCTATGAAAGAACAGTCGCGTCCTCCATTCCCACTTCCTAAATGCAATACAGAAGTAGAGAAGGAACCACAGTGCAAACTCCCATTTGAAAAAGAAGAATCAGAAATAATATGAGGGGTCGTTAGTCCATAATAATAATGAAATTTGCTGAGTAGGGATGGCAGAGACCCCTTGTCCTCACAGAGCAGTATGCTCCTGGCTACACCTTGGTTCTGCTCACTAGAATCCCCTTGTCCATGTTCCTCCATGGCTCCTGGCTTTGCCTTCTGAGGGTTCTTTATCCGTTTTGTGCCATAACCACTTTTGAAACAGGCATTGGTGAACATTGGAGAAAGCTGCATGGCTTTGGAACATGTTTCCTGCTGGTGTGGATTTGGGGGTCTAGTGATTTCTTTAAGGGTTGAGAAGTCAGCGGCTTATATAGGCCAAGAACATGACAATACAGATGAGATCTGGCGATTTCAGGGTGGTATGGCCGTAGACAAGAATGTGACAGTACAGATCCCTCAGAAACTGAATAGGCTTCTTGGTCTGTTTGCTTCCACTCAATTCCATGTAAAAATATCCACTGCCAAAGATCTCCTCTGGGTCTTAGTTTTTAAGTCAGTAGATGGTGGCCTAGTTACTGATCACTGTTCTTGGCCTGTCTATCTTTCCCTGGTTTTAATGGCAACTACCTTGAGACTGTAGCCTAAATCTGGGCTTTATAAATGGGCAGACTCCCATGTCTGGGAGAGTTTCTTAGAGGCTTTGAGAGAAATTCTTATCTCCTGCATTTTTTTTTTCTTTTTCTTTTTTTTTTTTTAACATCTTTATTGGAGTATAATTGCTTCACAATGTTGTGTTAGTGTCTGCTGTATAACAAAGTGAATCAGCTATACGTATACATATATCCCCATATCTCCTCCCTCTTGCGTCTCCCTCTCACCCTCCCTATCCCACCCCTCTAGGTGGTCACAAAGCACCGAGCTGATCTCCCTGTGCTATGCGGCTGCTTCCCACTAGCTATCTATTTTCCATTTGGTAGTGTATATATGTCCATGTCACTCTCTCACTTTGTCCCAATTTACCCTTCTGCCTCCCCATGTCCTCAAGTCCATTCTCTACATCTGCATCTTTATTCCTGTCCTGCCGCTAGGTTCTTCAGAACCTGTTTTTTTTTTTTTTAGATTCCGTACATATGTGTTAGCATACGGTATTTGTTTTTCTCTTTCTGACTTTACTCTGTATGACAGACTCTAGGTCCATCCACCTCACTACAAATAACTCAATTTCGTTTCTTTTTATGGCTGAGTAATATTCCATTGTATATATGTGCCACATCTTCTTTATCCGTTCATCTGTCCATGGACACTTAGGTTGCTTCCATGTCCTGACTATTGTAAATAGTGCTGCAGTGAACATTGTGGTACATGACTCTTTTTGAATTATGGTTTTCTCAGGGTTTATGCCCAGTAGTGGGATTGCTGGGTCTTTTAAGGAATCTCCATACTGTTCTCCACAGTGGCTGTATCAATTTACATTCCCACCAACAGTGCAAGAGGGTTCCCTTTTCTCCACACCCTCTCCAGCATTTATTGTTTGTATATTTTTTGACGATTGCCATTCTGACTGGTGTGAGGTGATACCTCATTGTGGATTTGATTTGTATTTCTCTAATGATTAGTGATGTTGAGCATCTTTTCATGTGTTTGTTGGTTATCTGTATATCTTCTTTGGAGAAATGTCTATTTAGGTCTTCTGCCCGTTTTTGCATTGGGGTGTTTGTTTTTTTTTTGATATTGAGCTACATGAGCTGCTTGTATATTTTGGAGATTAATCCTTTGTCAGTTGCTTCATTTGCAAATATTTTCTCCCATTCTGAGGGTTGTCTTTTTGTCTTGTTTATAGTTTCCTTTGCTGTGCAAAAGCTTTTAAGTTTCATTAGGTCCCATTCGTCTATTTTTGTTTTTATTTCCATTTCTCTAGGTTATCTCCTGCTTTTGGGGTACAGAGGAATTGTTTTTTTCAGTCCCGTGGGGTCCCAAATATTTCAAGCCTCAATTAATTTATATTGCAGAACTCAGAATGTACATCCTTATGATGCTGTATGTTCCACCATTTCTGCTTGCAAACTGACCAAGTCTTGCATATTTTCATCTTGCTGTTGTAGTAGTAAGATGAAAACTACTAAAAACTAAAAACATCAAGGAGCTGTCAGTGCTCTGTTTCTCACTGCTTCCCTTAAAGTTACAAGTTCAGATGATACAAGGCCTGTCTTCCAGGTTATTGAAGTTCTAGCAAAGTTTTTGTTTGTTTGTTTTTTTAGCGATCTTCCCTTTCTAGCTACTAAGCCAGTGCTACAATGTGGTTTTTGATACTATGGTAAATCATTCCTAAATACCATTTTCTGCTTTAGCTCAAATCCAGGCTAAGTTGCTATAACAAAGAAACCCAAAATACAGTGACTCAAACAAGGTAGAAGTACAGCTTTTCTAGGATGACAATCCCAGAGGAAGGGAAGTGGTCCAGTGTGGTAGATGGCTTTGTCCCACTGGGTCATTTCTGGGACCCAAGTCTTTCTGTTTTGTGTCCTGCCATCTGCTGGAGTATTGTCCTCACCCACATGGTAAAAGTTGATTCACCATTACTAGGTCTTGCAGGAAGGGGAAACCCACAGGAATCCCAGAAATTGGACACATCGCTGCTGCCCACGTTTCATTGACTTATGCTTAGTTTCTAGCCACACCTATAGCAGCAAGACAGTCTAGGAAATGGGGTCCTTAACTGGGTGGCCACGTGACCAGCTAAATTTTGGAAGGTTCTGTTACTAAGGGAAGAAGAGAGTGGCAGCCTCAACCACTGGCATGAAACGAAGTCTTCACCCAGTTCCCATATCCATCCAGTAATCCCAGTAATCACTGCTGACTTCCCATGTATCTTTCCAGAGTTCGTCTATATACAAATACAAATGTATATTCTTATTTTCCCTCTTTTCATACAAAAGGCGGCATGTTATACATGTTGTTTGCACCTTGCCTTTTTCATTCAACAGTATATCTAGCTCTTCTCATATTAGTACATGGAGAGCTTCTTCATTGTTTCTCACAGTTGTATTACGTGCCCTGTGTAAAGGAACCATGCTTGCTTTATCAAGTTGCTTACTGATAGACATTTGGTTGTTTCCAGTCTTTTGCTGTTATGAGGCTGCACTGAATACCTGTGAGCAAGTATAATTTCACACATGAGTAGTATATGTGTACATTAAATTTCTAGAAATGAAATTGGTGATTCAAAGAGCATATGTGTTTGTAATTTTAATATTGTCAAATTGCTTTACATAGAGATTGTACCATTTTACATGCCCAGCAGTAACGCAAGAGAATGCTGTTTCCTCACAGCCTTGTCCACACAAAAATACAACTTGTGGATTTTTGGCATTCTGATTGGTAAAACATGGTACGTGAGTATAATTTTAATTCACAGTTTTCTTAGGAGTGAGGACGAGCACCTTCATACATGTTTGAGTCACATATATTTCCTCTTCTGTGAACTGTTCTGAGCCTTTGCTACATTATTATTATTATTATTATTATTATTTTTTTTTTTTTTGCGATACGCGGGCCTCTCGCCGTTGTGGCCTCTCCCGTTGCGGAGCACAGGCTCCGGATGTGCAGGCTCAGCGGCCATGGCTCACGGGCCCAGTCGCTCCGCGGCATGTGGGATCTTCCCGGACCGGGGCACGAACCCGTGTCCCCTGCATCGGCAGGCGGACTCTCAACCACTGCGCCACCAGGGAAGCCCTGCTACATTATTTTTTGATCGTTGGTTTTTTCCTTATTAATTTCTAGGAGTTCTGTGTGTAATATGGAGATTTGTTCTTTGTGATATTTTTTCCACTTTGTCATTTGTCTTTTAACATTACTTTTTGTCATGCAGATGTTCTTCTTCCTTGAGTTCGATGATATTCCTATGGCTTCTAGATTTTGAGTCATAGCTAGGATGGTTTTGCAGTTTGGTGATTAAAGAGGGCTCAGGATAACATGAGAGAAGGACTTGCGTGAGAAGGTATGGGGAAGAGAAAGAAGCACAGTGATGTAAGCCCAGGTCTAGGCAGGGGTGATACTTGACTGCAGCAATGACTTTTATGTAAATTAACTAGACTTGATTTTTGAAAACACTGAATCCATGTTTTATATTTATTCTTATGATATCCTAACGTTATTTGTGAGTATTTCATCCATAACTCTTGGCTTTGATATCTCACTAGTTAGAGAGTGTTTTCTATGACTATTTCTTATTAATCAGAAGATATTGGAGAACTACTATATAATTTTAAAGGATTAATTTTAAACCACATTTTTGACCTTGCTTAGATCATGTTCAAACAACCTACTGTAAAAGAACATTTCAGGGACAGTTGGTATAATTTGAAAGTGGACTGGGTATTAGTTTGGATTAAGACCCATTATTTTGTTAGACAAGATAATGCCGTGGTGGTTATGTTATTTTTTAAATAGACTTTATTAGTTAGAGATGTATGCTGACATACTTATGGGTAAAATGTTATAAGGGATTTGCTTTACCACATTTCAGGAAAGAGAGTGGTGGGTGGGCAGGCGGAGAGGGTATAGATGTAACCATATTGATAAAATATTGTTGAAACTAAGTGGTGGATAATGGGGTCTATTCTCTTCTTTCTACTTTATGTTTGAAATTTTCCGTATTGAAAAGTTTAAAAAGACTAAATATAAAATTAACATAGAGTTATTGCAGAAGACTGAAAAATGGACAAAGGCTAACGGGAAGAAAAGAATGTTGGCTTCCCTGGTGGCGCAGTGGTTGAGAGTCCGCCTGATGATGCAGGGGACGCGGGTTCGTGCCCCAGTCCGGGAAGATCCCACATGCCGCGGAGCGGCTGGGCCCGTGAGCCATGGCCGCTGAGCCTGCGCGTCGGGAGCCTGTGCTCCGCAACGGGAGAGGCCATGACAGTGAGAGGCCCACGTACTGCCAAAAAAAAAAAAAAAAAAAAGAACGTAATCCCACTAGCCAGACATATCTGCTGTTAACATTTATATCCTTCTGGTCTTTTTACCAGGTATAAATGTGTGCATACACATTAATTTAAAAAAAAAAAAAGAATGTTGAGGTCATTCAGTATCTAAATTTTCTAACCAAAAGGTACGTTAATGTTTCACTGATCGTGAATAATGATAGTCCTCGTCGTCATTTTGCTGGTTCCATAGCGTCTCAGTATACAGACAGATTACAGGTTATTCAGTTGTTTCACTGTTATTGGGCTTTTAAGCGGTTTCTTATTTTTCAGCACCGTGAACATGAGTATCCTTACGGGTAAATGATTGTTCATATCCATATACAGATCTTTAGGCCTCGTTCTTAGAAATGGAATCATTGGGTTTCAGGGTATATACAGGGTACAATTGGGTACAGATTTCAAGTGACCCTTCAGAAAGGTGGTACCATGTTGTACCTGCACCAGCAGCAAGTGGGAATGCCTGTTCTTCTGTACTTGCAAGGCCAGAAGACAGACTGGTGCAGAGCAGTAACGAGTACACAGGAGTGATGAAGTGTAATTGCTGTACAGGGGCATCTCTGATACTTACATTGGGTGCATTATTGCCTGGTATGGTGGGGAAGGGAGGGTTAGTTGCGGTGGGCATCAGCATGGACACATAGCTTATGTTGTATCAGTGAAGGGGCTGTGGGCTTACGTAACACCCCAGTGTCTCTGGTCCTTCAGGGGAATCCTTGATCTGGCCCAGAGCCCGTGGCTTCAGGTCAGTAGCGCACATTGTGCCGGTTACTCTCTCATTTCTACATTGTCATGTCTCTTGGGCACTTTCCATAGATACTTGGGCTGTGTTCCTTAATCCATGTATCTGTGTAGGTAAGATCACCAGGAAGGCCTCCTCCTGAATCATCTTTGAAGCCCAGCTTATCTTCCAACACTCTCAGCCTTGTTTCAGTACCTTTGGGTTTATCTTGGTGTTACACTTTGATAATCAATCTTGTTTATTGCAAAATCTATATCGTGTTTAAAATTTGAGGCTTTCATAAAACGGTTGTTTAACGTTTATCCGGGAACTACCAATTAATATTTATGTCTGTGTTCGTGTTCTGTATTCCATATGATTGCCTTGTTCTGTCCCATCAGCCAGTGGTATAGGCTGTCAGAGGACAGGATCCTGAAACTAGCTTTTTGTGTAAGAGACCCTAACTTAATAGTGAGCTGTTCTTTAGAATCTTGGTTCAAGTATAGAGTTTAATGTAGTCAAACAGGTAAGACAGTTAATTCAGAAGCAAATCAACAAGGAACCTAGAAAATAGTAGCCAAAACATAGTATTAGAAATACAATAAAATGCTTTCCATAGTTCTTTTTAAGGAAATTAGGTCCTAATGAAAACAGCTTTGAACTTAATTGTCTATCTGTTATTTTGTAGTAATCAAGCTTTCATCCCTTTGACACATCCCTGAAGGGTGTCTGAAGTCGGCCATCAGAATTGTCAGACACAGCTTAGCCCCCATGGATTTCCCATCTAGCGTGTGAACGTTTGTAAGAGTGAAAGAAATGATTATAAGCACACATACCCCCAAGGTCATTTGTTATTACATCACATGACTGCCTCCTTTTGCAAAGCTTAAAACAAAATGTATAGGAACCCCCAAATTAGAGAGCTATCACTCAGAGGAGACTTTATTTTTGTAATCTTTTCTTGGGTGTACTTGATGGTTTTTTTTTCTTTTTAAAAATGTAAATTTGGGACTTCCCTGGTGGCGCAGTGGTTAAGAATCTGCCTGCCAATGCAGGGGACACGGGTTCGAGCCCTGGTCGGGGAAGATCCCACATGCTGCAGAGCAACTAAGCCCCTGTGCCACAACTACTGAGCCTGTGCTCTAGAGCCTGTGAGCCACAACTACTGAGCCCATGCGCCACAACTGCTGAAGCCCGCGTGCCTAGAGCCTGTGCTCCGCAACAAGAGAGGCCACCGCAATGAGAAGCCCGCGCAACGCAAGGAAGAGTAGCCCCTGCTCAACGCAACTAGAGAAAGCTCGTGTGCAGCAACGAAGACCCAATGCAGCCAAAAATAAATTAATTAATTTTTTTAAAAAATGTAAATTTGCCCTAAGTTCTCTTCCGGGGCTTGGCCTGAATCTTCCCCATTTACCCACTGTTTCCAAACCCTCCCTGTGCACCTGGCTAGACTCTGCCCCATGTGCTAGGGAGGAAGGAACCTAGTGTTCTGTGAGGGGCTGAGATATATGAGGCCCATTTTCTGCTTAACTCCATTTACACCTCAAAATGATGTCGCGGTGTTACTAGTATCTGTGTTTTTAAGGAGGGGAAAAAAAGCAGATTTTGCAAAGTTCAGTAGCTTGACCGAGATCTCACAGGGAGGAAGTGGCAGCCGTGGCCTTGACATGAGGAGCTGTACGTCCCCTTGGAGCAGAGATGTTTGGCGAGCAGCTGGGTACCGGCTGGATTGTGCAAATCTTGAATCTGAGTTTGTGTCAGTGTTTGGAGGAAGCCGGCAGTGGCAGGTTGGGGGCACCATTGCCTTTCAGCCATCATTGTACCAGGGCCAGCCGTAACTGGCGATGCCTCCCCTTGCTCAGTAAAGCTGTATTTTGATTCTTTTTCAGTGTAAGAGAATAGAAATTATAGGGTTCTAAAGAAATGTAAATGGACTAAAAAGGTTTTAGTGCCTCTTATTTCTCCCTGTATTAGTTTCCTAACCTGCTCTAACAAAGTACCAAAAACTAGGTGACTGAGAACAACAGAAATGTATTATCTTACAGTTCTGGAGGCTAGAAGTCTAAAATCAAGGTGTCAGCAGGCTTGGCTTCTCCCCAGGGCTCCGAGAGAGAATCTGTTCACTGCCTCTCTCCTACCTTCTGCAGTCTTTGCTCTTCCCTGGCTTGTAGATGCGCCACTCTGATCTCTGCCTTCATTTTCACATGGTGTTCTTGTGTGTGTGTGTGTGCGCGCGCGTGTGTGTGTGCGCGCGTGCGCGTCGCAATTTCCCCTTTTCATAAAGACACCAGTGATACTGGATTATGGCCTCATTTAAAATTCAGCCCATTGTGCTGTCAGTAATCATAGTGCCAATATGGTACCCACGGTCCTCCTGTGCTTGACCTGAAGACAGGATTGGATTCTCCATTGCCCAGATGCTCCAAGGCCTCAATGTTGCTTTCTTGATTTGGGGGTTAGTTGACAGAACTACACACAGCCGAGTCTCTGCCACCCAAGCAGACTAGGTTGGGGAATAAAAGAGATTCTGAGCTTTTTATTACTTGGTGCAAAAATTGTAAGCCCTTCGTGACATCCAGTCATTGTTTTCCGTTATTTGAGACATTGAGGGGTGCTCTTCCGTCTTATTCTTTTGTATCAGCAAAGCAAGAACACGAGCATGCTTTCTCAACAAAGAGCAGCTTTAAGCAGGGAATTTGTGGTCTTCCAAGTTACCCCTTCTCTGGGAAGCATCCTTTGCTCGAGAACAATAGACATTAGTTACAGACTGTTAATTCCTCCTCTTTCCCAGGAGGAGGAGATTGCGTCCACAGCACTGTTGGGGAGTTTCAGAGCCTATGTTAGAGTTTTTCATAAGGAGCTTCTGTAACACCAAAGGAGGCGTTCTAGGCGACCTCAAGAAGGGGGTCTTTTAGTTTATCCAGGCCTTTGCCCTCCCCACCCCCACCAAAGTAGTACTTCCCTTGGGGCCAGGGGGTGAGTGGCAGGTCTGTGGGAAGAGCCATTCTCACTGTGCGTGTGTGTCGTGCAGACACCAGCTGGAGACACCGGGACATTACTCTCGTCTGGCTGCATTCTACGAGGACAAGAAGGGGGTGCTCCATGCCAGTCCGGGGAGAGGTGGCAGCCTGCCCCCTGTCTACTGGCTGCCTTCCATCCACCGGTACATGTACCCCGAGATGAAGGTAGGTCAGCCCCGGACTTAGGTCTGGGGACGGCAGTTGTTGATTATTGTTTTCATGAATAAGGAAATTGTGTCTTGGGCTGATGCCCAAAGTCTGCTTTTGATAGAATAGGATTGTAACCTAAGCATTTGATGCTTTTAAAACATAAGGCAAGTTATCTTAAACTAACATGCTTTCTAATACTTCTGTCATCATGGTGCAGAGCCGTACCGATAGGCCAGCGGTGGTGGACTCCTGGTTCTAGCGATTGCCTCAGGTAGTTTAAAGGCAGACATATGAACTAAAGCTGAAGCGTTTGCGCAGTTAAGATATTTCTTAGTTACAGTAGTTTCGGTATTCCTTTATTGTGTATTTTCTTCCTGAAGTACTTTGTAAATACTAGAATATGTTTATTTACCATTAACGACACGCCCAGCCAAGTGTTAGGCGTTGGGAGGGTACAAAGATCACCCCTCCTCCTCCTTTTTCCCCCATCCCCCCTCCTCCATCCTGCACTTCCCCCTTCCCATCTCCCGCCACCTACAGGTGGTCACAAGATACTTCAGTGGAAATTTCAGGCTCCCTGGTAGAGAAATTATGCCATGAGTTCTAGAGAACTCTGGGAAGGCATCTTGCAAGAGGAGTTGGTCCTTGAAGTATTTGTCTGGGGGAAAGTGAGGGGAGCTAATTCCAGACTGAGGGAAGGCATGAGCGACAGTGGGGACCACGGTCCGTCACTTTGTCAGCACCTTCTGTGAGTTAGACATTCTGCTAGCTATTTATCAGTACCTGCTGCACTTTAAAGTGGATTTTTTTTTTTTTTAAATCCATGTTTTACAGATAAACCAGTTGAGGTTTATAAAGGTTCAGTGACTTGGTTAAGGCCTTATAGCTAGTAGGAGATAGAGCCAGGATGTAAACACAGGCCCGATGCCAAGGCCAGCGCTCACTTAGCCCACTCCACTGCCTTTGTGAGGTCGTGGGCGTGAGAAAGCCCAGGGCAAGGCCGTGGGATGTGAGCAGAATGGTTTGACTGGGATTGAATTTCAATGTCAGCCGGCCGGGAGAGAAAGGATTGGAAAAATAGGTTGGAATCAGATTGTAGAGAATCTTAAATACTAGACCATGGAATTTGAACCTGAATAAGCACCAGTTAGGGTCTTGTTAGGAAAACACAAACTATGTCAGATATTTCGAACTAATTCAATACAGGGAATTGGTAATACAGGAATTGGAAAACCAGAGGCACGGAAAGGTAACAAGATAACCTAAACACTAGAGATACAGACAGCGGCACCACCCTATATTAGTTATCTGTTGCTGCATCACAGATTGCCCCCAAATTAATGGCTTAGAACAGTACATATTTGTTTCTGTGAGTCAGGGATCCAGGCGTGGCTTAGCTGGGTCCCCTCTTCATGGTCTCTCATGAGATTGCAGTCAAGGTTGGGGTCTTATCTGAAGGCTTGACCGGGGAAATAGCCACTTCTGAGCTCACGTGGTTGTTGGGAGGATTGAGTTCCTTGAGGGCTGTTGGACTGAGCGCCTTGCGGACTGTTTGTTGCCCCCAGTGGGTCTCTCCGCAACATGATGGCTTGCTTCATCAAAGCCAACAAGTGAAAAAGACTGTTGGCGAGATGGAAGTCATAATCCTTTGTACCTAACCGTGGAAAGTCACAGCCCTGCAATGTTGCCATATTCTCGTGGTTAAAAGCAAGTTCCTCAAGAGGAAGAGGGGGTTGCATAAGGCCATAAACACCAATAGGTGGGGACGTCCCTGGGGGTTTGGAGGCTGCCTGCCACGTGCTCCTGGGGCTGGAGTAACAAAGAGGGAAAAGTGACGTTATCAAAACCACAGGAGCTGGAGGAGGGGCGCTGCACAGCTGGCGCTCAGACTGCTGGCACTGTGCACCTGCGACGTGTTAAGACATTTTAAGTATACAGTTTGGTGAATTTTTTACAAAGTGAACACATACATAAAGAAAAATTTTAAATAAGCTTATAAAGTAGAGGTCAGATTTAAGACCATTACAGAGGGGGAAAAAAAAAAAACCTGGAAAGTGAGAGGAAGGCAGGATCGCAGTCTCTCTGAGGCCCAACGGTGGCTGGTCAGTGTTCCTCCAGGGAAATGGGAAAGTGGGAGAGAGACAGAAATGCGGGGAGTGAGCCGCAGGAGCAGATGCATTTCCTAGGGGGCTGCAGGTGAAAGGTGAGGGACGAAGCGTGAACCCCGAGGGGCTTGCCAGCAATGGTGAAAGAACAGGAAGAGGAGAGCGTACCTGGCATGAAAGGGCAGAGGGAAGACAGGTGGGAACTGGGCAAGTCAGGAGAAGCAGCTGCAAGGCCACGAGGAGGGAAACGGCTTGGAGCAAAAGCAGGAGAAATGTGGGTGGCGCCGTGCAGCTGGGCCGGAGACGGGTCGAGGCGCCGTCTGCGGGGCCGCCTCTCTCCAAAGTGAGGAGGGCCGCTCGCCGGGCCCAGGAAGGGCAGCCTCCGCACGCCCTCCTGCAGTCCCCCCGCCCCCGCACCGTCGCGGCTCGCATCAGCCTGGCCTTTAAGGGCTTGTGCACCCGCCTCTGCCGCCAGCCTGTACCCTGTGCCAGGGCAGGGCCTGGCCTCCTGTTCATCGTGGGAGCCAGACTGCTTAGCTCAGGGCACAAAGCGAGCACGTGGGAAGTGCTTCTTGCCAGAAGGTACACGTGTCCATGAATGAATGAATAAATAAGTACAGGCAGAATTGAGGACTGCTGGTTTACTCTAGGATTCTAGGGCCCAGGACACATTTGGACAAAACCCTGCCAGACCTTCGTGCAGGAGAGGCACACGTTTAGGGCGTGAAGATAAGCAGAGTGGGCTCTGAGAAGAACCTGAGGGGCTTTGGCTCTGTTCTGTCTGGTTGGCGGGTGGAGGCCGGCAGGGGCTCAGCGGAAGAGTCAGGAGAAGGGAGGGAAGCAGAGGATGCGCGATTTCACGAGAGCGTGCGACTGGATGCAGGGAGCAGCCGTGGTCGCGCGCTGCCCCTCCTCCCGGAGAGCTGGGACGTGGTGGCAAAGGAGTGGCAGAGGGCAGGCGGGGCCCCTCGGGGGACAGCCCTTCCGCAGGCACGGGGCGGGGGGTGGCTGTGGTGCGGGGCGATGCCTTGGGTAGGGAAGCCCTCTCCCGGGTGGTCCGGAGGAGGGGGCCTGGCGGAGCGCTGCGGCCACCCCGGGGCTCGGGTGGCGGGTGCCCCAGGGGGCTGGCAGGTGTCACACCCAGCGCGCGGCCTTGGTGCCGGTGGCACCTGCCTCCAGAAGTGCTCTCACCTGCGTCCCGAACGGGTGAAGAGCAGTGTCCCTTCTGACGCTTTAGCATGAAAGTGACCTTCCAGAAGACTCACAGAGCACCTGGCTTGAAGCCTCACGTCTCGTCGGCGACAGTTGTGGCTGTTGCATGTGGCTTTTCCCACGTGCTAAGGGGTCCACACGGTTTTTCTCAAATGGTCCTTCTAGCCAGATGAAGGATGTGACAGTGGTCTCCCGATTTTACAGATGAGGAAAGAGAGCCCGAAATGTTGGCTGGCTTTCCCGAGGCTTCCCTGTGAGTAGAGGGCAGAGCAGGACAGGCCCCCAGCTTTCCCTGGGTCAGAGCTCGAGCTCCTGACGCCGGGATGTGCCTTGGCGGCAGGGTCCCGGGAGGCGACCCTCAGGGTTGAGGGTCCTCGCATCCAGCACTGAGAGGAGGCGGAGGTGGGCTTAGGTGCGGGGGCTTGTGTCAGGGAGCCCCGTGGGGTAACCTGTCATCTGTGCCCAAACGTCACCTCACACGGGAGCCGGGTCCCTGTACGCTTGGGGTCTCACCCGGCACTGTCAGCGCATCCTTTTCTTCCTTCCGGTGCTCAGTCGTGTTGGGAGCTGAACGTTCTCACTGAGGTGTCCGTCACCTCGGAGAGACTCTCAGAAGTTACGTCCAGCTTCGCTTCCTCTGCACCGCTTCCCCCGGTTGAAGTAGTTTATAAGATCCCTAAACTCACACTTCAGTGTATCAGGGGAGCTGTCGAATGATGGACCTCTAGTTTAAAGATAAGACTTTGAACGTGAAAAATACCATTTTACATGGAAGTAACCGTCCCTTATTGAATCTGTTTGGTGGTACCTTCTTTTTTTTGTTGTCGTTGTTGTCAGGGGAAGGGGTGGTTAGCATACACCTGTATTGAATATTTTTTGCAATATTTCTAACAAGCTATTCCCCTCCCACCTCCTTTTAATTTTTTCAGATCACACACCCAGCTGGCTGCATGTCTCAGTTTATTAAGTTCTTTGGGGAACAGATACTCATCCTTTGGAAATTTGCCTTACTTCGAAAGCGCATCTTGATATTTTCTCCCCCTCCAGTGGGCGTCGTGTGCTATAGAGGTAACTAGAAGCCAAAGTCAGGGACTCTTCCCAAGTTCTCTGCAACAGAAACTGCCCCAGTCTTTCCAGTGTTGACCAAGGCCAGAAGGGATTGAGCCATATCAGGGCTTCAGGGGTTTTAAGCCTGGGAGTGACACGGTTGGATTAATATTGTAGAATGTGGACTCTGGCGGTACGGAAGACGGATCGGGTAACACGTCAGTGGTCTGGTGAGGGAGAAGGGTCTGGGTTAAAGCAGAGAGGATGGATGCTTGATATGTTTGAGAAACCTGGCAAAGCCTGGCGTCTGGGTTGTAAGGTTCTGATGTATGTGACGTAACGGAGGCAGGATCCAGGATGCTGAGGACGGTGAGGCCACCGGGGGGGGGACCAAGGAGGAGCAGGTGGGGGGCAGTGTGACAGAGTTACCTCGGACGTGACGAGTGTGTGCTGCTCTGAGGCCTTCTCGAGCGGTACTCTAGGCACTGCTACAGTTGGGTCAGGACCTTGGGGGACAGGCTGGGCCACAGAGACAGACCTGGGGGTGGCACAGAGGCCGAGCTGATAGCCGGGGGGTGGGTGCCGTCATTTGGGGAGAATGTGAGTGAGGAGGGACGTGCCAGCGTGTAAGGTGCAGGCCTGGGAGGTGAGCCAGCGAAGGCGGAAGGCAGAGGGGGTGTCGGTGTGCAGTCAGAAGAGGGGGAGGGGACCAGGAGATGCGGGGGTCGCGGTGGGTAAGAGTTCTGAGAAGGGAGAGGGTCACCAGCGCCGAATGCTAAGCAGGGCCTTGTGAGACGCAGACTGAAACATGTCCGTTGGGTTTGAGCGCCTCGGTGGAGCTGACAGCTCCGAGAAGGTGGCCACAGGCTGGGAGGGAGGGGCCGGAGGGGCCCGGCGGCCTCACCTCCGCCGTCTCCCCGCAGTGTACTGCTGCTGCTGCCTAGCCAACGTCTCCCTGCCCGGCATCGGGGGCACCGTTCCCGAGTCCAAGCCTTTCTTCTACGTGAATGTGGCCGACATCGAGAGCCTGGAGGTAGAGGTGTCCTACGTGGCCTGTGAGTACGGGGCCCGCCCCATCCTGCCCGCACATCCCTGGCGGGGTCGCCCGGGGCCCTCCTTTTCCCGGCAGCGTCGGGCTGGTTCCCTGTAGGGCCATCCTCCGGGGTCCTGCCGCCTGAAGCCCAGCTCCCGCAGGCACCACCGAGAAGATTTTTGAGGAGAAGCGGGAGCTGTACGACGTCTACGTGGACAACCAGAATGTGAAGACGCACCACGAGCGCCTGCAGCCGCTGCTGAAGATCAACAGTGCCGACCGGGAGAAGTACCGGCGGCTCAGCGAGCAGAGGTAGCTCAGAGCCCGGGGCTGCGGCGGGGGGTGGGGGGTGGGGTGGGGGCTCCCGTCAAGCCCGCCTGCCGCCCCTTCCCTCTGGGCACATTTCTGCCCCTCTGCCGGGAGCCGGGGTTGAGGAAGCTCCCAGCACATACCCATGGGCAGCAGGCATGTGAGGGGAGACTCCTTTCTGGCGGCCTCTGGAATCTGTGAGGCCCGAGGGAGCGTGTTGGTATCAGTGGCGAAATAAATGGTCTCATCACCTCATCCCTATTTTATGACAGTTAGGAAAGGTGGTCACTTGAGTGGGATTACACAGGGGCAGAACCAGCCCTGGACTCCAAGCCCCGTTTATCTTTGCTGCTCTCCCTGCCTTTGGACGGGGGCCAGGATGCGTGTGTCGCTCTGGATCAGCCTCCTTCCTGAGAGGCGGTGGCCCGTGCAGATGCCTGGCCGGTGACCTAGCCCATCGCTGGGGTCCTCGTAGCTGCGCCAGAGGCTGACGGGCATCTCCTCCCCGACAGGCAGATGCTGTTGTATTCCCAGGAGGTAGAAGGAGATTATAACCCCTGTGAAGAGGACCTCTTTGTGCTGTAAGTCGGCCCAGGCGGCGGTCGTGGGCCTCCCCGTGGGTCCCTTAGCACTAACGGCTTTAGCCTGGATCCCTCCCGTGTTACCTGCTGCAGCCCAAGGATGCCCTTTATTGCCACCAAGGGCACTTAGAGCTGGGCTCCACACAGAGTCAACCTGAGCCCCAAAATGCTGTTAGGGGGACCCAGAAAAGTTAAAGCAGCAGGGGAAGGTTTTTAAGAGAAAATGGGAGTCCCCGCAGCTGTCTTCCTGTTGGGCATCTACATCCAGATGTCTGCTGCGTAGGAGCTCTGTGTGTCCCTCGGGATGCAGGGACTTCTCATTCCATTGCTTCCTTTGAATGGAGCAGTTCCTTGAACTGAGTATTATGGGCTAATCAGAAACTTAACTCTTGAAGCGAAGGACATTTCTTTCCTTCAGAGCTGTTGGTGGTCAGGGTGGGAGCCATGGCCTTTGTGCCTCGTAGCGCTGATCCCATTCATAGGCAGCTGTGTGAAATAGTGCTCAGTGATAAGAACAGAATTGGAATTGAACCAGAAACAATCTTCCCAGCTTCCGCTTGGTCTTCCTACCCCGCCTCCCGGGATGGGGGTGGGGAATAGCACTTGAGTTAGAACTGTTTCTGGCTTTGATATTGGCTTTGATAATTCAACAAAGGTGCAGTACTTTGATTCTAATAAAGTGTACTTTCTAATGCATACATGCTGTTTAGCTGTAAAAGTATCTGGGAACTGAGCAGAGAAGCAGCAGACTCATCAAGGCTTGACACGGTCTATTGAATCAGACATTCCAGAGCGCCCGGAGCTGCTTTGGGCACTAGGCACCTTGCTCTGTGGAACACAGCTGAAAAGTCTAGACAGTTAATGCCTTTTCCAACTACAGTTCATATATTCATACAGTACTGTTAAGTTCGTGACATTCAAATCATGCTCTGTGCATAATTAAAACAAAAAAAGCAATCGAAAGCACACAGCTGCGTACAGATGGTGGTGAGCTGTGGCGATACCGGTACCTCCAGGCTGACTCCCCTTCCGCCTTCACTGCCCGCTCCAGCAGGGCTGGCTTCAGGTTGCCCCGTGCCCGCCGCAGCGCCCCTGAGCTCCACCTTTTCTGTGTGGGTGCCTCAGGGCCTGGAGAGCCAATTCAGAGCCCTTCTCTGCCTCTAGGAAGGCTCACCTCCTGCTGCGGGCTCTACTTACCCAGCCAGGGCTTTGAAGGTGAATTTCACTTTCTCACATTAAGTCTTGACCTCAGAACTGCATTATCAGTTTTTTTTGGTTTTGTTTTCTGTCCTTCTCTTCCCTTTATGACTAAGCAGAAAGAGAGGAACCAAGTTTACGGGGCGTCTCCCTGCAGCTGTGTTTAAACCCCTAGTGACCTCCCTCTCAACCGGAAAAGAAATTGTTGGCAGTCAGACCATCAGTTGCTTAGAGATTTTGCTCGTTGTACCACGGTTAACGCCAGTTTTTTGCTGACCTTAGCGGCACTTGAATAACCGTTTAACTTCTATCCTGTTTTCTTCTTTTAAAAGATATGTCTGAGATTTGAAACTATTTAAAAGTGTATCAAGCAAAGCAGTGTAGTTTTGGTTCCCCACGTGCGGCTTACTTGGTGAGCTTTCGTGTCTTTTCTGCCCTCCCTTTCCCACATCTTGTCTTGTGAATGCAGGTTTTTCCTAGAGCAAAACAATCGGATATTTCAGACTTTACTGGAGGTGTCTGCCAGTCAAGACAAAACTCTGACGGCTGAGCATGCCCGGGGCATGGGTCTAGACCCCCAAGGAGACCGGAGCTTTCTCATGGACCTGCTGGAGGCCTACGGCATCGATGTCATGTTGGTCATTGACAACCCCTGTTGCCCATAGGAAGGATGAGTTCACCCAGGCCCCAGATGGCCTGATTTTTAATTAAGTTGACACAAAGGAATACTGTTTATACTTCCAACAAATGTAACTTTTGCATCGCCTTCCTTCCCTTCCTCCCTCCCAAGAGGTAAGATGAGAGCACCTTGGTTTTGTAGGTCGTTGAAAGCTACCGCCTTCAGAGCTGCCGCCGGTTTGGTCTTAGGAGTTATCAAAGCAGATTCTCTCATTGCCTTGTTGAGGGACTTGAGGAGATGGGGCGAAGGCCGCGTATCACCAGGCGCGGGCTGAGCTCTGGAAACGTGGGGCTGGACTGTTGAGAAAGTCTGTTTGGTCCTTGTCGCTTGACGTATCAAGTATAAGACAGCTGTCCATCCAGTGTGGCGTTGGATGTCCACCTGCCTGAAGCAGAAGCTAGACCAGGTGGCCTTTCAAGGTTATTTTAATCAGTTCTGGGAGTCTAGTCTTGGGATCAAATCCCTTTTCCTGTTTATTAGAGTAAATCTGTGTTTTCTCTGTTCACGTAGGTAAGAGACTTCAAAGAGGGACAAAGGATATTTCTGTCACCAAGTGTGAGCTTCTCTAAGGACAGATGACAGGGAGAGGTTGCTTCTCAGTCACCTGAGAGCTAAAATTGTAGAATGAAGCCTTGAAACTTTTCTCTGAGTAAGTTAATGGTGGCCACTCCACGTAATCGTCCTTTTTCTCTGACTCCCCTCCTCTTGGGGACGGGCTGGCAGATTCCTTCGGGCCGATGTTAACAAGAGTGTGTACCAGTTCGGAGCCCTCATAAACAAACTTCTCTTTAGCAGAGACGACATTTGTCGAGCTGCGTAATTGGGACCAGAGATGTACAGGTTTGTTAGAGAGCAAACGTGGCAGTCCCTCCACCCAGGAAAGTAGTTGGGAACCCTGAGAGTGAGCTCCTCTGCTTTGCTCCGGAGTGTTCTGCCCCGAGACAGCTCCTGTCAGCCCTGCCTGTTCCCTTTGGCTGGGGCGTTCGGTGGATGCCAGCTTAGGTGAGACAGCCACAGTCTGTTAGCCAGAGAAGCGAGCTCCTGGAGTAGCGTTTAGGTATTTTGGGGTCTGTTTAGGATTTTGACTTGGGATCCTGGGTTGTTGGTGACAAATAACTTCTTGCCCTTCACCATTCCTGCCTGGCTCTGTTATTGGAATAGCCATCCGTATATCCACGTCTGGGACCAAGTTCCAGCCAGGCAAATGTACACAGAGATAACGTCCAAATAGATGGGTCACATGTCTTATCTCAAGACTAGCTTTATAGGGCTTATTGCTTTATTTAAAAATATTTTCACTGTAGCCCCTTGACATGGAATTGAAGACTAAAGAAATTCGCATGTGGAAATGCACAGACATTGATTAATCAAGGTAGCATCTTTTATGTAAGTATATAAATCAGTTTGGGCATTGAATTGTAAACTGTACATTTTTCCTCCCTGTGGCTTTAGCCTTCATTTCAGTAATACATGTGTTTACAAAAGAAAAAAAGAATCTGTGTTTAGAAGCTGAAGCTTCACTGCCTTTTTCCTGGAAGAGGGACTGGAGAAGAAGTGGCCTTTCTAACTTGGGTCAAGTTATGGTTACTTTTATATACTTTTAGTGGTATCCGAAGGCTCAGGGCTTTCTGTGTTGGGGGTGGGTGGTCAGAAGTGGGGGCGGGCGTAAAAGGGAAGGTCAGATTCTCGTGGAGGACACAGGCAGACCCTCTTTCTGTGCAGCTGGGGAATTTGTTGGGAGAATACTCTATTTAAGCACTTCTGCTCCAGAGGCCTTCTGCGTGTGAACGCTTTTGTTTTTGTGGTATTGTAACTCCAAGCTCAGACGTGCTGATGTAAAGGTAGTAGGATGAAGATGAGATTCCTGTATCTCCCTTTGAATGGTGGGCCCAGGCGTCTGTGCTCCTTTTAGCTCCCTGCCGTCCTAGGCAGCTGTCCATCTGGCATCTCTGTGTGTCCCCCCGATGCTCACGCAGAGGGCTGGGCTGGGGGTGGCCCTGGGAGGGGTGCACCCATGAGGCAGTGCCACTCTGAGGTCATACGCACCCTGGGCTCGGCCGACCTTGAAGAGGAAACCCAAGCATTGGTTCTTCCCTGCATTGCCAGCTTCCTGCGGGGGGGCCAGGAGTCTAGTGCAGCACCCTCTTCTGGGCCGGCCGACGCGCCGTTGCCCTGTGGTTACCCTCGTCACTGCCTGTCGTCCCCCAGGAATGCAGATGTGGCGCCTCTTGCTTCCGAGGTCACAGGTCACCGTTTGAAGGCTCTCTCAGGTGGGCAGCACCCACAGCGTCACTTGCTGCCAGGTCCCCCCGAAAGGGGAGTTCGTAGGTGAGGTACCAGGCAAGACTCCCTGCACAGGCACGGCAGAAGCTAGAGGCCACACAGACCTGCTTGTGTGTCACTGTGGAAATATTTTCTGAGAACCCCCCTGCTTTTGTTTGGAAGCTTTGGAGAATGTCCCTTTCCCTGTCCCCAGAAGGGACAGGGCTTACTGTTGCTACTGTGGCCTTCTGGAGCAGGTCAGGGGCCTCAGGTCCACTGACTGATGGTGGCCTCCTGTCACTCTAGACCCTTGGACCACCTCCCTCCCTCCCCACTGTACCAGCTGGCGTGGTCCTGCTGGGGGACTTTAAGCCTGATCTAACGCCAAGCTGCGAGCCATGTCCTAACTTGGAAACACTGCTGACCTGAGACACGGGGGCTGCCAGGTCACCCGAGTCAAGTTAGAAGAAACTCTCGGTGGCAAGAGTCCTTGTGGGACCTAGAACCCAGGCTTGGGGTCTGTTGATGTCTGTAAGGTACGACAGAGTTCTGGTGAAATGGACTTTTCACTTATGCAGGCTGGGCAGATGGTACCATTCAGCCTTTGGGACAATGTCCAGTTGTCCTCTGGATTAGGACTCTTCAGGAGTCAGAAATGGTAGGACTTATCTTTC
The DNA here is from genome assembly GCF_964270905.1 of Leucopleurus acutus. Classification (NCBI taxonomy): domain Eukaryota; kingdom Metazoa; phylum Chordata; class Mammalia; order Artiodactyla; family Delphinidae; genus Leucopleurus; species Leucopleurus acutus. The sequence continues at coordinate 96,471,139 of NC_139144.1, read as the reverse complement.
ACCAGACCAAAAAGTATGGGCCAAATAAGAGTGTAGAATTAGCTTTGGCTTTTGCTAAACCTGAAGCACTCCGTAGGCCTGGTGTAGATCCCTGCTAGTGGAAGTGCCTGTACAGCCCCCGGTGAGTTAGGATTGCTGTGGAGCAGCAGGCATCTGTCTCCCGGAGCCATCCTTCATCCTGGCGTCATGTCTTCCATTTGGCTGAAGAAGGGCCGCTAAATTCATTGATATATCGGTAGAAATAATTTAGTATAGGAATTTGCATTTATAACTTACCTTGTTTTGTCCCACGTGAAAATCAAGATGGGAAATTTAAGTATAGCACAGGGTGCAGATAATTCTCAGTGCCACGTGTGAAGGTTCATTTATCAGTGTAACTCCTATATTTTAGCTAGAAGGTAAAGATAAGTGAAATCATGGCTGAATCACTGTTTTTCATTCTGGTGGTTCTGAGGATGAACTTGCTATTTGTCTTGATACACTGAAAGCCCTTCAAACGCAATAAAAAGGTAAGATTATTCACCTTTAAACCGAGGCCTTTGGGGAACCTTTTGTAAAGGGCAGTGAAGAGTTAACCTTTTAACGGCAGTACAGCAACCCTCCAGGAAGAGGCGGGGACCTCAGGGACTGTTTTTGTTTTGTTTTGTTTTAAATGAAACTGCAGAGCCCAGGGAATGAGCTGAGGTGCTTCCTCCACTCCCAGGACGGAGCATACTTGCAGAGGTAGAGGAGGGGGAGGGGCTGCTGAATAGAATAAGACAGTGAACTTGCTTTGGTGTGATGACAGTTCTCCAACAGGCAAGGTTAGTATGGGGACTGGCGTGTCTCACACGGGCTTTCATCTCCCCGTTAGGTTCCTGGCTGGTGGGCTCAGACTCTGCGAAAGGGCCAGTCCTCGGGTCTTTTCCCTGCATTCCTGCTGTACTTAGTGCCCTGCAGTGAGGATCCTGCAGACCTGGGGCTCACTCCAGCAGGCCAGTCTGTCCCCTCTCATTTCAGGAAAGCCCTTTTGTGATTCAGGTAGGGGAAGAGGAGTTCAGGGCTCCTTTTACTCCCAAGTCATGGATTTTTAATATTCCATTTGTATTACCAGTATACCTCTGTTCCCCGGAGCTACTGGGGTGGAGTGCTGTGGAAAAAGGCTAACTGTGAATTTAGTTCATGTTTTTCTTATAAGAAATGGAAGTTTATTTTTATATCGATATTACTATGTGATGAATTGAGTATGCAGATGTTGGAAGGAAATTTCAAAACTATAATCCTAGAAGAAACGGGCAGTATTGCAATTTGGAAGCAGCTGAGACCCCGTAAGAGTTTCGTTATTTAAATGTTTGGGTGAGTGAATAAGGACTGTCCTGTGAAATCTAACACACAGCCTCTTGAGGAGATAAAGTTGACAGTCCGATGGAGGATGACACACACTCACCAACCTTAAGTAAGATTCTTGTATGAAAGGGGGTGAATGTGATCATGCTGGAGGCAGATGAGAGGCAGGGGTACTTTTATAACTGGCACTTTGACTCATTTGTGGAGCTGGAACACAGGGGCCACTTGGTGAAACTGCACATTTAGAAAGGAAGTAAGAATTTTCCAGAGCTAGAGAAATGATGACGGAGAAGTAAAGCCCTGCTTTCATCTCTTTAGCATTTATTCTAGAAGCTCAGCGTAGTGGGCTTTTAGAGGTAATAGGATCTAAATTCAGAAAATTTATTTAACTACCATGGAAGGCTAGGTATGAATGACCTCTGTTTGCTGTGGAATGCCCCTTTAGACTAATGGTCCATCTACTCTGCTTTCTAAGGACCGCTGGGGGATGCAGGGGTGGGGTGTAGGGTATTATGAACTAGCAGGAGATGATCCACAAAATGACAAATCCACGCACGGGTCACTGAGTTCACTGGTTGTTAACATATACCATTGACATTGGAGTGAAAACTCCTTCCTTTGGCCAAATCAAGCAAAGATAAAAGTCTCAAAACATTTTGAAGGCAGCATCAGGAAATGAGTTTCGGTCTAGCCCTCCAAGACCAGTGAGGAAAGCTGTAGATTCTGTGCTTTTGAACAGACTGGGTAGGAGACTTTAGGGGTACAGAGTAGAGGACAAACAAAACTAACCTCCTTTGTTTATCCCAAGCTTGTTGGCTAAATTTTTTATAGGTCTGAGAGAGAAACCTTTTTTGAAAAAGAAATAGTTGTAAGCCTTGGGAAAAGTTCTGTTTTTGCCAAGTTAGGATCAGCATAGTCTCCCTGTCGCCTTAAATGTCAAACCCCTACTTTGATTAATACCCCAGTGTAAGAGTAACAGCAATAAGAGAAACGGAATCTGTTTTTCTTTCAAGTGTTTACCTCATAGTATGAAATTCGTAAGACAGTTCATAGATCTCACCCTGAATATACTGCATCTGGGTGTGTTGTTCTCTCTCTTCAATGGTGATCATTTTAAAGGCCTAAAGGAAGCTGGGGTTCATCCCGAAGAGTAAATGTTTCTTGAATTGATTTTGTTCTGTGGTACAAATAACATCTGTGTATATCATATGTGTATATATCTGAACCAAGTTGTATGCAGAGAGGTTGATATAACTATATTTACAGAAGACAGTTTTTACAATTAAAATTCACATTTTAACATGAACATGTGTGCTGCAGTCCTTCACTTGGTCCAAGAAATGCGGCTTGTGGTAGGAAGCAGCAACAGCCCAGGGCACGAGCAGAATCCGTGGCGCTCAGCACTGACCTCGCTTACGGTGATGATGGAAGAAACCAGAGCTGGTGCCTGTCCTCCTTGAGGCCACGGTCTGGATACACATTCTCCAGGTAATGGAAACCGAAGTTGGAAATAACCGTCCCCATTCCATCAGAAAAGCCAGGACTGTGCACCCTCCATCGTATCAGACAACTTCTGGAGAAGGACCCCACAGAGACCAAAGCTTTTTTGTTTCACATCTTCCTCCTACTTAAGTTTACTTTAAAACAAACATTATATACTGACACACACACACACAATTTTATTTTTAACCTTCTGGGGAGTGAGTTATTTTAAGGCAGTAGAGACTCAATTCCTAACATTGTTAGCTCTGTGTTCCAAGCCAGGTTCCTACCTTCCAAGTGACATGACCACGTATTACCTATTTCCTAGGGTTGTGGGAACACAGCTAAGCAGTCGCACGTGTAAAGCACTGGCACATAGTAATTACACCCATGCATACAAATTGGCCATGGGGTTAAGCAAAAGGCTTTATACTGAACTATATTTAATATAAAATATCTGCTCTGTTTTTAATAGAAATACTCTTGGTTTTTGAGTGAAATTAGTCTGACAAAAGGTTTGTACTAAACAGGAAGGGGGGACTCGGCTTCTCCTTGCACCCCTCAGCATTCCAGGTCTAGCTGACGAGGGTCTCTCATAGCTGCTGAAACATCCTTTACGTGGCCCTTATATGGAAGGACAACAGAAAGAAGGCAATAGATGATAAGGCAACCATGTTCTCAGAAAACAGTCTGAATCAAGAAAACAAAATTTGAACTAGGACATATTTACATTTAAAAATGAATAAAAACTCATCTGAATTAAATCTCCTTCCCCAATCATATGTTCCATTATTTCTATGGAAAAATTAGAATCACTAAAACACATACATACATGCTGGTAGCCAAGATTCTGTGCTGGTCTGTTGCACTCTCTTATAGAACCAATGTATGCCAGGTTCTCTCGGCTCACGTAGACCGTATTTTCCTGCACCACAGCACTCCCTCCCCCCTCCACAGGCAGTATGGAGCAGCTGCTCCTTAGACTGCATGCTTGGACCTGCCTGCTTTTTGTTTTTGCAAAAGCACAGCTTTTAACACCACTCTGAAGAACACAGAGGTAAACAGGTAAGCATTATTTTATGGGCTTTTCAGTCATGGTCTTTTCATGGCTGCTTTATAATCCTTTAAGCGTTGGTCTTCACTCTCCAAGGGGTTCGTGGGTGCCGGCACATGCACTGTCCTAAAACTGATCTACCCGAGGGTGAGCCAGCCAGTTCTCCTTTCCCTCTTCCCCCTTGTGCAATTTTCCTTCCTCTTTACAAAAAGAAAACCTTACGTCTCATCCAGCTTACTGTGGTGCACTGCCTTCTGGAATATAAAAACCTCAGGGGCGCCAAGGTGATTATCATGCCTAGCTACCGAATCCTTAGCAAGGTAGGTAAGTTTCTGGTTCTCGGTCTTCAGCAAACTAAAGGGGGATCTAATCAAGCTGTTGATAGGTCACTGTGATTTTTGATATGCAACTCAAGAGAACTGCATGACATTGTCGTGATAACAATTTTTTCTGTCCCATCTGCTTACTTATGTATTTACATCTATAAGGTTAAGCCTTGTTTCACCTTAGCTGTAAATAACATGTGCTTTTGGGAGAAGACAGAATGGTGGAATAGAATGACGTGAGCTCACCTCTTCTTACGGAAACAGAATCACAACTAACTGCTGAACAACCGTCGACCAAAAAAAAAACGCTGGAACCTACCAGAAAAGATACCCTATATCCAAAGACAAAGAAGCAGCCACAATGAGATTGTAGGAGGGGTGCAATCGTGATAAAATCAAACCCCGTACATGCCAGGTGGGCAACCCACAAACTGGAAGATAATTATACCACAGAAGTTCTCCCACAGGAGTGAAAGTTCTGAGCCCCATGTCAGGCTCCCCAGCCTGGGGGTCTGGCAACAGGAGGAGGAGCGCCCAGAGAAGCTGGCTTTGAAGGCCCACGAGGTTTGATTTGCAGGAATTCCACAGGACTGGAGGAAACAGAAACTCCACTCTTGGAAGGGCGCACACAGGGTCTCGTGTGCACCACGATCCAGGGAAAAAGCAGAGACCTCGTAACTTACCTGCTAGTATTGGAGGGTCTCCTGCAGAGGTGGGAGGCGGCTGTGGCTCACTGTGGGGACAAGGACACTGGCAGCAGTCGTTCTGGAGAGTATTCATTGGTATGAGCCCTCTTGGAGGCCACCATTTTCTCACCAAGACCTCGCCCTACCCAACAGCCAGTGCTAGGACGCCTCAGGCCAAACAACCAACAGGGTGGGGAACACAGCCCCACCCATCAACAGGTAGGCTACTTAAAGTCCTGCTGAGAACACAGCTGCCCGATAAACACAACCCCTGACACTGGCCTTGCCCACCAGAGGGACAAGACCCAGGTCCACCCACAAGTGGGCAGGCACCAGTCCCTCCCACGAGGAAGCCTGCACAAGCCTCTCAGCCTCAGCCACCAGGAGGCAGACCGCACAAGGAAGAAGAACTACAACTCTGCAGCCTGCAGAATGGAACCCGCAGTCACAAAGTTAGACAAAATGAGATGGCAGAGGAATATGTCCCAGATGAAGGAACAAGATAAAACCCCAGAAAAACAACTAAGAGATAGGCAGTTCACCTGAAGAATTCGTAGTGATGATAGTAAAGATGACCCAAGATCTCAGAAAAGAATGGAGGCACAGATCAAGAAGGTACAAGAAATGTTTAACAAAGAGCTAAAAGATTAAAAGAACAAATAGAGATGAACAAAACAATAACTGAAATGAAAAATACACCAGAAGGAATCAATAGCAGAATAAATGAGGCAGAAGAACGAATAAGTGAACTGGAAGACAGAATGGTGGAAATCACTGCCATGGAACAAAACAAAGAGAAAAGAATGAAAAGAAATGAGGAAAATCCAGGAGACCTCTAGGACAACATTAAACACACCAACATTTGCATTATAAGGATCCCAGAAGGAGCAGAGAGAGAGAACCTGAGAAAATATTTGAAGAGATAATAGCTGAAAACTTCCCTAGTATGGGAAAGGAAACAGTCACCCAAGTCCAGGAAGCACAGAGTCCCAGGCAGGATAAACCCAAGGAGGAATATGCTGAGACACATAGCAATCAAACTGGCAAAAATTGAAGACAAAGTATTAAAAGCAACAAGGGAAAAGCAACATACAATGTACAAGGGAATTCCCATAAGGTTGTCAGCTGGTTTCTCAGCAGAAACTCTGTAGGCCAGAAGGGAGTGGCACGATATACTTAAAGTGATGAAAGGGAAGAACCTACAACCAAGAATACTCTACCCCACAAGGCTCTCATTCATATTTGATGGAGAAATCAAAAGCTTTACAGACGAGCAAAAGCTAAGAGAATTCAGCACCACCAAATCAGCTTTGCAACAAATGCTAAAGGAACTCCTCTAGGCAGAAAAGAAAAGGCCACAACTAGAAACAAGACAATTATGAGTGGAAAAGCTCACCAGTAAAGGCAAACATACAGAAAAGGGAGGAAATCATCTGCACACAAATATATCAAAACCAGCAACTCTAAGAAGACAGCACAAATGCAGGATATTGGCAATGCATTTGAAATTAAAAGACCAACTTATAGCAGTCAGATATATAAACAAGATTGTTTTATCAAAACCTCATGGTAACTGCAAACCAAAAATCTACAATAGATACACACACAGAAAGGAAAAAGGAATCCAAACACTAAAAGTCAGTCATGAAATCACAAGAGAAGAGAACAAAAGAGGAAGGAGAGACATAAACAACATGAAAAGACAACCCACAGAATGGGAGAAAATCTCTGCAAACGATGTGACTGATAAGGGATTAATCTCCAAACAGCTCATGCGACTCAATATCAAAAAAAAAACCCAATCCAAAAATGGGCAGAAGACCTAAATAGACATTTCTCCAAAGAAGACATACAGACACATGAAAAGATGCTTAACGTCACTAATTATTAGAGAAATGCAAATCAAAACTACATCACACCAGTCAGAATGGCCATCATCAAAAAGTCTACAAACAATAAATGCTGGAGAGGGTGTGGAGAAAAGGGAACCCTCTTGCACTGTTGGTGGGAATGTAAATTGGTACAGCCACTATGGAGAACAGTATGGAGATTCCTTAAGAAACTAAAAATAGAGCTACCATATGATCCAGCAATCCCACTCCTGGGCAAATATCTGGAGAAAAACATGGTTTGAAAGGATACATGCACCCCAGTGTTGACTGCAGTGCTGTTTACAATAGCCAAGACACGGAAGCAACCTAAATGTCCATCAACAGAGGAATGGATAAAGAAGATGTGGTGCATATGTACAATGGAATGAATGAAATAATGCCATTTGCAGAAACATGGGTGGACCTGGAGATTATCATACTAAATGATGTAAGTCAGAGAAAGACATATCTTGTGATAGCACTTATATGCAGAATCTAAAAAAAAATGATACAAATGAACTTATTTACAAAACAGAGACAGACTTAGAGAAGGAACTTATGGTTACTAGGGGGAAAGACGGGGAAAGATTGGGAGTTTGGGATTGACATGTACACACTGCTATATTTAAAATAGATAACCAACAAGGACCTGCTTGTATAGCACAGGGAGCTCTACTCAGTACTCTATAATAAACTAATGGGAAAAGACTCTGAAAAAGAAGAGATACATGTATACGTATAACTGAATCACTTTGCTGTACACCTGAAACTAACCTCCAATACAAAAATTTTAAAAAAACTTGAACAAACAACACAGAAAAACTGCTTTTTGATAAATGAACTCTTGGATAAAGAGCATTCTAATAAAATGTTGATTTTTTAATTATCAAAAATTTATAATATTCATCAATTGTATTTCAATAATTTATAACATTTATTCTGTACTGAGTTAACACTTGAAGAACTAAAAAAAAGTTACTTCCACTTACATTTTTTGGTGGCAAGAAGACAGGTCCAATGGAAAGAAAATTTCAAGCATAAAAACATTACATTATGATAGCATTTGCTGAAAGTGGTTTGGAGATAACCATACAAGGATAATCGACATTTTCAATGACAAAAAACTTATTTTTGTAAATGGAGGATGACTGTTAAATTGTTATGTATTTCAATTATACTGAGTATGTTTAAGACAGTGATGTAACAGTTTTATTTTAAAATATCAATATTTACATGACACCAGAAAGTACATACTTTGGCAACTAAGTTCCATGAAAAATTTTAGCTGTCAACTTAAAACTGAGGGGATACATGATTTTTCAGAATACTTTTAGGAAGTACCTAAGCAGAGTAGTGTGTGGACTGCTGCTTTACAAGACTGTGTCCTGTTCAGTTTGGGGGACACCTCTTGTAGTAGAACCACCTGGGGAAGGTGGACACCTTTTTAAAAATGCAGATTCCTGGGCTTCAGCCCCAGACTGAGTTACTAGATTTGGGTTGGGCCCCAAGTGAGTCAGTTTTCAACATGCACCCCAGGTGGTTCTCATGCAAACCAACATTTAAGAAGCACTACTTCAGGGGAAAAAACGTATTTTACAGCTGAAGAGGGAAACACCTCAGGTATGTTTTTGATTAAGGAGAGAACTGAAAGACGCTAAGAATTGGAGCTCACAAAGTAGCAGCACCCATGGAGGAGCCTGGGGAACGGGACGAGGCCGCAGAGGGCAGGCGCTTCCCTAGACTTCCCAGGGCGGCCACAGAGCCCACCAGGAGAGGGCGAGCCACTCAGCCCAGGACCCTGCTTCCCACTCAGGGGAGCGAACAAGGCCTAGCCCTTCTCCATCCACTGAGGGTGGGGATTTCCCAGAACTAGCCTGAGGAAAAGCAGTATGTAGAAGGGACGGGCTGTCACAGAAGAGTCAAAGCATGCGCTGCTGGGAAGCTGGCTGCAAAGCTGGGAAGCACTAGAGAGGAGGGTGGAGGGTACTTGCCATGAACGGGCCCTTGGGATCCTCTGACAGCGCTGCAGGGACGGGGAGGCCTTGGTTGCCTTTTGGTCCCAGGGTAGCCTAAAGTGCAGTCTCGGGCGCCCACCTGCAGCCCGCTCACTGGGCCATGCTTTGCAGCAGCTGCTCCCTCTTCCGAGGGTCACAGAAGAACTGTAGTTTCCTGGGGAGCAGTTTCACCTGCACGGGCATCGCCTCGTATTCCTCGCTGTCGATGCTGAAGGAGCCGCCTGTTCCCTGTGGAGAAGAGAATATTCACAACAGCTCACGCCCACGCTGGCTGGAATTCGTCATCACTAGAGCACCGGAGCAGGTTGTTAGGGAAAAGGTCCTCCTCTCTGAGGCTCTGGTCTAATGTTCTTTGAAAAGAGTATTTCGGTGCCTGTGTCAGACACGGGGCTGGTTCTGGAAACAGCCCTATTCTACCACTATGAAAAAGGTTTCAGTGGCCTCTGTCTCCTCCCAGAGTATTCTGGGATTTGTGAAACAAGGTTATCATTTTCAAATGCTTACTGTAAGACAGGGTCCTGTCACGTCTTTAAGGAAGTCATAGAACATACGTGTATGTCCTCAGCCCTAATCTTTCTCAAATGAAAAGCGAGAAACACAGCCAATTCTCAGAGGAAAGCCATTACAGCCACTTGATGATTCTCATGGTTCTTTAGGACTCGCTTAGCTTTATACCTAAGGTATAGCAACATTAATATTACAGATTCTGTAAAACCCTTCTGTAACTCATGCATTTAATTCAACATTTGCTGTGTTGAAACTATGGTGCCAGCCACTGTGGGGACACCTACCTTTTTGAACACCTTAGTTTAAGAGCCACAGGTCTTCAGAGGCCACCTGTAGTAAGTGTTTTTCCACTTACAGGTTATTCTACTAAGCTTGGCATTTCCCAGTACAGAAAAATTTGCTGCCATCCTGAAAACTGCTTCCAGATCCTTTTTTAAAAATGTGAAGCTAGGACTTCCGTGATGGCGCAGTGGTTAAGAATCTGCCTGCCAATGCAGGGGATGGGTTCAAGCCCTGGTCTGGGAAGATCCCACATGCCACAGAGCAACTAAGACCGTGTGCCACAGCTACTGAACCTGCGCTCTAGAACCCACGAGCCACAACTACTGAGCCCACGTGCCACAGCTACTGAAGCCCCTGCGCCTAGAGCCCATGCTCCACAACAAGAGAAGCCACTGCAGTGAGAAGCCCATGCACCAGAACGAAGAGTAGCCCCCGCTCACAGCAACTAGAGAAAGCCCACGCGCAGCAACAAAGACCCAACGCAGCCAAAAATAAATAAATAAACTAAATAAATTTAAAAGAAAAAGTGAAGCCATAATCCACTACTAACGTTTGCTAACTGGAGAACTTTGTGGGTATAGTAGATATCTGCATAATTTACATTCAGAAAAATAAAAGCTCGGGAGACCTAAGGGTCACTTTACAGAACCTTGGCTTGACAACACCGGAAGTCTTCAGGAGTCCAACTCTAAACCCGTGACTCAGAAGGGGCTTCCGTCATCTTTTCAGGTCTCCCTTAATGTAGCCCAGAGCCTGGCACAGTGCTCAGCACATATAAGGTACCTAAAAAAGGGTCTGTTTATAGGAAGGAGGGGGAAGAAAACAGGAAGGAAGACAGACCGGGAAAGAACCACAAGCTCTGGGACAGCTCACCCCCGCTCACCTCAGGAAGAAGCAAAGTGCAGCGGCTGGCCTGAAGACACTCGGTGCCGTCAGCACGCACCTTGGGGTCTCTCACCTTTTTACTTCTGTTGGTACAGGAAAAAGCAAGCTTGGAAACCAGTGCTGGCAGCTGCATTCAACTGCAAGAACATAGCAAGTTCTGCCTGTCTTTTGATGATATGAAATAGATGGACTCCTAATCTCTTGAACCATGGGGTTCTGTGAATAATTTTCCCCCAGAGATTCTTGCTTAGTGTTGAGATCCATTCTAGTCTGAGCAGGTTTATTTACTGCAGAGAACTGTGCTTGAAGTTAAGACTGGTTTTTCTCTGAATTGTTTTTTATTTTTAAATAGTTCCATGTATACCTAATTCTTGGGCTATTTAAAAAACTCAAATTTAAAAATTGGAATGAAATGAAATTCTTTAGAAAAAAGTACTAAACTTTTGATATTTGGTACTTCTTGTGAGTCTGTTACTTAAAGGAGAAAATTTTTTATTCTAATTTAAACTAGTTATTTATATGAACAACCAGTCTTAGTAGTTCTTGAATGATTCTCCACATTGATATAAACAGTCTACTTAGCACAGTGCAGCTTTACTTTGACTACATGGCTTTAGAGTAGAATTATCGGCCTGTCCGCGCACGCATGCGCGCGCACACACACACACACACACACACACACACACACACACACACCCTCGTGTATATACCCTTCAGCCAGTTAGCGTCAGTGGAAAAGGGGTAAAAGCTAATCTCAGTCCATTCTTTATCATTAATTAACAAGAGTAATTCTTTCATCTATGAAACTTCATCCATTTTCTAAAGCAGCTTTACAATGATCTTATCAGATACCCAGAGGAAATGGACATTACTTGATTTCACTTCCTGTAGAGACCAAAAGGAAACCATGTTATTTCTGCTGCTGAAGATGACGACAGCAACAACGCAGAACATAATGACTTCGTCTAATTTAAGCAGTATCACCGGTTTTTCTTCCTATTTTTGGATGTCAGTATTATGAAGGAGATTCAAATATAGCTGGTTCCACTGGCCAGACTTTCAGTTAAGACACTGTGTGGTTTGTGGACCCTTCCTAGGAGAAGAAAGACTTCTCCCTTCTTCCTTATACTACAGTTAAGTAAATCAAAGGCTGCAGAAGCAGCTATTCAGCAACTGAAGAATTGGTACCAAAGGCAAGAATAACACAAACTGATGAAAGACATTGTACTGCCGGTGCTGGTGCAGAGAATGAAGTAGCCATGGAGACCCGGCCGCGGCAGCAGAAATGTCTAATCCTTAGATGGGCGCCAGAGGGAGCTCTGAGACAGAGCTCATAAAAAGCTGAGAAGATTCCCAGTTGGCATGGTAACACACAGCCTCCTCAGATGCTTTGAAGGCTGGCAGAGGGTTGAGAGCATCCTTAACCAATAAAATTCTGGCAGAGGTAGGGCTTAATAAATCAGACAGGACCTGGAAGGGTATTTTGTAGTGGAAAAGGGAAAAAAGCCTGGAAAATGTCCAAGGTACTCAACACCTTTCCATCAATGCCCTGGGAAGAGGGCAAGGTGGGCTGACATGAATGGTAACGGATGCTGTGAAGTGCTTCACACTGAAGAAGAGTTTTCCCACACAGTCCCTTGCATGAGACTCAAGAACAATCCTGATGGAGGTGACTCTACCACAGCATTCCATACACAGGGAAGAGGACTCAGAGAAGGTGAAGGGTTTGTCCAAGTCATAAGGCCAGTGAGTGGCAAAATCTAGATTTGTACCCAGTCGTTCCGACCCTGAAGCCAAAATTCTGGGCATGACACCACACTACCCTGAATCCTGTCATTTCGGTCGAAAGACAAAGACGGCTCCCGTGCTCTGATCTTCCCGAAATGAATGGGGGAGGCCAAGTAGGAGAGGTGCACTACACATGCCAGCTCAAAGGACAAGGGGATGCTGTGGTTCCCAAAGCAGGCAAGTCCTCGGTTGGATCTCTGTCTTGGAGCGCATGGGCACTCAGATTGGTGAGTCAGAACACAAACTACGTAAGCCTCACAGCCTGCAAACCCCCGTCCACTTACCCTATAGTTATGAAGTCTCCTTTGCTGACCGTGTTGGGTTCCATGCAGATGTTCATGAAGTCTTCTTTGCTCTAAAAAGGTTAGAAAATGAAAATTAATGCTCTAAATTTTGGCTCATGCAGCCTGTCGCCCTCCTTTAGCCTTAGAGGGTCGCGGTCGGAGCTGTGTATTACGGAGGGGACTTTACTTTCAATGACTTTATCCTGAATGTATCCGCAGTCCTTTATTTTTACATTAAGACCTTTATTGAAGTATTTACATACCATAAAATCCATCTCTGTTGCTTGCTTGTTTTTTTACTACATACATAAGCTAGGGAAACACTCAGGCTTGGAGGGTTGTCAGGTTCTGTCACTCACTAATAATCGTAGCTGTTATAGTCTCTAGGGTCCCCTCCCTGGCAGGCCAAGCTTTCAGCCCCTCTCTCCCAGCAAGTCTCCACCCTCACTGTACGTCATCATCGTGCCGCACTGGCTGGACCAGCTTCTTGATGTGGAGAGCCCCCAAGTATCTGTGTTTCTTTTTAATGCTCTACATGCAAACTTGGTATGTGACCAGAGTTGAAGAGCAGCAATCCTTTTATGCCATGGCAATGTTTTTAAAACTCTACATTCCCAACCACAGAACGTTCTGGAAGAATTGAGCTACAAGGAAGTGGCTATAAAAACAGACTTGGTTCCTGTGCCACTCCCCACCCTCCCCCCGTCTCCCCACAATTTACCACCAGTTGGTGGCTAGCAGTACAGACCTGGCCCTCTGTAAATCAATCCCAACACTTCTGTGTCTGCTTCAAATAGAGGTTTGTTTATTTTGGGACAGCTTCAAAATCTGTAGCCCCAGGATCACCCCCAGGCCTCTGAGAGCTGACAGCCTGTGCCTAAGATTAAAGGGCACTATCAAAGCACAACTTTACGTCTCAACTAGGAATTACAAAACATAGAGGAATAACTCTGCTCCAGGGTCACCTTTTGTTAAATGACTTATTGTCACCTATGTACCATGAACTCTTCTAAGTGCCAGGGTTGTGTCAATGAATGAAAAAAACAATTTCCGCCTACAAAGAACTTACATTCTACCAGAGAGAGTGGAAGGGATAAACAAAACACAACCATAATAAAATAATAAACTTCATGTATATTAGAAGTATGTTAGAGTATATCCGTATAAAAATAGTAAATTGTGGACTGTGTATGTATATTAGCATAAACGGCAAATTATAGAGTATATTAGAAGTATTACAGTATATTATAAAAATGAGATAAAAGGTGGTATTGGTGGCATTTTCAGTATATGTGCTACCGAAGCGAGCACGATTGGTGGCGTTTTTAAAGAGGGGTCCAGGTAGGCCTCGCTGACAAGGTAACCTCTGAGCAGACACCTGAAGGAGGTGAGGGCATTGTGGAAATCCAGGGCAAACTCTAGCAAACGTCACCTGGAGGGCCTGTTAAAACACAGGTCAGAGCTTATGGTTCAGTAGATCTAGAGCGAGTCCCAAGAATCTTCATTTCTAACAAGGTCCCAAGCGATGCTACTGCTGCAGACCCAAGGCCCACACTTTGAGAACCACCGGTCCAGGGACGCGCAGGCCCCACAAAGGGCACTGCCAGAGCAGGGGCCTTAGGTGGGAGCAGGCCTGACGTGGGAAAGAACAGCGAGGAGGCCAGTATGGCGGGAGCAGAGTGAGAAAAGGGGATGAGAGGAGATGGAATCAGAGGGTTCAGGCACTGCAGCAGTAGGGCCTTGTGCACCCCTACGAGGAAGTTGGCCGTTAGGCTGAGTGAAGTGTGGAGCCACTGGAAGGTTCTAAGCAGAGAAATATGATTTGGCTTTTTTTAAATTAGGGTCTCTCTGGCTACTGTGTTTAAAGGAGAAGAAAAGAGGCAAGGGCGGGGAGACCCCTTAGGAACATATTGTAATAATCGGGCTGAAAGACGATGGGGCAAGGGCGGGGAGACCCCTTAGGAACATATTGTAATAATTGGGCTGAAAGACGATGGTGGCTTGGACCAGCTGGCAGCGGACACTGAGATGCGCTGGCAGTATTTAGAAGGTGAAGCCGCCAGGACTTCCTCTGCGATCTGATGCCACGAGAAAGAGGAGCCAGATGTTTGGCCTGAACAATGAAAAGGGTGGAATTACAATCGACTGCGCTGCAGGAAGACGGAGGAGAAGGCAGGTTTCGGGGGTGGAAGGGAAGACCAGTAGCTCAGTTTCGGACATGCCAAGACTGAAATGTATCTTAGACATGGAAGGGGCTAAATAGATATACATGCAAGTCAAGGATTTGACTTTTGTTAAGAGTGCAAGTGCGAAAATCAATGTGTTATGCTACAATGACAGGTTCAGCGAGAAAAAGCCTTATCTCAGTAGTGGCTGGAAAGGTACTTGATAAAATTAAAGATCCACTCATGATAAAAACTCTGAGCAAACTAGGATGGGAGTGGAAGGGGACTTCCTTAATCTGATAAAGGGTATCTGCAAAAAACCCCATCAAACTCGAGGATGAAGCAGTGAAGACTTTCTCTCAATCAGGAATGAGACAGGGACGCCTGCCATCACTGCTTCTGTTCAACACTGTACTGAGGCCCTAGCCTATGCAATAAGACAAAAGATTAGAAGAAGGTTAAGTATTTGAAAGGAAAAAATCATATCAACTGCACTATTTGCAGCTGATATGACTGAATCTATAGAAGATCTAAAGGAATCCATAAACTTAACATAATAATTGTTAGGTTGCTGATGCAGCATCAATATAAAAAATCATTACATGTCCATCAACTAAATCAGATAGTTAAAAAAATAACAATTTAAGAGATACTGTTTACAATAGTATCAAAAATTAACTAGGAATCTACCCAGCAAGACAAAATCTTATAGAGAAAACTATAAAACTTCATTGAAAGACATTAAAAACCTAAATAAATGAAGATACGCCGTATGCATATGATAGAAGAGTCAATATTGTAGAAATGTCGTTTCTCCGCAGATTGATCTACAGGTTCAATGTAATGCTGAGCAATATTATAACAGATTTTTATGTGGAACTTAATAAACATTCTAAAGGATTTATAGAAGTCGGAGAGCCAAGAACAGCCAAGAGACTCTTTAAGAAGAAAAACATAGAATGACTTACTATAAAACTATAATAATTAAGAGAAACATAGTATTAGTACAAATATAGGAAAATAGAGCAAAAGAATAGACTAGAAACATCTCCATGTATACAGATACTTGACGTATGACAGAGGTTTACTGCAGATCAGTGGGGTGTGGGGGGGAAGGACATTTCAATAAATGGTGCTTGGACAACTGGCTTTCTATATAGAAAGAATATAAAACTGGAGCCTTACCTCCATCATTCACAAAACTCAATTATAGGTGGGAGTACCTCTTTTTTAAGTAAATATGAAATCATTTGCTGCAAATCACGTTAACTTGGTTTTTCATTTAACAAGATACAATGAACATCTTCCCATGTCAATAAATAGAGAACATTTTAAATACATGTACCAAAATGTATTTCTCATCAGTGGCCTGATTAGTTTGTTTCACATATTTTGCTATTACAAATACAGTGAACATAGCTCTACAAGAGATCCTAATTTTCAAGCATTCCACACCCCTCAGGCCTCTTTCAGACTCTGAATGGACTTTTTTTTAATGATAAATGAACATTTTGAGCTATTACATGGCAGCTTCACTGTCTTTGAATATTTTATTGCATTTGCTTTTATTTTTACAAAGAGGATAGAAAAAAAATGAATGTGCTGCTGCTGCTAGTGATAAGCAGCACAGGATCATATATTTTTATAATTGGCACAAAGATAAAAAGCCCTCGGCACTCTGAATGGGGCTAATCTCGAGCCACGATCACATACATACTCACTGAACTCAATCCATTCATTGGTATTCAGTCATCAGAGCGAAGAACAAGGTTAAAGAACATGAACAAAACACTGGAAGTACATATCATCAGAGATTGAGTATAAAGGAAATGTATAATTAGAAATCTTTCTAAGATTCCTCTTTTTAACAGAGTATTTTTTTAACCTTAATACATTCACTTTCACCAACATTTTCAGACTCTCTACATTATGTATCATCTGATTATTTCTAAAGGATAAACTTCTAGAAATATGCTTAACAGGGCCAAGGGTATGCTTACATTTCAGATGCTTAATATATACTGCCAAAGTGCCTTGGAGAAAAAATGTTCCGATTTCTCTTTCCCTCAGGAAAACCTGACAGCCCGTTTCCCTGTCCACACCAACAGTGAACACTAGCAGGCTTTTTAATCTATGGCAATTCAATATTTAATATTTTAATTTGTATTTCTTTGATACTGAGCACTTTTTCTGTTTCTTTACCTATGAAATTCAGATAGAAGTTATATCTACTTGATAGTGTAGTTATAAGGATTACATGAGCTGACACTGTGTAAAATTCTTAGGACAGTGCTTATCATGTAGTAAATATAAGCAATTGTTTTTATGTTTATTTCCTTTGTGAATTTCTAATTATGCCGCCTGCCTGTTGTTTATATTAGTCCTTTGCCCACTTCTTATTGATTATCCTAACAGTTAAGTATAAAGGAAAGCTATTAACTCCTGGTATATCACATCCTAATATTTTTCCCAATTTGTCATTAAAACAAATTTTTTTTAAAGGTTGATAAATTTTAAAGGAAATCTAAAAATGAGTGTCATTAAAATTTTTGTTTCTTTTTTATTAGAAGTAAATGCATCTATATGATTTTTGGTTAGATGCCAGTCTTGGAAAGGCCTTGTCCTCCCAAGTTTATATTGATAATCACTTAAGATTTCACTCTAGTGTTTTGTTTTTTAATGCGGTATGCGGGCCTCTCACTGTTGTGGCCTCTCCCGTTGCGGAGCACAGGCTCCAGACGCACAGGCTCAGCGGCCATGGCTCACGGGCCCAGCCGCTCCGCGGCATGTGGGATCTTCCCGGACCGGGGCACGAACCCGTGTCCCCTGCATTGGCAGGCGGGCTCTCAACCACTGCGCCACCAGGGAAGCCCTCTAGTGTTTTTAATAGTTTTATTTTCTTACATTTAACCTTTTAATCCAACCAGAATCAATTCAGAAGGTGAAAAGAGCTATGTGATCCAAATGTTATACAATGGACATGCATTACCTTTATAATTAAAAAGCAATCCAATACTCTGAATATTAATATTGGAATCAAACTTCTCACTACACTTGTCCCCCTCATTCATCTTACTACAATCATATGTTCAATTCCATGTGCCAGTTTTCAGACTGACCAGGTTAGTTGTGAACATACTACTTTGATTCACATAAAAGCTGAACATAATATTAGTCCATGGTTAAGGATAGCTTTCCTACTGGCATTCTCATTAACATAAACTACTAAAGTTTTCTCTAGACCAGGGGTCAGTAAACCCTTACTGTGAATGGCCAGATAGTAAGTGTTTTAGGCTTTGGGGCCATTCAGTCTCTGTCACAACAACTCAGCTCTGCCGCTGCCGCATGAGTGGCCACAGACAACATGGGTATGGATGAATACGGCTATGTTCCAATAAAACTTCACTTGTGGATGTTGAAACTTGAATTTCGTATACTTTTACCTGTCACAAAATATAATCCTTCTTTTGACTTTATTCTAACCATTTAAAAACGTAAAATCAATTCTCAGCTTGCAGTCTATAGTAAAACAGGTGGCAGACCAGTTTGCTAATAACCTCTGCTTTATTTCAAAAAATTTTTAGCGTATTATCTATATCAGTACTATCCAGGAGAGCTTTTTGCACTATGGAAGTGTTTTATATTTGCGCCTTTCAATAGGGTTGCTACTAGCTACATATGGTTATTGAGCGCTTGTCATGTGGCACAAGTAATAAGTTTTAAATTTTATTTGTATTAATTTAAATTTAAGCAGCTACCTGTGACTAGTGGCTACCATACTGGTCGTGCATGTCAACAGATTGGACTCAATATGTAAAATAGAGATGTTTGTGTGTATACATATATACATCTATATAAATGTAGATGTTTATATGGTTTTCTCCCCTAGAGGCCTAAATCTACATATTTAATATAGTCACAAAAATAATGGCTATTTACTCAAGTAAAAGTTCCACACAGTTTTATTCCTGTGACGGATGGGATTAGGCTAACTCATCTCTAAAGGCCTTTTGCCCTCAGTTCTCTCAGGCAGAAGTCTTGGTGACAGATGCTCGATCAGAGCCCCTTAAGCTTTTAGGCACTTCACTCGCTGTTTCTTCTCACTGCTTATTCCTCAAAGGCACCCCACATCCTCCTGCCCTGATCCTTCCCTCTCTATCCCCACAGGGTAAAAATAAAAACACCAAGTTAGTGGAAGAGCATGTAGCCTTTGTCACTTTTTCCCAAATGCTTTTCTACTTTAAAAAAAAAAAAAAAAGGCACACTTACTGCCAGGTCAAGCTGACTGTTCCGGGTCGTGATGGACAGTTCAAGGGTGGACAGCTGCACTTCTTTCCAGACCTCTGGGCTCATCTCTTGGGGGGCTGTGTGAATGCATTCGATACAGGTCAGTGTCTCCCATGAACATCTCAGCACCACCACCACGGCCAGCTACCAGTGGCTCAGATGGCCTCCCGAGCCCATCTGCTCACCGCCCCCCCCCCCCCCCCCGCACCCTGCTTAGTTTTCTTTATCTCATACTTTTGATACACAGGTTAAAGGGCCAGGCTCAAAATGGAATCTCTATGCCTGAGACATCCCTATAAAAGTAGCCACAATAACATAAAGGTTGGTGACAGAGGGAGTCACTGGGAGTCACAACTGACACAGGCTGTTCCCATTCATGGGACACTGCTGCTGCCGTTTGGGGCCTGCAGCTGTGCACACAGAGGGCCGAGTTCAGTGATGCTGGAAAGGCTTCCCCTGCTCTAGGAGAGTCAAACACTGAGGTGGGGTCTGCTTCAGGCAGGCCTGAGCTGACCAGGGCTTTCCAATCGTCAGTCCCCACGCTGCTCACCGTCCTGCGGCTGTACCCAGTAGGATGCGAGCCTTCGTAATATTCTCCTGTACAAAGAGGGCCGTGGAGGGGTCTCTTCTGCTCCACTGGGAGGTCGCTCCGCAGGTCCCGTGTATGTGAGAGAGGCTTGATGAGTCTGAGGCCACTCCTTTCAATGTAAAGAGACAAAAACCTTTATCGTGCAGCACGATTCCAAACTCTTGGGGTTTCTCTCTACAAAGGATAGTATTCCACCCATATCTGCTTGAAAGCTAACTAGTAATCTCCTCTCGTGGGATGAAATTATCTCTAATTTGGAGTGTGGAATCCTCAAGCTTTCTTTTCCTATTGAAGGCCTATAGGAACCCAGTGACTGCGGCCTCCATTGCTCTCCTGACACAGAGCAGAGAGGAGATCAAAGTGGACCAGCAACCAACCACTGCTTACACTTGTCCAAGAAAACCTCAGTATGAACAAGCACAGAGTCATCCGATACTTTGACTTAGAGATGGTGACACAAACATGAAATCCAGTTGTATCACATACCTTCTTCGCTTCTGTCATCATATTCCACTCAGAGACCAGGCTGGTTTAGTCCAGCCTCGAAATCCAGCCCAAGGCCTCTCATTCCTGCTTCAAAGGCCATCACTCTCAACTCTAGATTTGTCTTCTTCCTGGCACCGAGTCCAGTGCCATCCTGGGTCCCATCAGTGTCCCCAGGGATGATGAAAACAACACCCTAGTCTCTCAGCCCTTGACGTCACCTCTAACCCACCACAGCCACCGATTTCCATGGCCACGTCCCGGTCCTTAGCGGTACCCGGAGCCACTCCATCTTAGAAATCTAAAGCCCTGATAGCCTACCATCTAATCACTTCCCATATTCTTTTGTGCCCAGTGGCTCTTAGGGTGAACTGCTCCCTTGTTCTCCAGTTTCCATGGGGTGAATTACAAAAGAGTAACAGTTCCAACTCCTCTCACTCCACCTCTTACTCCTTCCCAAGTCCAGAAAGACCCAACCCCTTCTCTTCTCACTCTGGAAGTGGCCGTCCTGCGGACTCAGGCATCCACTGCTTCCTCACGCAGTGAGCTTACTTAGCAGTCTCTGCCCCGAAGGAGATGTTTTAAGTGGATAAATTCAATCTGGAGTGTTAGGAAATCAGATTGTGACCGCGTATCCAAGCTGTGTCCTTCACTCCTGCTGACATTTATAAAGCTGGCATGTTGATTTCCATATGCTTTGTTCCTGCATTTGGTTAGTCAGGGGAGGAAGAGAGGGGTGTGATGTGGGGGCCCGTGGAGACCCTAACCACACCAAGCTCTCAGTTGCACTGAGAATCCCAGCCCCTGACCACGCCATTTGTCCTCAGGCCAACCAGATGAACAGTGGGTTACTTTACAGCACTCTCTTTTCCCATTGCTTTTGGCCCTCGTGTCTTCTTTCTTCCATAATGTTTGCCCTGAAAAGCCCCTATTCTTAATCAATCTGTCACTAGGTGTCTGTACTTCTACATCGTGGCTCAATATTATTAGAAGGGGAAATAAAACACTCCTGCTGAGTACTGACACAGGGAAAACAATCACCTAAACGAGCATATCCATGTCAACAAATTCTTGGTCTAAGTTTGTCCATGCCACTTGATAATCCTTCTAAACCTATTTTCATCTTGCTTCAAAACTCCCCGTACTACCATCACCATCACCACCACCACCACCACCACCACCACCACCATCACCATCACCACCACCACCACCACCACCACCACCATCACCACCACCACCACCACCACCACCACCACCACCACCACCTCACTTTCAAAAGATCACTTGCTTCCTGCACTTCAGTGAGAATATCAAGACATCAGTGAGAACCGCCTTACCTCTTTATAAATATGTTTTCATCTGTACCTCTCCTTTATTTCTCTCCTGTCTCAAGGAAAAAGGCGTCCCTCCCCCGTCCAAGGCTAGTCCAGGACTCTGGATCCCACTCCCTTCCATGTGCTCATGGAACTAGCTGAGTCAGTCATGCTTTTTGTGTCCTTTCTCTCTTCTCCTCCCATTCTTTTTCACTTCTGCTTCAGGAAATAAAGACACAGATATCTCTCCGATTAAAAAAAACAGAACACTCCAGCGGCCCCATATTTCTCACTAGCTTTTGTCTTTTTATGTCCTTCTTTTCAGAGTCGAGATCCTTGAGGAGTGGCTCTACTGCCTCTACTTTCTGCTCCCATTTACCCCTGACCTTTCTTCAGTGCGGCTTCAGCTCTTCCACCCACAGGCTACTGAACCTTCAGAGGGCACTCGCTTGCCTGCCTCTATTTAGACTCTGCCGTTGCTTCTTGAAATCTCACTCTCTTCTTGAAATTCTCTCTTCCATCGGCTTCTATGTCGGTACTTCCTCCTGGAGTCTCTCTTGGCGGTTCCCAGGCACCGTCTCTGCCTCTTTAAATGAAGGCTATTCCTGGCCATCTATTCTCGACAGTAACTTTATCAAATCCATAGCTCAATGCAACTCATACACTTATGACATTTACATCTATTTCTTTAGCCCAGATCTCTCTGAATTCCAGACCGAAGTCACGACTGTATCGCCACCTGTCTGCACCACAGTATGTTAAACTCAGTATGTGCCAAACTGAAAATTTCATCTTTCTTCACAAACTTCATTCTACTCTAATATTATCAGCATTAAGGGAAAACTCTAGTTACCAAACTCCAGTCCCTCAAACCAGAAATCTGGGACTACTACAAGCTCCTTCCAACTTTTGAGGGCTGTACCTCTTTTTTTTTTTTTTTTTTTTTTGCGGTACGCGGGCCTCTCACTGCTGTGGCCTCTCCCGTTGCGGAGCACAGGCTCCGGACGCGCAGGCTCGGCGGCCATGGCTCACGGGCCCAGCCGCTCCGCGGCATGTGGGATCTTCCCGGACTGGGGCACGAACCCGTGTCCCCTGCATCGGCAGGCGGACTGTCAACCACTGCGCCACCAGGGAAGCCCGAGGGCTGTACCTCTTTAATCCATCCTCTGTGGTCAATATTCACTGTTACCACCTTATCTCCTCTCAACTGGATTACGTTAACAATCTTCTACCTGATGCCTTTGCCTTTAACTACCCGTGTCCAATCTCCTGTCCACACTGTTGCCAAACAATTTTTCTAGAGGGAAAATCTGCTCTTGCCACTCCCCTGCTTAAGACTCAATAACCCTCTAGTGCTTTAGTGATAAATGTCAGATCGCACATCAAAACCTGCCAAAAGTGGTCCTGACCTGACCCTCAAAGTCCCCTTCCCGCCATGCTACTGCATTGGCCATAATCAAAGACCGTGTTACACCACTGTGACTTCATACATCCTCACCGCTCCACTTGGAATGCCATTTATCTAGTCCTGTATGTATTTCAAAATCTGGCAAAAGTGTCACCTTCCCTGGGCTGACTTTACCAACCTTCAGTCAGGGGTAAAGGCCCCTCCTCTCTGCTTCCATCTTATTCTCTCCATATTTCTCTCTTAGCACTTGCCAAACTGCTGATTTACCTGGACCTCACCCCCAGCACTTGAATACCTGGACCTCACCCCCAGCACGTGAATACCTGGACCTCACCCCCAGCACTTGAATACTTCTTGAGGGCAGGAAACCTGTCTTATTTGACTTTGCATTCCAAATATATAGCAGGGCTTGCCACACAACAGGTATGCAGTAATTGTTTGCTGAAGAAATGATGGAAACAGTTTACATGCTCCCAGATTCTACAACTTAAATATGTAGTTACTCTATTTCTTCCTGAATGCAATCCCTACTCCACCAATGTAATTATCCCCTCAATCAACGGCAGTCATGCATTTTACTCACACAATTTGCCTTAGGTATAGAAAGTCCTTGGCGCCCCCCAAGTTCATTTTAATAATCATGTAGATTGGTCACCCCTAGTACTTTAATGGTTTTGTTATCCATCTGGAATTTATTTAGAAGGTAAAGGGAGCTATGTTTTCCAAACATTTTGCAATGGACATATATTACTTTTGTAATTCGAAAAACACTCGATACTCTGAATGTTAACATTAAAACCAAACTTTTCACTACATTCAAACTTCATCTGCCAATTTTCAGATTGGTCGAATTGTAAATATACTACCTTGATCTGCATAAAAGCTGAACACAGTATATAGTACACAGATTAAGTATGACTTTTCTATTAGCATTTTCATTAATATACATTGTTGAGCTGTTCTCTATGCCAGTATTTCTCACTGTATAGTCTACAGCAGCATGGCCTGATAGAACTTTCTCTGATGACGGCAACTGTCTCTATACCTGTGCTGTCCAATACAGCAACCACTACCCACATCTGGCTAGTTTGAAAAAGCACAGTTGGAAGCACGAAGCATAGTTTGAAACCTCCTATATTATACACAAGCCTGTATGATTAGATACACAACTTCAGTTCATTTCCAGATGCTAATATAGACACACTTGCAAATAGTTAATGAGATACAGGTCATTGTGTTCAAGGTTTGTCTGGTAAGAGTGAGTGAATGAATAGACAAAGGGAAGTAAAATATAAAATGAAATGAAATCTGGGCTTGGTAATGGAGAGGGTAAGTTGGTAGATGAGAGGAATCACAACAGGAATGCTTTCTGCATTTGTATATAAGTAAATATGCCCCATTTCAGTGCTGGAGCACGCTATATACATCTGTAGCAAGAAATTTTTAAGGGTTCCAAATACACACATCACAGAGGAACAACAAAATACCAGAAGTCAAGCTTCTACACTGTAAACTGTATTTACCTTAAGAGTGCTGAAAAAGTGGGCTACTTTGGTCTTCAGAGGCCCAAGATACCAGTACCTGAGAAAGACCAAGATAAAAATGTAATTAGAATATTAAAAGAACTGTCAATGTGCTAGATACCATTCATGACGGATAATGCATTAGAATTACACCTTTACCGTGAGTGTCTGCTCTGGAGGCTTGGAGACTGTGGTTTAGTATTAAAAAAAAGTATTGCAGTTAAGTTTTTAATCTGCATTTGAATACCATGTCAAACCGTACATAATTAGTTATACAGCAGCTAGATCCTTGCAATCTACAAGGGATATATAATCAGAGTCTCCTTGAATCTCTAAATTCACAGGTATCACCGTAATATATACTTTCCACCATGGAATACAGTTGAGTATACATTCCAAATGAGTGGAGAGGGATAAAGCCACAATGAGACGCAGTTGCTGGGTGCTGATGTATTACTCATGAGCTAAATGGCTGCATTCTGTACACCGTGTTCTCTCTCACACACAAACATACAATTAAAATCTGTAAATCAGCATAATTTCGCATTACTTATGTTATGCAGCTTGAAAATGGCAAATGTGAAATCTGGGAATGAAGAGGGTCTGCTTCATATTGCTAAATACCTAAAAGCTACTGAAGAGAAAAAGATGCCTAGTTGGAATTAGGAAAGCGGCATAAAGTAGATTTCTCTCTTAAAACTCATCTCTGTCACCTACCAGCCCATCTTAACTGCTCCCCATTTGTTTTGGATCAATATGTATTTATTTAGCACTTACTATGTATATGGAGGAAACGAAGCAATATAAAGAATATAAAATTCTTGCCTTTGAGGGCTCCTCCCCCAAAGTAACAGAAAACAACAAATAAATAAACATTTACATGACATGGTATAAACTGATCACGATGCATTGGTAAGGAGAGTCAAGAAGGCACAAGAAATCACTAAGGGCCTAAAATCACTGAAGCAGCCACACTTGCATAGTGAATGACACAAGAACAAAGTAAGGGCATGAGACCTAGAAACATGGGTTGGATTTAGATACATAAAAGAGGGAAGGAGATCATTGTAGGCAGAAGGAGTAGTAAAAGTACGGGAAACACTGGGAGTAACAGCCAGGGCAAAAGCTTTATTTAAAGCAAAGATGCACAACTCTGTAGTTAGGGGTGCTGGCGGATTAAGTTGGGCCTTGAATGCCCAAATAAGGCGTTTAGCTATCCAACGAGCAACGCGGAACCACTCTATTACCCAGGTAAGTACCGCGATGCTATTCATGAGGGCTTGGACCAACTAATTGTTTTGTTTTTGTTCTTTTGTTTCAAAGGTTACTCAATGATTTGCTTCTTTTCCCAGTTAGCCAGACAGAAACACATCCCATCCAAGGCAGTTTATTTCTGCACTGCCTGCAGTTCCCTCCATCTTTATCAATAGCAAGTTCTGACACTGCGCTTGCAGGCTTCCCGAGGCCAGCTAGGAATTGGTTTCTCGCATCCCGATTGTTTCTCTCATGACACACAGAGCGACTCAGTGTGCGGTCCTAGTCCAGGTATAACAACAACCAGAATTTTAAAATTCACTGCTCAGAAATCAAACAGAATGTGGGCCTGCCTGTGATATTCCTAAAGGGCTGACCTATGCTTGTGCTCAATACATTTAGAAAGCAATTTGCTCTCATCAGATTTTCTCAGGGGAAACCAAGCAATTCCTCTTGGTAAATTGCTGGCATTTGAGATTACAGATCAGACACAAAGATAACTTGTGGAATCAAGATAACCACAGCATACTTGCAAATAAAAGCTGTGAAATATCAAAGAACACAGTGTGTGATATAACGTAGTGATATCTCTCTTTTGACAGTCCACTGTCAGGAACTTCATTAGCAGGAATAACCAGTGAAACAAAAGAGAGACATTTCTGTAGGCACCTCCCTGGCAGTCCAATGGTTAAAAGACTTCACCTTCCAATGCAGGGGGTGTGGGTTCGATCGCTGGTCGGGGAACTAAGATCCCACAGGCCACACGGCCAAAAACAACAAAACATAAAACAGGAGCAATATTATAACAAAAATTCAATAAAGTTAAAAATGGTCCACATCAAAAAACCCCCCAAAACTTAGAAATTTCTGTAAAGAAAATGAGCAGGAATGCCTACAGTGTGAAAGAGGGGTTTCTTGATAAAAGCTGTGTGTGAGATCAATCCTAATTCATTTAAACCACACTAAAATTGTAAGCCCGTTTTCAAGAAGAGGTAAAGAAAAACTAAAACGCCCACCAGCGAGGAGGGAACCTCACGCCGCGTCTGCTCAGCCCCACCACAGGAAGCCCTGCCCAAGCAGCCTCTCCCTGCAACAGAACAGGACACACCCTCTTTCCGAGCCAGGAGCCTATTCTACACGATGAATTCTCCAAAAATAAGCCCGCTCGCATGAAAAGCCAGCAGCGGCCCTCTAATCACCTCCTCCACAGGCCTGCTTCTTTCATCTCCCAACATAGCCAGGCATCTGCCTTTCTTCCTCCTCTGAAAGAGGTGGCCTGGGCTCTGTGGATCTGCTAGGCTTTCAGAAAGAACACCTCTCGTCGGGGGGTCTTCCAACCAGGGTTGTGAAAGCTCCACGAGGCTGTGGCCCCAGCGGTGCTTCTGACTTCGTACGCAGCTAAGGAGGCCGCGGGAGGAGAGGCCATCCAGTGCCCCTCCGGGCTAGCGTGGCCTCACCCACGCTCAAATACGACGTCTAGAAAGAAAGATGCACGCTGCTCGTCTTGATCTTCCGCCAAGCTAGCGTGGAGGAAACCGGAACTCTCTGCAGCCTCTCTGCACGTAAGAACTTAAACCTCTACCTCTGTTATTCACACATAATTCAACCGCACTAACTCCTAGATCACTACATATTGAAACCGCAAAGACAGGGACAGAATAAGAAGGTGTCTTAAAAATCACCACACGTTAATACAGTGCCCCTTTACTTGCTAACTGAGACGCCAGCATCTCGGAAGGATCCCCATCGGAGGCCGGTCAGTGCAAACACTGGCTGTTCCTTTTCACCCTGGAAGTTAAACACATTTAATTTAAATTAATGACGACAATAACTTGTAACTCTCTACAGGCAAGTAACCAGCAAACGTTCATGGCCTACGTTTCATCAAACCAAAATTCTAAAAGGAATGTTCCAAATTTAAGAAATTAATTCTGTGAGTGCTCAAAGCACTTAAATAAACTGTCCTGTAAATGAAGCTAACTTTTATGTATCAGGCCTCATGAATCCGCTGGCAAGAAAACACAGTATCATACTTCAGACTGTAATCGTTAGGCTGATTCCTGGACCAATTAGTCGGGTCAGCCAGAATTTCTTCTCTCTCTTCTACTTGTCCAAGGCAAAGATAATTTAAGCCTGCGTTCTCTTTGGAGGGCCAAGAGCTATCAAGGAAGATCAGCGTCCTGGTATGTACTCCAGAATGTTTCACTTGGATATCTGAAAATACAGCCAGATATCTGTCATAACAAATCGGGATGAAAAGTGACTTGGATTGAGTCCAGTGCTTTATGGCCAAATACTGCATATTATAATCAGCAAGCTTCTAATAAATCAGTGAGTTTATTTAGCAATATATAGAAAACACACAATTGAGCCACTGCCTTCAAGAGTTTACACTTCATGATGGGCTTTCCTATATGAAAATATATACAACAGGATTCTGAAAGGGACTTTCCCGGTAGCTCAGAATTGCAGCTAAAGCCCAAGGGTACCCACATTCTAAAGAGAGCTGCCAAATGCCAGACACAACTCCACAGAATTTGCTAAACAGGCACAGAACCAGCTCGGTTTCCACCATGCCATCATTAGAACCAGTGTAAGCAGAAGATTAGGAACTGGAGGAGAATCCTTGGCACTGTAAGTTGTTGGCCTAGAGAAAGCGTCTAAGTCTTCTTAGGAGAGGTAGTCCTTCCCCGCTCAGTCCCACTTTCACTCCTGTTCCCGCTACCCTGAAACAAGTGAGGGTTTTCTAGGCAAATCACACATGAATAGGGCCAGCCTACCAGTAAAAGACACTGGCCTCTCATTCCTTGGTTGTGTATCTTGTTGAAGCAGATTTCCTTTTCTGCTCTCTCCACCTGCTTAAGCAAGAGAAGAAGGAGCTAGAGGGAAATGGCAGAGCAAAGAGGTGATGGTAAGGTAACCCACTACTGGCACAGCAAGGATGTATTAGTCTCCTGGGTGCCTAGTGCATACTGTGGAAGACAGCAGGGCTTGAGCCATCCTGACTATACTAAGCTAATCATTCATTCATTCTTTTTTTTTTTTCATGAATCATCATTAACGGATATATATTATATATTAGGAACTAGTGATAAAAAATGTCCTCAAAGAGCTCAAGGTATAATAGAGGGTAGAAAGACACAGACAATAACAACACAATGCAGTAGGTTCAAAGAACAGAGATGTGTATCAAGTATTATGAAAGTACAGAGCAGGTGCAACTGTATAGTGAGTGAGGGAGCCAAGGAGATGGATGGTCAGGGAAAACACAATGTAAGTTTTAAGACAAATCATAAATTTTAAAGAATAAGGTAAAATCTGAACAGACTGATTACTAGTAAGGAGACTGAATCAGTAGGAACCTCTCAACAAACAAAAGTCCAGGACCAGACAGTTTTACTGGTAGATTTTACCAAACATTCAAAGGAGAATTAATACCAATCCTTTTCATACTCTTCCAAAAAACAGAAGAGGAAGGAATTCTTCCAAACTGATTTTTTGAGGCCAGCATTACCCTGATACCAAAACCAGACAAGGACAATACAAGAAAACAAAATTAAAGGCCAATATTCCTGATGAACATAGATGCAAAAACCCTCAACAAAATATTAGCAAACCAAACTCAACCATACATTAAAAGGATGAGGCACCATAAATCAAGTAAGATTTATTCCACGGATGCAAGGATGGTTCAACATCTTCAAATCAGTTAGTATGATATGCTACATCAACAAAATGAAGGATGAAAATCATATGATCATTTCACTAGATGCAGAAAAAGTATGTGATAAACTTCAACACTGATTTATGATAAAAACTCTCAACAAAGTGGGTATAGAGGGAACATACCTCAACATAATAAAAGGCCATCTATGACAAGACCATAGCTTACATCCTACTCAACAGTAAAAAGCCTTTCCTCTAAGATCTTGAACAAGAAAGATGCCTACCCTTACCACTTTTATTCAACACAGTATTGGAAGTGTTAGAGCAATTAGGTAAGAAAAAGAAAGGCATCCAAATTGGAAAGGAAGAAGTAAAACTATCATGACTTACAGATGACATGACAGAACTAATGAATTCAGTAAAGTTGCAGGATACAAAATCAATACACAATAATCTGTGGCATTTCTATACACTAATAACAAACTATCAGAAAGAGAAATAAAGAAAACAATCCCATTTACAATTGCATCAAAAAGAATAAAATATCTAGGAGTAAATTTAACCAAGGAGGTGAAATTGAAAACTACAAGACATTAATGAAAGAAATTGAAAATAAGATGATATTCTATGCTCCTGGATTGGAAAAATTAACGATGTTCAAATGTCCATACTACCAAAAGCAATCTACAGATTCACTGCAATCCCTACCAAAATTCCAAAGACATTTTTCGAAGACATAGAACATATAATCCTAAAATTTGTATGGACCCACAAAGAAACCCCAAACAGCCAAAGCAATCCTGAGAAAGAAGAACAAAGCTGGAGATATCACACTCCCTGATTTCAAACTATATTACAAAGCTACAGTGATTAAAACTGCATGGTACTGTCATAAAAACAGACACATAAATCAACAGAACAAAGAGCCCAGAAATAAACGCACACATATATGGTAAATTAATTTATGACAAAGGAACCAAGAATACACAATGGGGAAAGGACAGTCTCTTCAATAAATGATGCTAGGAAAACTGGACAGTCACATGCAAAAGAATGAAACAGGACCACTATCTTACACCACATAAAAAGATTAATTCAAAATGGATTAAAGACTTCAGTATAAGATCTAAAACAATAAAGCTCCTAGAAGAAAACATATGGGGTAAGCTTCCTGACATAAGTCTTGGCAATGATTTTTAAATCTGACACCAAAAGCAAAAGCAACTAAAGCAAAAATAAATAAGTGGGGCTACATCATACTAAAAACCTTCTGTTCAGCAAAGGAAACCATTAACAAAATAAAAAGGCAACCTACGAATGGGAGAAAATGTTTGCAAATCATATATCTGATAAGGGGTTAATATCCAAAATATATAAAGAACTCGTATAACTCAATAGAAAACAAACAAACAAAAAGCAATCCACTTGAAAAATGGGCAAAGCATAGAAACAGACATACTGATGCCCAGCATCATTAATCATCAGAGAAAGGCAAATGAAAACCACAATGAGATAACACTTCACACCTATTAGAATGGCTATCATCAAAAAGACAAGAAAAAACAAGCGTTGTTGAGAATATGGAGAAAAGGGAAACTTTGGGCATGCTGGTGGGAATGTAAATTGGTGCAGTCACTATGGAAAACAGGATGGAAGTTCCTCAGAGAATTAAAAATAGAGCTACCATGTGATCCAGCAATTCCACTTCTAGGTATTTATCCAAAGAAAAGACAAACGTTCACTCAAAAGATATATGCAACAGACACCGCAGAAATACAAAGCATCGTAAGAGACTACTACAAGCAACTCTATGCCAATATAAAATGGACAACCTGGAAGAAATGCACAAATTCTTAGAAAGGTATACCTTCCAAGACTGAACCAGGAAGAAATAGAAAATATGAACAGACCAATCACAAGTAATGAAATTGAAACTGTGATTAAAAATCTTCCAACAAACAAAAGTCCAGGAGCAGATGGCTTCACAGGTGAATTCTGTCAAACATTTAGAGAAGAGCTAACACCCATCCTTCTCAAACTCTTCCAAAAAATTGCAGAGGAAGGAACACTCCCAAACTCATTCTATGAGGCCACCATCACCCTGATACCAAAACTAGACAAACATACTACAAAAAAAGAAAATGACAGACCAATATCACTGATGAATATAGATATAAAAGTCCTCAACAAAATACTACAAACAGAATCCAACAACACATTAAAAGGATCATACACCATGATCAAGTGGGATTTATCCCAGGGATGCAAGGATTCTTCAATATACGCAAATCAAGCAATGTGATACACCATATTAACAAACTGAAGAATAAAAACCATATGATCATCTCAATAGATGGAGAAAAAGCTTTTGACAAAATTCAACACCCATTTATGATAAAAACTCTCCAGAAAGTGGGCATAGAGGGAACCTACCTCAACATAATAAAGGCCATATATAACAAACCCACAGCCAACATCATTCTCAATGGTGAAAAACTGAAAGCATTCCCTCTAAGATCAGGAACAAGCCACTATTATTCATCATAGTTTTGGAAGTCCTAGCTATGGCAATCAGAGAAGAAAAAGAATAAAAGGAATACAAAATTGGAAAAGAAGTAAAACTGTCACTGTTTGCAGATGACATGCTACTATACATAGAGAATCCTAAAGATGCCACCAGAAAACTACTAGAGCTAATCAATGAATTTGGTAAAGTTGCAGGATACAAAATTAACGCACAGAAATCCCTTGCATTCCTATACACTGACAACAAAAGATCAGAAAGAGGAATTAAGGAAACATTCCCATTCACCATTGCAACCAAAAGAATAAAACACCTAGGAATAAACCTGCCTAAGGAGGTAAAAGACCTGTACTCAGAAAACTATAAGACACTGATGAAAGAAATCAAAGATGACACAAACAGATGGAGAGATATACCACGTTCTTGGATTGGAAGAATCAATATTGTGAAAATGACTATACTACCCAAAGCAATCTACAGATTCAATGCAATCCCTACCAAATTATCAGTGGCATTTTTTACAGAACTAGAACAAAAAATCTTAAAATTTGTATGGAGACACAAAAGACCCCGAATAGCCAAAGCAGTCTTGAGGGAAAAAAACAGAACTGGAGGAATCAGACTCCCTGACTTTAGACTATACTACAAAGCTACAGTAATCAAGACAATATGGTACTGGCACAAAAAGAGAAATACAGATCAATGGAACAGGATAGTAAGGCCAGAGATAAACCCACACACCTAGGGTCAACTAATCTATGACAAAGGAGGCAAGGATATACAGTGGAGGAAAGACAGTCTCTTCAATAAGTGGTGCTGGGAAAACTGGACAGCTACATGTAAAAGAATGAAATTAGAACACTCCTTAACACCATACACAAAAATAAACTCAAAATGGATTAGAGACCTAAATGTAAGACCGAACACTATAAAACTCGTAGAGGAAAACATAGGAAGAACACTCTTTGACATAAATCACAGCAAGATCTTTTTTGATCCACCTCCTAGAGTAATGGAAATAAAAACAAAAATAAACAAATGGGACCTAATGAAACTTAAAAGCTTTTGCACAGCAAAGGAAACTACAAACAAGACAAAAAGACAACCCTCAGAATGGGAGAAAATATTTGCAAAGAATCAACGGACAAAGGATTAATCTACAAAATAAACAGTTCATGCAGCTCAATATTAAAAAAACAAACAACCCAATCCAAAGATGGGCAGAAGATCTAAATAGACATTTCTCCAAAGAAGACATACAGATGGCCAAGAAGCACAAGAAAAGCTGCTCAGCATCACTAATTATTAGAGAAATGCAAATCAAAACTACAATGAGGGGCTTCCCTGGTGGCGCAGTGGTTGAGAGTCCGCCTGCCGATGCAGGGGACACGGGTTCGTGCCCCGGTCTGGGAAGAGCACACATGCCGCGGAGCGGCTGGGCCCGTGAGTCATGGCCACTAAGCCTGCACGTAAAACTACAATGAGGTATCACCTCACACCAGTTAGAATGGGCATCATCAGAAAACCTACAAACAACAAATGCTGGAGAGGCTGTGGAGAAGAGGGAACCCTCTTGCACTGTTGGTGGGAATGTAAATGGATACAGCCACTATGGAGAACAGTATGGAGGTTCTTTAAAAAACTAAAAATAGAATTACCATATGACCCAGCAATCCCACTACTGGACATATACTCTGAGAAAACCATAATTCAAAAAGACACATGCACCCCAATGTTCACTGCAGCACTATTTACAATATCCAACTCATGGAAGCAACCTAAATGTCCATCAACAGACGAATGGATAAAGATGTGGTACATACATACAATGGAATATTATTCAGCCCCAAAAAGGAATGAAATTGGGTCATTTGTAGAGACGTGGATGGACCTATAGACTGTCATACAGAGTGAAGTAAGTCAGAAAGAGAAAAACAAATATATTAACGCATATATGTGGAACCTAGAAAAATGGTACAGGTGAACCGGTTTGCAGGGCAGAAATAGAGACCCAGATGTAGAGAACAACCTATAGACACCAAGGGGGGAAAGTGGTGGTGGTGGGGTGGTGGTAGGATGAATTGGGAGATTGATTTTGACATATATACACTAATATGTATAAAATGGATAACTAATAAGAACTTGCTGTATAAAAAATTTTTTAAATAAAAAGATACATGCACCCCCATGTTCACTGCAGCATTAACTACAATAGCCAAGATACGGAAACAACTTAAGTGTCCATCGACAGAGGAATGGATAAAGAAACTGTGGCATGCACACACACACGCATGCACACACACAGAGACTCAGGAATATTATTTAGCCATAAAATAGAATGAAAACTTGCCATTTGGGACAACATGGATGGACCTTGAGGGCACTGTGCTAAGTGAAGTAAGTCAGAGGAAGACAAATACTGTATGATCTCTCTTACATGTGAAATCTAAAAAAATAAAAAATAACAACAAAGAAAACAAGCTTATAGATGATACAGAAAACAGATTGGTGGTTGACAGAGGCAGGGAATAGGGGGTGGGAGGAATTTTTTATTGCAATCTAACTATGTTTTTTGATCCAGCATTTATATGTATGTGTATGTGTATCTATATCTGTATAATTCCTGGATTCATTCTTTTATTTATTCATTATAATTTTTTCAGATCTACCTAGGAGGTTCCCAAGAGTGAGCTAAGCACTATATAGTATTGAAAGAGAAGGAACAAGGCTGAATCATACAGTACTGGACTAGGGAAGATGCATGCTAATTAGAAAAAAAGAGAGAGAGAAATCAGGTCCCTTGAGGAAGGACACTATATTACAGTAATAAGTGCATACTACAGTAATTTCCCCAGTCCTTCCCCAAAAAGGAAAACTAAATAAAGCACCTAGATTGGGGAGGGTGTGAAGAAAGTAGAGAGAAAGAAAAGAAACGAGGAGAAAGGGCGCTCTAGCCTAAGGGAGAGCATTAACACTATGTGAATAGTTTGCTGTATCAATGGGAACATTTCCCAAATGTTTCTTAAGATGTTAAGTGTTACAGCTGATGATGATGATGATATGATGATGATGATAGAAGATTCCATGTTGAAATAAGTTGGGAAATATCAAACTTATTTGGTTTGAAAGAAGTTATGTTTACTGCAATTCTTTTTAGAGTCTTTAATATGTTAATGTATTAACATATTAAATGTCCAAAAGAAGAAATGTCCAAAAGAAGAAATACAATATACAGCTTTCCTGAGTTGTTAACTGTTCAGCCCTTCTCTGGGAAGACATCTTGCATAAGTAATATTCCTTAGGGAAATGCTGTTCTAAAGCATGTAGTGGAAGCAAGAAGTGCTGAGCTAAGTACTCAAGATTTCCTGACTGGTGCTCTAAAACCATTTTCCCTTTCTTCATGTAGGGGGAAGAATTTTGGGACTCTTCTGTTAAGATTAACCGAAAAGCCCTGCAACCTTAAGGTTCCACGGAACTGAGTTGCTATGTTCCAGCAAGGGGTAGGAAAGGAGTGTGAAGAATGTGAAGAGTCTAGAAAAGCAGATGGGCACGGAGCCCTCAGGATTCAGCAGAGGCCAGTAGTGGAGACACTGGTCCCAGCTGGAGGACACACAAGCACAGGAAAAATAAGCAAGGTCAGCTGAACAGAGTGGAAGCCAACAGACAAAGCACCACTGTATCTTAGGCCAGTGAAATTCTGGGCAATAGTCAAATTATGAGATGGAGAGATGAGAAAACACGAACAGGTACTGTACAGAAAGACAGGCATGCAGCCAGACCTTAGCAGCAAAGGAGATACGCTGCTCCAAGTCAGAGGCTCCCCTGGACAGAGCAAATCCCTGCGGGGAAATGACCTCATGCTCTGCAGAGGAAAACAACTGGGAGAGCTGGGTGCAACAGAATTTAAGGAACAGTGACAAGAAAACGATCCTGGTCAACTAGACAACTGCCCGACTTATGGATTTTAGGGATTCTAGATGAAGAAAAAGAATCAAGGCAGAAGGAGCTCAGGAGCAGCTCTAAGCATCGTCGTATGAGAATGATCAGAGCTGGGGCTTTAACAGAAGGAATCCAGGAATGAAAGACAGGGGAAAGGGGGAGAGTCTCACTCTCACCACCTCCCCTATCTTCCTCATTTGGTTCTGGGTTGGCAGGGTCTGAGTCAAACTGAGAGACCAAAAAGAAAGAACTAGGAAGAATTCCATAAATCTTTACAGTAGTTACTTTAAAGTCAACTTCCAGGTATTGTAGATGTCCACATGGGAAAACTGCCCTTTAAAAATCATGTGACAGGCCAAGAGTGATCCCACCTAGACAAAGCAGTGAAGGAAAAAGCAATGGACTGTAAGACAGAAAATCCTTATTCTTCTTCTGTCTACAGCACTAGTCATATGATCAGATAACCCTTTTTAAAAAATCTGTCCAATGAAGATACTAATACACATCGTGCCTCCCTCACTGAGTCAGAAGTCCTAAGGAGAAGCGAACTCACACTATACAATGAAAACATAAAGCACTATTATAGCTTCCAAGGACTATTTCTTTTCTTTTTGGAGAATCTTCCATTATATGTTTAATTGTGTTTCAGTTTGTTTTTTAAAAGAAGAGGAATCTGGTATCAGGCTTCATCTGCAATGCTTTTCAACACATTCTGAAAGCAATTTCCAGAAATAAAGAAAAAAGAGAAGACAAATTCAGCCTAGCTGGGTGCCTCAGAAACTACAGTAGAGGCTACCGTACTATGTTTTCTAGGAATTGATTTTAAAAGTTTTCTGCTTCCTGGGGTGTGTTACCAACATACAGAGCCTGTGTTAACTCTGACACTGGTTTCATCAATTCACAGAATCAGTATATTTGAAAGAAAAAGATAAAGGAGACAAGAGACATTTAAATGCAAGCACAGTCAAGAATGTTCAGTTAAATCCTAATTACTCTAGAATGTATTACCTCTCACACATAAATAAGAAGCAGTAAATCACTCGGTTATTAAGAGACCTACCCTGATTCACTCCTTTGACAGCAACAATAAAATAATGGATGCTGATCTGTAGTCTCTTTTCCAGGTTAACATTCCTTTCAGCACATTTTGTGAAAACGATTACGCTTTATTAGATGCTAAAGAATCAACTGCAACTTAAATCGCTTTTACCCTGACCAACAAGGTCATGGTGGAGAGTCCAGATATCACTGCATAAAGCACAAAGGAAAATAAAAGGGAAATGGGTTGCAAGCTCACGGGTTCATCAACCGTAAACGTGCATATAGCAAATGCCATATAACTAGGAACGACATTTTAGGATTGAAGTTTGGAATCATGACACGGTACGGAGGCTTCTTCCACAGATGCTAGGAAACTTGCATGCATACACAATGTGCATAGCCTTTGGAGGACAGCCTGAATGCAGCTGGTACATTCTGAGGCTAAACCTGAGTAAAGTATGCAGGATTCGCTGTTTATAGGATTATTTGGCTTTATGGCTCAGCCTTCTTACGAACCTGCCTTTTCCAGGGGGAAAAAGAAGAAACTTAGATGAAGAAGGAATAGATACTTAACTACCATCAAGCGAGAATATCTTTTCCCTAGGAATTAAACCCTTTTTAGAGAGAAGATTCTGATCAGGAATCAGGAATGGCCATTGGGTCTTCTTCCCTCCAAAATTTTAATATTGCTAAGACGTCAAACCAAAA
The DNA here is from genome assembly GCF_964270905.1 of Leucopleurus acutus. Lineage (NCBI taxonomy): Eukaryota > Metazoa > Chordata > Mammalia > Artiodactyla > Delphinidae > Leucopleurus > Leucopleurus acutus. Next base: position 96,433,733 of record NC_139144.1, on the reverse strand, counting down.
AACCTTTTATACGTGCAATGAACACCATATTTACCTCTCACCCAGCTTCACCAGGCCAACATTTCCCCACATTAGCATTTATCTCTGTGTGTATAGTTTGTAGTATTGTTAAATCATTTGCAAATAAATTGCAGGCTTCATGACCTTTCAATCCTAACTATTTCAGCATGTATCTCCCAAGAACAAGGACATACACGGACATAACCATAACACCACTGTCACTCTCAAGAAATCTCACACTGGCATATAACATCTAATATATCATCCATATTAAAATATCTCTGATATCTTTTACGGCTGACACTGTTTTTCATTTTTCCAGTCCAGGATCTCGTACTGGACTTCATTATGATATTTCTTTAGTTTCCCTTAATCTTGAACAGACTATCTTCTTTTAGATTTCGTGACACTGACATTTTTGAAGAAGCCAAATCAATGGTTGTTTTTAGAATGTCCTACAATTTGGATTTGATTGTTTTCTCATTACTAGAGTCAGTTAGATTAAGACTAATGTTTGGGGCAGAAAACTACGTAGGTGATGTTGTACCCTTCTCAATACATCACATCCGGAGGCAGATAATGTCCATCTGTCCCATGACTGGTGATGCTGTTTGATCACCTGGTTAAGGTGGTGTATGCTAGATCTCCCTACTATTAAGGTACTTTTTCCCTTTGTAATTAAGTAACTTGCGATCGTTTGAGACTGTGTGGATATTTGTTTCTCAACGACCTTTTATCCAATGTGTGTAGCATGCATTGATGATCCCTGTTTGAATTAGTGATTTCATTAGTGATTGCCCAATGGTAATTCTCTAACTCTGTCATATCTTATACATTTACAATTTGGCAATTCTTCTGTAACATAACTGTAGATTCATCATTCTTATTTAATGTATTATAATCCACTAGCATTATTCTTTTTGATGTTCAAACCAGCCCCAAATTGGCCAATAGGGTACCATCAGGCTGCCTCCTATTTTGCGTTGTCTTCATCAGTTTTTGAGTAGTTCTTTGCCTTATTCTTGCCCTACCTCTGAAAGACATCTTTTCACAGAATCCTGTGAAGTTTTATTAGGGAATGGTACTTAGAGACCTAAATCTGGATGCCAGATATGCTCGTTGTTGTTGGGTGTCACTGCCTTTAGGCCCCTTCAGTGGGCAAAGCGAGCGAATGTCTTTCTAGAGTAATTTCATGAGCTCATCTACAAATCAGTAAGAAAATGTTAGACAACCCAATAGAAAAATGGGAAGTTCTGCTCCTCTCTAGGATGTAGAAAGCAACAAAGAACATTGTTCCCACCCTAAAAATGAGGAAAAGCCTGATAATCTACAGAATCATAATTATTCTCAAGCCCATCAGAGAGCTGACAACCTGAATTCCAAAGAGAAGGCCCTCCAAAAGACAGATGGGTCACGAGAAAGGCAGAGCCTTTGGCAGGGCATGAGATAGAGAGGTGGCCACCATGCAAACAGGTGAGATGAAATCGGGTGCTGTCCTAAGTGCGTTACATTTATTAGCTCTTTTAATACTCAAAACAACCATATAAAACAGAAAAATTACTTGTGGGCCAAAGGTAATCAGAGGAACTAAAAATCACGATACAACTATACTGAGAGGTGATACAGAGGACTTCTGATAAGAGGCCAAGAGAGAAGGTCTAAAACTGATAAACCAAAAAGTAGTATTATATACTTAAACTGAATTATACACCTAAAAATGGTTCTGATCGTAAATTTCATGTTTTGTGGGTTTTTTTTTTTTAACCACAATTTTTAAAAGTAGCATCACAAGCATACTAATTAGTGATAACTAGAACAAACAGGTAAAACTATCTTCTCTGGGGGGTTATACTTCACATAGGAAAGGGTAAGAAGAAGAACAGTTGTTTTCCTTACAATCTTATTTGAACTACTACATTTTTTTAAAAGTGTGTATTACTTTGTTAATTTTTTCAAACTCTGATGAAAAGATCTTACCTTGATCTGCAAGACATCAAGTGGAACTGTCTCTCCTTTCACAATGGCAAGTGTAGCATCTGTAATATGTCTAAAAGATAACAAGAAGGAAATGATCATGTTGTGAAAAATAAGCAACATCTCCCCCAACACACACACACACACACACACACACACACACACACACACACACACACACACACAAAACCACACTCCTACCCAGAGAACTAATAGCTGGGTCAAGAAAAAGACAAATTCTTTCAAAATACTCCAAGAAAGCAGAACAAAGGTGTATAAAATAATTACTGAAACAAATCTAGTGGAAGGCTCTGATACAGACTCAAAGAAAAGGCTTTGGCAAAGAGAAGTTTATACAAGGCACCAATCATTTATTTACCTCACATTTATTGAGTCTCTACATTGTGTCTGACTTTTATCACTGGAAAATATGATAAATAAATAATAATACATCTTTCATTCACTGTAAGAGAATGAAAGTCAAGCACTTCAAAAACCATATTCCTTTTTACTCTAATAACCTGAAGGATAGCTAAAGGACAGGATTTGCTGGAGTTATCTTAGCGAAATATAATAAATCCCCAAAATATACACATTAACTCCAATGCTTGGATTACATTCTGGGTTCCCTAGGAAGCAAGTTGAAACTTAAGAAACAGCCTACTTTACTTTCTCATATTTCTCTATCAACATATCTTTATCCCATTTTCCCTCCAATACAGTTGCTATCTGGGAAGTAGGCAGCAGTTTAGAAAATGAGATTCAGTTTAGGAGAAAGCAAGACACATGTTCACCAGTTTAGATTAATTTGATATGAATACATTAATTTCAAAGGAAGTTATTAGAAAGAATCCTAAAGCTTTGTGCTCGCTCTGAGTAGTACCTAGCACATTAAGAGGTTTAAGAAGTGCTTTTGAGAGGCTGACCTTTAAAAAATGTTCCAACTGAAAAATGCCTTTTTCTATTAATTTTTTTTCAAAATTCCTTGGCAGAAGATGGTTAAAATGCAACCTTAAATTTATCATTCTCCAGCAATAATTCAAAGTTCTAAATAAAGCAGCACTGTAGCACGAAACAGCTATTTTTTAGGATTATTTATCTGCAACATTCCAAATTCAAAATTCCTTTTTCTTCTGTAGTAATTATGGTACAACAAATCTCGACAGCAATGCAAAAAGCAAAGCCTTGTTCTTTTAGGTAGCCTCAGGCATCTGCCATGTTAAGAGGTCTACAAAATTATGAACCCAGGGCAGACTGACTTAATTATCTAAGAGCCCTGGGGCATGCTTATAAATTAAGTCTTATAAATCTTTAAATTATAAATAGAAGCAGCAACAACATTAGTTTAACTACAGGGAAAATCAGCTCCTAAAAAACTGAAGGCTATTTAAGACCTTGAGGGCAGCCACACTGCACAGACACTGGCTTTTGGATAGGTGAGGTGTTCTCTAAGGGACATGTCCTACCTCCGCATCACTGGCATATCTGGTAATGCTGGCAAGCAGTTCTAATAATCTATACTGACAGGGGGAAAGACTATCTAAAGTAACCAAGACCCAAACCAGATAGGATTTGTCTCAGGTAAGAAAAAATGTTTGATTCATTGTTTGTCATATTTATAGCCCCTCAGAAATTCTAAACTGGGAAAAAAATATGGCAAACTGAAATGCCACATTAGGCTGCAGGATGATTGGTAAAGAGCTGAACCCTCCCCATCAGACTAAGGCTTGAAGCATGAGAGACATTTTAATAAAGGCCTGATATATGTCTATGCTTATGCCTGGTGTTTGATATATGGAGCAAGGTTTTTATCTAAAAAAAAAAAATTTTAAAGATAAAAGATGACTCCTAAAACTACAATGGCAAAAACAAATCCACAAAACCAGCCTATTCAAAATCCCAAAGCAGACCTGGACAGCCACATGCAAAAGAATGAAATTAGACCACTAGCTTACACCATACACAAAGATTAGCTCAAAATGGATTAAAGAATTGAATGTAATAAGACCTGAAACCATAAAACTTCTAGAGGAAAACATAGAGGGTAAGCTTCTTGACATAAGACTTGGCAATGATTTTTTTTTTTTTTTTTTTTTTTTTTTTGCGGTATGCGGGCCTCTCACTGCTGCGGCCTCCGGACGCGCAGGCCCAGCAGCCATGGCTCACGGGCCCAGCTGCTCCGCGGCATGTGGGATCCTCCCAGACCAGGGCACGAACCTGTGTCCCCCGCATCAGCAGAAGGACTCTCAACCACTGCGCCACCAGGGAAGCCCGGCAATGATTTTTGAATTTAACACCAAAAGCAAAAGCAATAAAGGTAAAAATAAGTAAGTGGGGCTACATGATACTAAAAACCTTCTGTGCAGCAAAGAAAACCATCGATAAAATGAAAAGGCAACCTACTGAATGGGAGAAAATATCTGCAAGTCATATATCTGGTAAGTGGTTAATATACAAAATATATAAAGATCTCATACAACTCAACAGAAAAAAAAATCCACTTGAAAACTGGGTAGATAATTGGAATCGACATTTTTCCAGAGAAGACATACAGATGTCCAACAGGTACATGAAAAGATGCCCAGCATCATTAACAACCAGGGAAATGCAAATCCAAACACAATGAGACATCACCTCACACCTGTTAGAATGGCTATTATCAAAAAGATAAGAAATAACAAGTATTGTAGAGGATGTGGAGAAAAGGGAACCCTCCTGCACTGTTGCTGGGAATGTAAATTGGTGCAGCCACTATGGAAAACAGTATGGAGGTTCCTCAAAGAATTAAAAATGGAACTACCATATGATCCAGCAATTCCACTTCTGGGTATTTATCCGAAGAAAGCAAAAACACTAACTCAAAAGATATATGCACCCATGTTTGTTGTTCAGCATTATTTACAGTAGCTAAGATATGGAAACAAGCTAAGTGTCCATTGACAGATGAATGAATAAAGAAGATGTGATATATATGTGAGATACATATATATATATATATATATATACACATTTGTGTGCACACACACATACACTGGAATACTATTCAGTAATAAAAAAGAATGAAATTTTGCCATCTGCAACAACACTGATGGACTTGGAGGGTATTATACTAAGTGAAGTTAAGTCAGACAGAGAAAGACAAATACTGTATGATATCTTATATGTGGTGGCATCTTTAAAAAAACAAAACAAAACAAGGGACTTCCCTTGTGGCGCAGTGGTTGAGAATCCGCCTGCCAATGCAGGGGACACGGGTTCGAGCCCTGGTCCGAGAAGATCCCATATGCCACAGAGCGACTAAGCCCGTGCGCCACAACTGCTGAGCCTGCGCTCTAGAGCCTGCGAGCCACAACTACTGAAGCCAGTGCGCCACAACTACTGAAGCCTGCACTCTCGAGCTCGCGAGCCACAACTACTGAAGCCCACACGCCACAAATACTGAAGCCTGTGCGCTAGAGCCCGTGCTCCACAACAAAAAGCCACTGTAACGAGAAGCCCGTGCACCGCGAGGAAGAGTAGCCCCCCGTCGCAGCAACTAGAGAAAGCCTGCATGCAGCAACGAAGACCCAATGCAGCCAAAAAATAAATTAAATTAAATTAAAATTTTAAAAAATCAAGTTCATAGATGATACAGAGAACAGATTGATGGTTGTCAGAGGTGGGGTGTGGGAGGTTGGTAAAAAGGGCGAAGGGAGTCAAGTTATAAAATAAGTCAGTCATCGAAACAAAGACCCAACACAGCCAAAAATAAATAAATAAATTTATAAAAAAAAAAAGTCAGTCATGGGGATGGAACGTATAGCATGGCAACTAACGTTAATAATACTGTATTACATGTCTGAAAGTTTTTAAGAGAGTATATCTTAAAAGTTCTCATCACAAGGAAAAACAATTCTGTAACTATTGAATGGTGACAGATGTTAACTATAATTATTGTGGTGGCATATAAATATCAAATCATCATGTTATACACCTGAAACTAATATGTTTTATGTCAACTATACCTCAATCTAAAATAAAAATCCCAAAGCAGAAAAAAAAATCCAAAACAGAAAATCACCTGAGTATTATTATTATAATTATACACCTGAGTATTATTATTATAACAAGAAATGTCTTGAGAAGATTTCAATTCATTCATTCAACAAATATTTTTATTGACCTCCCCCAATGTATCACAAAGCTTACATTAAAGATCAGGCAACTGACAATGAGAACCTGCCTGAAAATGATTTGTCCAAGATTATATTTTTAATCATTGTCAAAGCCATGACTCAAATTCAAGATGCCCATCTTCCTGAAAGACTAAATCTTTGTTTACATAATGCTTTTGAAAGAAAAGAGCAATCATAGCAACTTGCCTGACTCCTGAGGACACTGTTAGACTCACAACAATTTAATTTAATGTCAGGGTTGCACTACTTCCTCTGTCTACTTTATCCACACTGCCTTCCACTTTTGGCATTCCCTAAAGGACGTAACTATATTTGGTTGTTTTAGCTACTTATATTATCAAGGTAATGGAGCCAAGGCTGCTGCTGGCCCAGTCTCCGCAGGGAACTTGCTATTTGTCATCATACATACTTAAAGCAAACAAATGATCACTGCAAGTATGTCTTCACCAGAGAATCTTACAACACAAAAGCACACAAACAGTATGCTTGGATCAGCGAAGCTACCTTCATAAGTGTCAGAAGGACATCAGTATTCATCTCCATACCTGACCTGAGGACTTAACATGAGATCACCAGGGTCCCGCAACCCAACAGAGAAACTTCCCATTCAACCCAACGCTTGAACTCTGATCTCTTCCTCTTAATGATCTGAAGTTTCAGGCTATCAAAACTCAAAAAGAAAATTATATCACACATGTGAATTCTCCATTCCCAGGCTCGCTTACCCACAAATGCTACCATCCCACATTGACAACCTACTGGACTTTGTTTCCACTTTCGGCAAAGAGTGTCTGACTCAAACTACTGGTCTGGCCCAGTGGGATAAATCCAATGGGAATCTTACTGAAGGTAGCCTGGCGAGGAAGAAAACAAGAGCAAAGTTTTATTGTTATGGTCAGAAAATGAGGTTGAACAGAGAGGCACAGGTGTGTCCACTACGACAAAGTAACTGACCCTGGGCCTGCCTCCCAGCCTTCCTTCCCACACCCCTAGACAAGCAACCAGGTAATACTGAGGAAGCAGGTTCTAGAACAAGGCAGTTCATGAAAACAACATACCTTCAAATTTGGAAGGAATATTTGGGTGCTCACTAATGGCAACCGGTTGAAAGAAATTTGGTTAAGAAAATGAGGGTCTTAGATATTAGATAAATGCATGATTGTGACAGTCTGTATTATGTTGCCACACTATTTGACAAAGTTGCAGATAGAATTCAACTAAAAATGTCTAACATTTGTACAGTGACTGAGGACAGGTGAAAATGCCTTATAAACTACCTCAAGTATAAACAAGGCTAAGAGAATAAGCAAGGTCAAGTAGCAGAAGAATGGCATAGTAGAGGACTTAATTAAAGGCCACAAATAAACAGATACCGTAAGGTTCCTAAAGACTGTTTTGAGCTCAGTCTACTATTACTAAAGGGACTGGGAAGGATCTTCTTTCTTGTTGTTACTTATAAAATATTTTATCACACTTTTCTACAATAATTTAAAGTAATCTCACGAATACCCATGTACCCAAGACCCAGATTTAACAAATATTACATTTTACCATATTTGCTTCAGAGTTTTAAGAAATAAAGTGATGCAGATACAACTCAAGTCCCTTCTCATCCTACTCCCCTTTCCCTTCCCAGAGGAAGCCTTTATCGTGAGGTGGGTGTGATTCCTTTCCATTCACATTGTTACCCTTTTACTACATAGTTTAGGCAGGCATCTATTAAGAGTATCTTTGTTTTCTGAATTTTAAAAATTTATAGAAATGCATAAAATACTTTGGCAACCTGCCTTCTTTTATTGAATATTTTTTAGATTTACCACGTAGATATTTATAAACCTAGTTCATTCATTTTAACTGTTGTATGGCTCCCAATATATGAATATACCACAATTTATTAATGAAGGAATCCTTTGAAGAAAAGATTCTATAGGGAAATTTTATATTTTAAACAACTCTTGGCAAAAGCCATTGGATACCCTGGATCCCCAAAGCAGAAAAGTCCACCATGAGTTAATAAAAGTGTTCTATGACATAGGCAGAAGTACTTTATTTTCTAAAGTCTGAGGAAGCACAACTTGTGCCCATCTTAAAATATAAAAAGGGGAGAAAGGGTAAAAGAAAGAAATAAAGAGAGATTAAAACAGGAAAGTAAAGTCAAAATGCAATGATTCTTATTTTAAAGCTCACCTCATCTGCTCTTCGAAGAACTCCAGTTATAACCTACAAATGTTTTAAAAAAATTATTATGAACAACTTGTATTTCCTTTATCATAAAAGAACTGGATTCAATTTTCATGGACCACAAACTTGTTCCTGTTTTCTTCCTAGAAACTATGTCAAAAGATGTATTGGCTCTTAAAGCACAAACTATTCTCCAGTAAGATCAGAGCTAGATTAGATTTTATTCTCCACCTAGGATCAATAGTACTATAAAGGCTAAGATAAAATAATTATAAAACTTCCACATTATATTAGTAAAATTACATTTTGAGTTCTATAAGATGGGTATAAATGTGATGTACACATCAATTATACTAAAGATACTAGTTTCCTACTATGAAGTACACATATCGGGAAGAAAACAGCACTTTGCTACACTCAGAGAGAAGCCTGCTCTCAATAAATGTTTCTTACTGATGAATATGAAGACAAGGGAGACTGTATTCCCTCTATAAAAAGACATTTTTAATTTGAATTTTTACTTAATTTATTTTTTATTTTTAAACTATAATACCCATGGTCTTGTAAAAACTGTGAAAAATACCTGAAGAAAAAATACTTCCTCATAAACCCACCAGGCATCATTAGTCAGTTGTTTATATTTTGCTATATTTCCCTCCAATTCTTTTTTTTAACCAGGGCATATTCTGATGACTAGATTATACCAGATACACAATTTGGTTTCTTTCTTAAAAACATTTTGTGAAGTCAAGGCAAAAGCCAATCTTCTCCCGCATCTCCCGCCTCACTGAGTTTCGGGATTAAATGGGGCTGTCGTGAGTTCCACTTCATTACTTTGTTGGCATGCTATCCGTATTCTTCACACGTCATTAAAAATCCATAAACACAATTACAAGATCATTAGCACAGCCTTTTTAAAAGAAGTTTACTAAGGCTTACATGATTGCTAACTCAAACACAGGACAGTGCCCTGTCCGCTGTTATAGCTCCTGGTCCCTGAACACCAATGAAACCACCAAAATAGAGGCAAAGGACAATGAGAAACGAGGTATGGATGTGACTTATGGTACACAGGATGGGGTGACTGAGTGGGAGGGGCACCTGCACTGGGCCCTTTAGGGGTTTCCAATACATAATGTAGGTTCTAGTCTATTGCCCTGGTAAAGAAGAGCATTTCCAGGGCAATATACTTACTGTCCTTATTGGACCAAAGCAAGCATTAAGGAAATGGAATTGCAGAACAAAAGCAACGCATACGTCGGAACATGTAGACCTCTGCCTCTAAATGTACCATTAGGAGATAACATTACATGGGATGGAAATGAAGTGAGAATGGACAGATGAATTTTTTAAAAAGGCAATTGTTATTTAAGTTTATTTTATAAGAAACCTTCCCATAATTGAAACAGTGATTCCCTAACAAACAGGGCTACTTCATAAGAGTCTTCAAAATATAAAAAGCGTTTCACACCCAGCACCATTTTGTACCCTGTTTTATTCCATTTTATCCGACTTAAATCTGATAAAACAAAAACCCTTCTATGTGCTGGGTATAGAATTTATACGAAGCAATGAAATAAAAGTGCATGAGAAAAATGTAATGCTATACTTGTTTCAGAGAGAAACAATCCTAAAAAGAATGGATTACAAAGAAATAATTTCCTTAAATTATAACCACTTTACGCCACTGCTCCAAGACCTAATTTCTATTTTCCTCCCTTTCAAAATGGTTTCAAAGAGAAGAGCGGCCACACCTCCTGCAAAGTCCCATCTCCTCCAGCAACAATGATCACATCTGTGTTTTCCAGCAGTTCCAGGAGCTTCTTGGCTTGGCCCTCATAATCTGTCTGCAATACAAAGGAAGCCTTTGGTAAATTTATCATCCTAGAGCCACAGGCCCAAAGGTCTAAAAATATGGGATATTTTCTTTAAAGTTTCACACTGAACCTTTTCTTAAATTCTACATAATTGATATACATGAGAAACTAAACAGCTATCAAAGCAACTATGTATGGTTTTTATAGTTTTATATTTTTAGAGTTGGAAGGGACCTCAGAAACCATCTAGGCGGCTCCTTACTTTAAAAATAAAACTCCAACCTAGTGATTTGTCTCGGTTATACAGTCAGCTAGTCAGAGGAATCATTTCTAGTCCAGTGCACGTTCTATTATTACATCATTTACCCAGTGACTTTCATCTGCAAGCAGAAAGTCAAGTGTATGTGCAAATAAGGAGAAACAGATGTAATAAAAAGAGCACAGATTTGAGAGCCCAGGAGACACAGATTAAATCCCAACTCTGCTACTTTTTAGCTGAGTGGCCTTAAACTCTCAGGATCTTAATTTCCTTATCAATGAAATCATGTGTACTGGAGGAAGGGAAAAGCGCTTCTTCCTAATACTGTTGGAAAGCAGTATGAAAAGCGACTAGCAAGGTAACTGTTCTTAACTGGCACTGTACTACATAAATGGTTACTGTGGTTTTGCTATGATTGTACATAAAGAAATATAGGTATGGCTCAAAGCAGTCACAAAATGGTGACTAAATGGTCTGTAAGCCTCACCATTTGTATTGAGGATACCTCATTTCAGATACATATGTAGACTTAAATGAATGATCTAAGCCACCACCTCTAAAAGCAAACACTGAATTTTAACAAATGTAATGCAACTAATACTGAAATAAGGAAACACTCTCTCCTGTTGACACTTTACTAGACACACTAATAGGCAAAAATTAAAGATTTGGATGTCAGATGGGCTAAAGCACCTGCGCCACTAAGTCACAGTCAACACACGAAAAACAAAGTCCTACACTAACACCATCTAATCTTATGATGAATGGTTCTGCTTTTATCCTGAAAAATGAAATGACTGGCTTTGCAGTTATATATTTGTAAATATTTCTCTTTTTTTTTTTTGTCTCACAGTTATCAGTTTATTAGAAACGATTCAGATGAACAGACAAATGAAGAGGTACATGGGGCAAGGTGTGTGGGGGAGCAGTGTGGAGTCTCCAGGCCCTCTCTGGGCGCACCACCTCTCCCCAGATCTCCACAGGTTTACCAGCCCAGAAGCTCTCCAAACCCTGTCCTTCTGAGTTTTTGTGTCGGTTTCATTACATACCCATGGTTGATTAAATCACTGCCCTCTGGTGACTGAGCTCAATCAATCCAAATATTTCACTTTTTTAAAAAAGAATATAGGGACTTCCCTGGTGGCACAGTGGTTAGGAATCTGCCTGCCAATGCAGGGGACACGGGTTCAAGCCCTGGTCCAGGAAGATCCCACAGGCCGCGGAGCAACTAAGCCCGTGCGCCACAACTACTGAGCCCACATGCCACAACTACTGAAGCCCGCACGCCTAGAGTCCGTGCTCCGCAGCAAGAGAAGCCCGTGCACCACAACGGAGAGTAGCCCCCGCTCGCCTCAACTAGAGAAAGCCCGTACACAGCAATGAAGACCCAACGCAGCCAAAAATAAATAAATATTTTTTTAAAAAGAGAGAATATATGTTGATCCTGATTAAAAGGATGCTTTGTGAACACCCCGAAATAGGTGATCACTGGGAATCTGCATGGGTTCACCGAGAACAAGGCATTTCAGAGTATCCTCATCTTTGACAGATTACTAGATCAGAAGATCAGGAAATCCAGACAGACATTCTACTGGGTCTTCAGCAAGGCACCTGGCAAGTTATTTGATAATATCCTTGGGGACAAGGCGGAGATAGGTGGGAACAATACAGTAGAATACAACTGGGTGAACTGATTACCAATTGAATGTCTACGTTCAAAGTAAGATGCTCAGTGGAGGGACATCAAATTGTAGGTAGATTCCTGGTGACATTTCTTTAGGGCTCTCCATTCAGCCTTTTCCTACACAACACTTTATCAACAACAGAGAGGAAAGGTAACTGACTGAATGCGTAAACGATACAAACCTGACAACCCTGCCCCTCCTAACTTCTTCAACCTCATCCTTTCTCCTGTCTCCCCTTGCTCATTCTCCTCCAACTACATTTGCCTCTCACTCTTCCTCAAGCCCCAAGTACACTCCTCCGCAGAGCCTCCGAATGTGCAGTGCGTTCGGCCTGGATGCTTTCCCCAACCTACCAGCATGACTCACTCACTTCCCCCACGTCTCTTCCAAAGGTCGTCTTGCCAGACTGGCCTCCTTGGCCTCCTGAACTAAACGAACACCGCCAGACTCTTGGTCTCCTTACCCTGCTTGATTTTTCTTCTTGGCTCTCATCACCATCTGACAAATCATATGTTTATTTGTATATGTGTTTTATCTGTATCCCTCCTTTTCGCACTTTGAGTGGAAGCTCTTTGAGGACAGAGAGGGAAAACTTGTTTTGTTCAGACTGTATCCTCAACAGGTAGAACAGAGCTTACTCTGTAGTAGGTACTCAAATATTTGCAAGACAAATTGATAAATATGAATAAGTACATGAATGAAAGAACCAAAATTCAAAAAGATATTGACAGATTTAACAGGCCATAATTTAAAAGATTACATTAATAGGGATGACACATTTGAGGCTCTGATCTTAAGAGGAAAATTCCAAATGCAACAAAGAGAAAGGATAAAGAGTGGCCTGATGATGCAGAAAACGTGAACCTTATACCTTTCACAAAAATTAACTGAAAATGGATCATAGACCTAAATGTCAAATAAAAAACTATAAAGCTTCTAGAAAATCACACAGTACAGGATGTAGGTGATCCTGGGTTTGTTGATGAGTTTTTAGATAAATCACCAAAAGCAAGAGCCACAAAAGAAAAAACCTGATAAGCTGGACTTCTTTAAAATTAAAAACTTCTGCTCCGTGAAAATACTGTTAAGAGAACGAAAACAAACACAGCTTTAAAAGACAGTATAAGAGAAAATATTTTTGAAACACATATCTGATAAAGAACTTGTGTTCAAAGAAGTCTAAAGCTCAACAGTAAGAGAACAAACAAGAAACAACTCAATTAAAATAGCAAAGATTTGAACAGACACCTCATTGAAGAAGATATACAGATGGAAAATAAACCAATGAAAAAATGCTCAATGGTATATGTCATTAGGGAACTGCAAATTGAGACAATGAGAAACTACTGTATACCTATCAGAACAGCTAAAACCCTGAACACTGAGAACACCAAATACTGATGAGGATGTGGAGCAACAGAAAATCCCCTTAATTGCTAGTGGGAATGCAAAACGGTACAGCCACTTGTGGAAAGCAGTCTGCCAGTTTCTTACAAAGCTAAGCATACCATGTAACACAGCCACTGCACTCCTAGGTATTTACCCAAATGAGCTGAAAAATTATGTCCACACAAAAACATGCACACAAATGTTGATGGCAGCTTTATTCATAAGTGCAAAACTGGAAGCAATCAAGATGTCCTTCAATAGGTAAGTGGATAAACAAACTGTTGTACATCTACATGATGGAATATTATTCAGTGAGAAAAGGAAATAAATAAGCTATCAAGTCATGAAAAGACAAGCCACTGAGGAGCCCAGGTGAGACCAACACAAGAACAGCTCTGAACACGGATTGTTGACCAACAGAATTGTAAGCAGAAAAACTGTTGTCAAGGCGGTTTGTTATGTAGCAATAGATAACTGGTAGAGAAATAAATCTAAATACATTAACAATTACAATAAATGTTAATGGATTATATGGTCCAGTCAAAAGGCACACACACAAAAAGCATTGGATCTTTAAAATATCCTGTTTTCATGCCTTTACCAATGATGCATTAAAATATAAGGCTACAAAATGGCTTAAGTAAAGATAAGTAAAAATTATACCAGGTAAAAACTAATCAAAGCAAGCTAGTATGGTTACTAACAATACTAAATAAAATAGACTACAGTAAAAGACAGCATTAGTGCTAAAGAGAGTCACTCTAGGACAGTGTCAACATGCAAGAAAAATGAAATAATTTGAAATGTGAATGCATCTACTGACAGTCTCAAAATATAAAAAAGCAAAAGTGGATAAAACTACATAGAGAAACAGACAAATCTATCTAGTGTGATATTTCTAACACTTCTTTCTGAATAATCGATAGTTCAACCAGAAGAAAAAAATCAGTAAGGACATGTAAGATTTGAGCCACACAACTAACAGACTTGACTGAATGGACAGATATAGAACATGGCACCCAATAACTGATACATATTCTTTTTAGGCCTACATAAAACATTTATGAAAACAAACCACATGCTAGGCCATAAAACAAATCTCAATAAACTTAAAATACTGGAATTATATAGACTACATTCTTTGACCATAACACAATTAAATCAGAAACCATTAACAAAAAGATGTGGGAAAACTTCAGATTTGAAAATTTTAAAACATGCTAAATAACTCACAGGTCAAACAAAAATCATGATGAAAATTAGAAAACATTTAGAAATGAATGATAATGAAAATATTATATACCAAAACTCCTAGGATGCAGCTGAAGCAGTAAAGTTTATAGCTTTCTAAGAAAACACCAGGAGAGAAGGGTGAAAATTAATGAAATAAGCATCCAAGTTAAAATGTCAAAAAGAACAGCAGAAAAAAAGCCAAAGAAAGTAGAATGAAGGAAACAATAAAGACAGACCAGAAGTTAATGAAAGAAACATAGATGAAAGGATCAACAAGCCAAGAAATGGTTCTCGGCAAAAAGGATTAATTAAATTGACGCATCTCTCACATGACTGGCAGGCAAAAAAAAAAAAAAAAAGCACAAATAAACAATAAAACAATACTGAGCAAGAAAATGATATATCTCAGATGTCACAGAAATTTAAAAGTTAAAAAGAAGATATTATGAACAACTTGATGCCTAGTAATTTGAAAACTTAGATGAAATTCACAAATTCCTTTAAAAAATTTACCTTACTAAAATTAATTCAAGAAGAAACAGAACTTCCTGATGTACTTCTACAGCCATTAAGGAAAGTTAATATACAAAAAAATTTCCCTTCAAAGAAAGCTCCAGGCCCAGATGGTTCTCCTTGTGAGTTCAACCAAACACTCCAGGAACAAACAAATATTGGTCTTAAATAACCATTCTCAGATCTCTCATACGTAGAGTCTGCAATATGCATTACAGGTCCTGAAATTAATGTCAGTTTTCTTCCCCACTCTCCCATCCCTGGAGGCAGACAACTAGAAGACCACACCTTGGACAAGCTGGAGAGGAGAGTTCATCAACATTGCATGGTCAACTGGACTAAATGACCGTTCAATCTCTATGATTTAATGAAAGTGTGTAATATTAAAAATTGGTATACCATAGATTTACAAACATAGTAACAGCGACTTTCACCAAGTACACACACCTATGTACATACCACACACATAGCACTTAAAGTCAAGAAAGTGGAGTCTTGAGGCATCTTCTAAAACAGCACAATTCCCTCTCATTTATTTTTGTCCCCATTTCTTCTTACCCAAATCTCGAAAATTCTAAAGCTTTACCACTTAAAATTCCTCACCTGAAATAATTCCTCACCAGAAAGAAAATGTTTACCTGTCTGCAGAACTACCAAGAAATTAATTACTCAAACTTGAAATTTCTTTTTAATAGTCAGAAAAAGAATTCTTACAGCTGTAACAACTTTCATCTTCCAAGAGACAATAGTTCCACATCCTATCTGTCAGATGAAAGGAGCCAAGTTCATGGCCCCATTTAATCCTGTTCTGAAAGTGAAAAGCTGACCGTGGTTGGAAAAAACAATATTATCTTATTAATTATCAGAAGAAGAACACAACGTTGACTTCTCTGTTCTTATCTTCTAAGTGATAAGTGAAGAGGATATGTTACAAGGAGGGGTAGCTTGGATAAAATCAACATTCTAGAGCAGTTCTCACCTTAACGATAGTCACATCCATGCCAGATAAGTGTAAAATCGGGGCAGCATTTTTTTCAAATAGAGTCCTGGCTTTGCTGTAGACAAAGGAAAAAAACACAAATATTTTAACACAAGTTCTCAAGAGGAAATATAAAAAGCCCAACCACCTTCTCTAGAAGAGAACGAGAAATAGCGTAGAGAACACGTTTCCTCTATTTGTTCAAGGACAGGAAGGCTAGTGAAGAGTAATGAGTTTCTCTGGATATAAACGTGGACTCTTTCACTCTGGGGCCTCCAAGATTTTGCCCCTCGTCTAATACAATAAGCTCTCACCCATGTGGGATGCTTACAGTGCACAGTCTAGTTCCTCTAGAGGAAGTGTGTACACTGGATACGGCTCCACTCAGGCAACAATGTCTGATTCACTCAACAAGCATTTACTGAGCCTCTACTGTGTGCTAGACACATCTAGGAACTGGGCAAACAACAGGACAAGGCAGACAAAAATACATGTAACTGAGGTATAATGTAATAAGCCCTCACGGAACTTATTTACATTCCAGTGGCTGACTGAGAATGTACTAGAAATCAAGGGATACAGAAGCTGCAAAAAAGTCCCCAATTGCAGAGTCTCAGAGTTGAATAAATGTTAAAACATACCAATCAGCTGACTTGTCTTTTACCCAAATATTTTCAACTATCACATCACAAAACAAAAACAAAACAATCAACACCAAACATCTAACTTTTACATCCACATTTACTCAGTCCTCTTTCAGAAAGATTATTATTTTTTATCAGTGATGCATGCTTCAACTTTCTTAAGAATATTTTATACTAGAAACAGACACAAAGGTAGTGAATGAGGAACATGTAGAGTTATGCACAGACCAACTTCAACATTCTTTAAACTAAAAAGAAATAGCTATCAAATGGAACACAGAACATAAAACATTTCTGATTATGAATTAAAATAGAAACTGAGAAGCTTGAGCAAATTTTTACAAGAACCAAAAAAATACCTTGAACCAAGGGCACACCTGAGCACGTAATAAGCAAATTAAACAAACACATCCTCCCTCTCCTACAGCTCTGAATGCTTGTAAGAATGAACATGAAAGGCTAAATGGAAATTTCTCCTTTCCAGATCACCATTTCTGGGCTTAACCCAACAATAAAAGGCAAGCTAGTGATACTGTAAACATTTCTCCTTGCAGGGTTGCTTTCATTTCTGGGTTGATAAGAAAGGGTCAGGTGGAAGTGGATTAGATCTATCTCTGAGAAGCAAAACTCTGGTGAAGTCTCCATCAGATGTATTAATCACTTACAACACATCTATAAGCTCCTCTGAGTTAGTTTAAGAAATAAGATTTGGGCTTCTCTGGTGGTGCAGTGGTTAAGAATCCGCCTGCCAATGTAGGCGACACGGGTTCGAGCCCTGGTCTGGGAAGATCCCACATGCTGTGGAGCAACTAAGCCCGTGCACCACAAGTACTGAGCCTGCACTCTACAGCCTGCAAGCCACAACTACTGAAGCCCGCGCGCCTAAAGCCTGTGCTGCACAACACAAGAAGCCACCCCAATGAGAAGCCCATGCACTGAAATGAAGAGTAGCCCCCGCTCGCCGCAACCAGAGAAATCCCGCACGCAGCAACGAAGACCCAACTCAGCCATAAATAATAAGTTAATTAATTAATTTTAAAAAAACAAATAAGATTTGTAGAAGTAAAATGAGGTGTCACCTCACACCAGTCAGAATGGCCATCCTCAAAAAGTCTACAAAGAATAAATGCTAGAGAGGGTGTGGAGAAAAAGGAACCCTCCTACACTGTTGGTAGGAATGTAAATTGGTACAGCCACTATGGAGAACAGTATGGAGGTTCCTTAAAAAACTAAAACTAGAAGTACCATATGATCCAGCAATCCCACTCCTGGGCACATATCCAGAAAATATGAAAACTCTAATTCGAAAAGATACATGCACCCCAGTGTTCATAGCAGCACTATTTACAATAGCCAAGACATGGAAGCAACCTAAGTGTCCATCAACAGATGAATGGATAAAGTGTGTGTGTGTGTGTGTGTGTGTGTGTGTGTGTGTTTCTGTGTGTAGAATATATTATATACATTATATATAAAGGAATATTACTCAGCCATAAAAAGAATGAAATATTGTCATTTGCAGCAATATGGATGGACCTAGAGATTATCATACTAAGTGAAGTAAGACAGAAAGAGAAAGACAAATATTATATGATATTACTTATATGTGGAATCTAAAAAATAATACAAATGAATTTATTTAAAAATAGAAACAGACTCACAGACATAGAAAACAGTTATGGCTACCAAAGGGGGAAGGGATAAAGTAGGAGTATGGGATTAACAGATACACACTACTATATATAAAATAAACAATAAGAATTTACTGTATAGCATAGGGAACTATATTCAATAACTTATAATAACCTACAATGGAAAAGGATCTGAAAAAAATATATGTATGTATATATAACAATCATTTTGCTGTATACCTCAAACTAACACAAGACTGTAAATCAACTATACTTCAATTAAAAAAAAGAAAGAAAGAAAAAAGATTTGAACATTTGGGCCTTTATTCACATCTTTGTGATGCCACAGGTACAGAAAATCTCTAAAGTGGAAGTGAAGGCATTTTTTTTCCTTCTAATGTTCCATATAAAAGATTGAAAAGCAAGTGTTACCAGTAATAAATGTATTATTTATTATATAATTAAGGGTGAGATAGCACCAGAGTTAAATAAAACTTTCTATACCTCTAGCAATTTGCAGGTTCACACGCACACACAAAATAATTACTCCTTAATGTATCATTTATTAATGCAAAACAGTTATTTCCTAAAGCTCTAATGTAGTTTTAAACCAGTACTACATAATGAAATAGCTACATGATAAATTATAAATTATGTGTCAGGTCAGAGTCAAGATGACAAAAATAGTACAGTTAAACAGTGAAAGCTTTAAAAAAAGATGCTGGAGAGTTTCAAAGTGGCTGCTTCCTAGAAGCTTGCAGGGATTGATTCACCTTGTTAAAGGGGACCACGACTTTAGAAAAGAAACACTTTCCTTACCCTAGCCTGCAGGTAAAGGTATTACACTTTTCAACAAGAACCTACCTTTAAAAACGCAAATACACTTACGTGTAAAAGTGTAAACGGAACCTAAAACTTCTCTAAAAGAAAAGTTTATTCATTTTTTAAAAATGCAAATATCTCAAGTAGGAACTCAAAATGACTGATTATAGCTTAAACAAACTACCATATATTTCAAGAGAATTAGCAAGTTACTAACTTACTAGATCTCTAGAGGAACAGGACCTGGAGCAGTTACAACAACGGAGGCAAAAGGAGAGATCCCAGGGTGGGAAAGCCAAGTAGAGAACCTTCTGACCCAGCCTACAGGTCAGTAATACCAAGAACAGCAGCTTATATTTCTTTTATCAGGTGCTAACTATGAAATGGAAAGAATGCTGAATACCTTACAGGCATTACCTCATTTAATCCTAAAGAATTACATGGTAATTTTTATAAGGCATGTGCTATTACTTTTCACACTTTACAGATGAGTAAATTGAGGATTTAAGAAGTTAAGCAACACCGACCGTATCACAGAGCAGAGAAGAGTATACAGAGGATACACCCAGTTCCCTGCTAGCTTCTCCCACAGGCCACCAGTGACTAGTTATCTTGGGTATTTTGATTGTGTTGTGTTAGAACCTTTGTTGATATTTTTGTTCAGCGCTGGTTTTAAACAAGAATGAACAAGAGGCCTTATGACTGGTACGTTTATGGGGGCGGGAAGTGGTTCCAACAAAGGTGGGCAAATATGATTCAATTAGGTAGAGTAATGGAGCCGATTTAGACAACCTGTAGGTAAATATCTTAAACTGTTGAATTCAAAAGAAATAAGGCGTGACTAGCCCTCACATCAGTGAAGCCACACACACTACCTCCCAAGAAATGACTAGAGAAACTTATTTCAGAGTCCCTGCGTTTCTCTCAAATGTTAACCTCACCACTTAGAAGCTACTCCCAACTATGCTTTTTGTTGTTGTTCTTATTATCTTAATGTCATTTGACTTCGAACTTAGAGAATTCAATCTAATACATACTTATTAATTTTTCCTCAGTCAGGACAAAAAGAATTGTTCTGGCCGTTAGATAGAATGTATCACTTTTTTCTCCCCCTCAACCCTTTAATTCTTACTATTTTTAAAAAATAATTTTAAATTTTAAATGATTTCTTCTATAAGCCACCAAAAGTATTATTTACCTTTCCAACTGAAAGAGTTGTACCTAACTAGCAATGTAAAAAAAAAAAGTTTTTATTTTGCTTACGGTACTTTTGAAAAATTAATAGACTATTTTTTAGAGCAGTTGTTAGGTTCACAGTAAAAATGAGTGGACAATACAGAGAGTTCTCACATACCCCCTGCTCCCCTACACACATGCACACACACACGCACACACACACACAAAAAAAACCTCCCTCACTTTCAATATCCTGCACCAGTGTGGTACATTTGTTACAATAAATGAACATGGACACATGACTGTCAACCAAGGTCCCAACTATTCTTCACATCTTAATTCTCAGAGTTGCCTCACATGACCCCTTGAGGCCAACCAGACCAGTTTACAGACTTTCCTGTGACACAGCAAAGGACATTAGTCGGCACTCCTGTCTGTAGGCCCCCGCCCCATGGGCCATTTCGTCAGTCGGGAACACTGAGTGTTCTCCCTTGACTGACCTCCAAGACCTAACTCTACATTCACCACTTTGAGAAAGAATGTTTCTGACCTCACAAGGCCACAGTGCTTTCGGCAATCTCTGAACATCCTGTAACAGAGATGGACTCATAATTTACATCACAGCAGCAGAAGTTGTTCCCAAGGGGGCTACCACCAAGCAGATAAGACTGATTTGAGAGTGTTAATTCTGGAATAATTATTAAACTTCAATTAGACCAGTTAGCTGGGCATCAGTTAGCTTTACAGTTATATCTGATTAACCGTGATTTCTACATTACAATTGAATCTTATTGCTACAAGGGTACTGAACCTAGTAGCTCCAATTCCACACAATCCAACCAGCTGCCTAGTATTCTGTGACTCTTTTCCCCTTAGAAAAACCAAATCTATAACAAGTCACAAACTGAACTACCCTTTGCAAGCGGCAGGATTGAGAAAGACGGTTGCCTTCTTCACTTGTGCATTGGGAGGAATAAGTTGACTGCCAAACACCTAAAAAGGAACAAAGAAAAGTTTTCAGTAAATGTCCTTCTATTCAGTTAGTAAGCACAGATATTCTTTCATTCCAGAAGAATTTACTACTGGCAGATACGGTGTCTACCCTGGGGAAACAAATGTTCTTTCCGGATTTCATGTTGACAACCCCACCATAAACAACAACAATAAAAGTGTACCTTTATTTAATGAAAATAAGCTGAATTTTATATTGTAATAAAACGCCCTGCTTCATTCACCTACTAAAGGTAAGTAACTTTTCTTTTCTCTGTAAGATATGACTAGGTTTATTACAACCGGTAAGTCCGTAGTCTGTCACAAGGGAAGTTTAATTTGTCTTCAGTTTTCAGAATATAACCTTTTTCTCTTTTAACTTATTACTAAAGCTCATTCATGAAGAATCTTCATGTTACCAGTTAATCTTCGTATCTTTATACACATAAAAAATAAATCTAATACTCTATTTGCCTCCTTTCTTTGCAACCTTGATAAGTAGCATCAACTGGTACAGGAAAAGAAATGTAATTAATATTTACTAAGCACCTAGTATTTGCCACTTCCACACGTATTAATTCTTAGTTCTTAGAAACCAAGGAGGTATTAAATATTCCCATGTTTATAGATGAGAAAGCCAAGATTCAGAAAGATTAAGTCAGTCAAAGTCAAAGTGTTAATAAATTACAAGCCTAGAATTTATATGAATCTAACTCCAAACTTCTACTCTATCAGCTCTAAAGAGCTAATAAATGATGAGGCAGAGTTACGACACCCAGAGGACTAGATGCGAGGAGTGAAAATGGGAAGTAACGGGAGGAGAAGGTGGTCAATAAAAGGAATGAGAATAGGAAAACCCCGAAGAGGGCAAAATTGCGAGTCTTAGATTGTGGGAAGTAGGTCTGGGCCAAGGAGGTAGAATTAAGTACAGAAGCACAAAGTAAATATAGGAGAAAAATGGAAGTTACACCAAGATTTTTATTAAGTAACTGACCCCAACTCTACCGCCTCCCTGACAGCCCACTGGAGATCCTTTGTCACCATTGTCTATTTCTTGCTTTAAAAAAAATAAACTTCTATTTCTGAATACTTCAGAAAGACATACTATTTCTTTGTAAAAAGTTTCTGTGTACGTTATAATTACTACTCTGTTTTCACTCTTATTGAGTTAGATCTTAACATTTTGCTGCCAAATCTCTAAATATTGTAATTTGTTCTTTTTCTATCCATACGATTTCTGGAATTTGGCCAGAAATGACTTAATTAACCTGCCAGATTCCAGATCTACAGTTCTAGATTATTCCTCCTGGTCCTGGGTTTTTAGCCTCTAGAAGTCTTATCTACCTGCAACTCATGTCTCAGGTTTACATGAGACTACAATGAGGTGAGTTTATGT
Source organism: Leucopleurus acutus (assembly GCF_964270905.1). NCBI lineage: Eukaryota > Metazoa > Chordata > Mammalia > Artiodactyla > Delphinidae > Leucopleurus > Leucopleurus acutus. The sequence goes on along the minus strand of NC_139144.1, from coordinate 96,410,869 downwards.
GAGATTAAAAAAAAAAAATCGGGCTTCCCTGGTGGCGCAGTGGTTGAGAGTCCGTCTGCCGATGCAGGGGACACGGGTTCGTGCCCCGGTCCGGGAGGATCCCATGTGCCGCGGAGAGGCTGAGCCCGTGAGCCATGGCCGCTGAGCCTGCGCGTCCGGAGCCTGTGCTCCGCAACGGGAGAGGCCACAACAGTGAGAGGTCCACGTACCGCAAAAAAAAAAAATCATATTCTTTCAAGAATTTAGACTGAAAAGGGAAGGACACAGACAGGAAAAGTAACTAGAGGGAGGGGGCTATAAGGATGAATTCGCTTTCTTTTTTCAGATGGAAGGAGCTAAATGGGTGTCGGGAAGTGGAGAGTTGGAACAGTGGGAAAAGTAAGAGGAGATGGAGTTCAGAACAGAGGTGGAGGTATTTACTTTGCACAAGAAAGGGAGTACCCCATGAACACTCTTCCTTCAAGGGGGAAAGCCTTCCCCTCCCAAGAGGATTTTCCAGTTGCTAGTGGAAAATTAGCTTGGGGTAAAGATCACCTCAAATTTAATATTAAAGTTTATTTGAATTGATTTCCAAAACAACTTAGAGCCATAAGAGATAAAAACAACAAAGCAATCGAATTCTTGAAACACGGATTTAGAACAGTTAGGGAATCACTAAAGAGAGGAATTTATTAATAGTATCTATTGTCATTGTCATCCACGGAAACATTTCAAAAACAAACATGAGGTCTGCCACCCACCTCTCCTACTAAATGCATCATGTCTTTTGTCATTTTTTAGTTTCATGTTTCTTTTTTGGTATTTCTGACATCGTATGCCTGAATGACGTAACAAAAAGGCAACTCAGTCGTGCAAATTAATCTGCAATGTATAACGCACACGTTTGGAGGGGACGGAAGAACAAAATTGTGGCCTTAAACCTGAAAGGATTAACAATTCAGCTACAACTAGACAGATGAATATTTAAGTGCAATATCATGGGAGAGGGTCTGAATCAGTTGTGCTAAAGAGACAGGCTTTAAAAATATGAATCAACAGTTTTAAGAAGATTTGACTTTGAGAGGTAACACCTGTTCTGAACTGATATCCTTGGGGGTTATTCGGATTAGGGATGATTCGGGCTTTAGCCAGATCTTCAAGGACACCTGCAGACATGAACAAATTCCCAGAGTGCCAACCAGTCCAGTTCTGTGTTCTCTGGACTAATCCAGAAGTAAACAAGTCTAAAGGGGTGGGCGTTGGAACTGCTCCTCACCAGATTGTTAACCTCCTCCAGTTCTATTCAGAGTTGGCTGGCAGCCTGATTCACCCCGATAGTGGGGAAAAAATAGCCAAGCTGCGCTGATGCAAGGCACTGTGCAAGTCCCCCTGGAACAGCCTGAGATTTCTGCACAGTGGAGATAAGGCGGGTTTTAATTGTTTCTTATTAAATGGCATTACCTGAGCTTCTTGACAGGCTGCTCTCCTTAGTAGGTTATCACTATCAAAGTAAACAAAACAGAATGAACGTTAGCTTTAATAAGTAGGTTCAGATCCAAGCAAATCATCATCATTTTTAGAAATATGTATAACTCTTCCCTGTAAAATACCCAAGTCAAAGTTTCTTAAGACCTGTAACAAATCATGGGCACATTTGAAAAATACTTTCTCTGAATGAAACCCGGTGTTAGGTTTCCGTACTATGGGAGGCATGATAATCCCTCCTCCCTCTAAGATGTCCACATCTGAGAATTCCCTGGCAGTCCAGGGGTTAGGACTCAGCGCTTACACTGCCGTGGGCCTGAGTTCAATCCCTGGCTGGGGAACTAAGATCCTGCAAGCTGCGTGGCTCGGCTGAAGAAAAAAAAAAAAAGGATGTCCACATCCCAGAACCTGAAAATGTTATCTTATGTGGCAAAAGGGATTTTGCAGATGTGACTAAGTTAGGATCTGGAGATAGGGAGACAATCCTGGATTATGCAGGTGGGCCCAATCAAACCACAAGGGCCCTTAAAAGCAGAGAGACTTCAGCAGCAAATATGACCATGGAAGGATGGTCAGAAAGATGCAACCTCACTGGCTTTGAAGATGGAAGGCGGCCGTAAGTCAAGGAGTGTGGGTACCCTCCAGAAGCTGTGACGGCAAGGAAATGGGTTCACCCCAGAGCCTCCAGAGGAACGCTGTCCTTGCCAACACCGTCATTTTAGCCCAGTGAGACTTGTGTTGGACCTCTAATCCACAAAACCATAACATAATAAATTTGTGCTGTGTTAGATCACTAAGTTTGTGGTAATTTGTTAGGTCAGCAGTAGAAAATGAATGCACATACCCTGCATTTTTCTTATCCAGTAGAAATTATTCAGGTCATTTGCCAGAAATAAATTTAATATATAGTTGCTTCTGCTAGTGTTTTATCTAAATCAGGGGTCCCCAACCCCCGGACCACAGACCGGTACCAGTCTGTGGCCTGCTAGGAACCAGGCCACACAGCAGGAGGTGAGCAGTGGGTGAGCGAGCAGAGCTTCATCTGTATTTACAGCCGCTCCCCATCGCTCGCATTACCACCTGAGCTCCGCCTCCTGTCAGATCAGCGGCAGCCTTGGATTCTCATAGGAGCTCGAACCCTACTGTGAACTGCACATGTGAGGGATCTAGGTTGCTCACTCCCTATGAGAATCTAATGCCTGATGATCTGAGGTGGAGCTGAGGCGGTGATGCTAGCGCTGGGGAGCGGCTGCAAATACAGATTATCATTAGCAGAGAGGTTTGACTGCACAGAGACCATAATAAATCAACTGCTTGCAGACTCATATCAAAACCCTATCAGTGAGTGGCAAGTGACAATTAAGCTGCATCTTACAGAGTAGACTGGACATAAGCAACACACTTCGGGTGTCACTGTCTCCCATCACCCCCAGATGGGACCATCTAGTTGCAGGAAAACAAGCTCAGGGCTCCCACTGATTCTGCATTATGGTGAGTTGTATAATTATTTCATTATATATTACAATGTAATAATAAATAAAGTGCACAGTAAATGTAATGCGCTTGAATCGCCCCAAAACCATCCCCTACACACACCCGGTCCCTGGAAAAACTGTCTTCCACGAAACTGGTCCCTGGTGCCAAAAAGGTTGGGGACCGCTGATCTAAATCTCTTATTTTTTATATCACAGTCAGATACTCAATTATATCATAAACAGAAAATTTGGGCATGAGGCAAAATTTTGCCTTGCAAAAATGAAAACGTTCTATCAGAACATGTTCATCTATTCAGCATAAAGCTTTCTAAAATGTTTGTGCCACTTATACCTTAAGAGCACTTTAAATGGCTGACTGCCTACTGGGTTCCAGAATCTTCTCCTTGTAAGAGTCAATTCTAATGCATGTTGCTGGCACTGCTAAGATAATACCTTCAACCTGGTTAACAACAGTTAAGAAAACTAATACACAGAAAACATGACCAATAAACAATTTATAGGAAAGAATTAAAAGGAGAAAAGTGTTATTTCACTTAAATTTTCTGTCTAGACCTTTTTCATAACATCAAAGACCTTGAATTTTGCATTTTTATAGTAATTCAAATCTAATTTTGACATTTAAGTTTGAACTAAAAAAATTAAACAATCTTTTGCTTTCTGCCATGGTTGCAGTCCAAGGCTATGGATTTGTCTTCCATAGCCAGGCTGGAGGAGGACCCCTAGATTTCGCAGAGCAGTCAGCTTCTATGAGAAGGTGGAAGTACCTCTTCCCTAAGGGGAAGTATCTCTGCTGCCCACCTGAAACCTAAGGGCAATGACAATGTCCCATTACAATTATAATGACACCAGTACCTCAAAAGCACTTACGGTTTTACAACGAAGATTTGAGGGGGACCGATCCCTTGTGAGGTCTACCCCACAAGGCGCCTTTACAGCCAGGTTCAGTCCCCTGCTTGAGTGACACTACTCCCTACTACCCTATGGCAAAGGGAGTCCTACAAGCTCCCCTCCCCTCCCCCACCCGAGTCACAAATATTCACGTTCTGCTCTTCTCTTCGCATGCCCCTCCATCAACTGCTCCCGGTGAATTATTCTAACATCAACAAAATATACACACATGTAAGATGAGGTAAATTCAGGGTACAAACTAGTAAAATATTTAAGAATAATTAACATGTCAGTCACCCTTTACAGTTGACTTGATCCCTCACGCTCATGCCCCTCTGCACAATGACGAGGTGAGATACTGAGCCCTCAGTGACTGCCAGATCATAAAATAAAACCGGGTTCCTTGTAGTCAGCTGAGCATTGTCACCAGATTCCCCCGGGCTCGGCTAACCCTCAGTCTAGCTTCCATACTGCCTGGGGCACCACTTCCAGCCTCACAGGACTGTCTTCCTGCAACCACCTGCCTCAAAGTGTTTTTCCTAGTAGACAGAATGACCTGTGCCTCCACTCTCTTTTCCTACAAAGAATCCTGTGGATTATTCTGTACAAGTATATGCTGCTATAAAAGCTGAGTGCCTATCTCTACACCCCTGTCCATTTCCCCCAGCCAGCTCCTCCTCTTCCTACTAGGGACAGGCCTCCGAGGGCGCCAGGCTCCTCTGGGTCACTAGTAGATACCATCTTCCTTACTGAATCAGCCACACTGATGCCTGTGGACCCAGCTGAAAACACAAGACCCCCAAACATATACAAGAATATGGGTAGCACCTTGGATCATGTTTTTCCTCAATTCTTTTTTGCTAGGAGTAAAATTTTGATGGTTAAACCTGTGATGAAGTATATTATTAAAGATCTCAGCTCTCTCGAGCTTACTGATGCCGCTTGATCAGCCTGCTATTCAATATCAATAGATTTTTTGATCGTTAATTCCCTGGATTTTGCCGTGTCTAATGGAACGTGCATGCTGCCAATGCCACCTGTGAGAAAGCCAGAATATGTACCAATTTAGACACTACAAAAGAAATCCTCATTATCATCACACTTAATTTTTTAAATAGCAAAAGTGGTATTAACTATGTTGATCACGCTCTCTGAACCAAACTGTATCTAAAAATCAAACGTATCCTCAAAGGAAAAAATATTTCTCCTATTGACATATTCTGATGGTCTACAGAAAGCTCTAAAAACTATTTCAAAAAAGAAATTTCAAAAACATTTTCTGTAACGGCTGCATTGGTGGAATAGAAAATAACTTAAAATTCACAGAACTACTACTGTGTGCCAGACACTATGGCAGTTCTTTTCATAAACCTTTAATCTCTGCAACAACCTTGCCAAGGCAGGCATTATAGTCTCATCTTACTGATGAGGAAGTCCAGGCTCAGAGAAGCAGGAGAGCTGGGTTTCAAACCCATGCCAACCTAACCCTACAGTAAGTGCCTTAAGGCTCTTTCTTCTTAATTTCAGACAATACTGAACGGGCAATACTCCTTTGGATGTATACATTATAGCACATTTATTAAATTTATCACATTACTTCCTAGTTTCGTCTAATATAACTCTTAAGATTTACAACCATATAATTTTTTTTAATAAGTTCAGGTGGAATAAAGCTCCCAAAAGTGATTGGTGAAACAAACTTATTTAACACAAGGTGCCAGGTACAGCACCATGAACAAGATTTGGTCCTGACCTGAAGAAGCTTAGGATCCACTGGCAAAGAATAGCTCTTGGTAAATATCAGTGATATAGTAAAAGACATGTTTCTTGATAGATAACATGCCAGGCACTGTGCTAGATGTCTGGGGTATACCAGTGAATAAGCCCAACATTCCCCATCCTCATGAAGTTTACACTTTAGAAGGGAAGAAAGACAATTCGACTGGCAATCATCAAATGATGTGACTTTTATGTGCACCATGAAAGAGGCATATAATAGGGGTATCTAACCTAGCCTTGAAGGAATTAGAGAAGACTTTTTACAGGGACAGTGAAGTTGAGATCTGGGAGATAAATAAAAAGTAGCCAGGCGAAAATAGGGAGGAGAATGCAGGCAGAGGAAAGAGAATGTGAAAAGCCTGCAAATGCTAGATCACGACCAAGGTAGGAAACTGAAAGCAGTTCGCGACAGCTGCAGGCAGGAAGCCACGGAGCAGCCAGGTACAGGCCAGACCAAGAGCCTTTCTTAACCTATTTAAGGAATGGGGATTTCATCCTAAGGGCCATAAGAAGCCATTAAAGGGTTTTAAGAGGAGAACTGATATGGTCAGGTTTACATTGTAGAAGGATCATTCTGGCTGCAGTGTCAAGAGGGCAAGGGTCAAAGGTAAGATTGAATCCAGGGAGCCAGGGAGGATTCTTCAGGAATGCAGGTCAGCGAGGAGGACTAGAGCCAGGATGGAGGTAGTGGGGACGGAGAGAAGACAGACTCAGCAGACATTTGGAGGTAAACTTGAGGGCTGGTTCGTGGGAATCAATGAGAAGGGAGGGGTCAAAGATGGGGCCCACATTTCTTCCAGTGGAAGGCACTGGAAGGTGGTACCAGTCACAGAGATGGAAGGCAGGAGGAGGGACAGGTAGAGGAGGGAGGAAGCTGAGTTTAGTTTTGGACTGGTCGATCTGAGGCAGTGATGAGAGAGCAGGTGGAAGGTTCCAGGGGACAACTGGAACATCTGGAATTCCAGACAGAGCTCTTGACTAAAGATACACATGGTAATAAGAGGGGTGAGAGGGGATAAGATCATCTCCATGAGGAGGTGGAAGCAGAAGCAGGAAGACATACCCTGCACGTTGGGACCCTCCACAGAGAACACCAAATGACTCCCAAGTAAATGGAGACTGCACCTCATCTCAAAGCCAAAGGAAAGATGTGGTGGACAAGCAAGGAAAAAGGCTAAGCATCCTCTCCCTTATCTCCCATCATGCTCTCGATGTTGCCTCTACTCTTGGCAAACTGCATGCCTTGCTGTTCCTAAAAGACAGAGTGGACTGCACTTTTCCCCTCCAAGGATGTGGTCATTTTATCCCCTCTCCCTTTAAAAAAAATCAAAGGCCGAACAATACCACCCACACCCTTACCTCACCACACACACAGCTGCTTGTCGTATCTTTCCTCCTTGATTATAACTGTCTTGAAGTCATGGATAATTCACCCTTTTCTCTTCCACAGCACAGAGCACAGACTCTTGTAGGTAATCTAAGATACTCAATAAATAACTGTTTAATAAATAAGTGGCAAGTGTTTGAACACAAGAGACTGACTCACTGTGCCCAGACAGAGAGACTCTGTTCTGGAGGATAAACTGAAGGTTATTCTTTGTAGGAATATCTGGCATTCTTGAACCAAGAGATCAGCTGGGATGGTTCTTCAGTGTCATGACCACCAAAGGGCAAGAGGAGGGCTCATCGTGGGGCAGGACAGGAGAGGAGGGGAAACTTCAAACAGTCACAGGAACTTTACTAGATCAGGAAGACCCAGGGAGGTGTGTGTGTGTGAATGCAGGCGCATGTGTGTATATGTGCCAGAGAGGGTAATGGAACTAGAACCCTCTGGAAAGGCTAAGTCAAGAACTCCTTTTGGTACACCAGGAAGCACCCTAAGAACTGTCCCAGTGGCTGAGTTCGGTGTCAGAAATTCCAGATTGCTAATGAGTCAAGAATCTGATTGTGAAACGAAGACCCTGTGACCAGGAAAAAAAAAAAGGACTGTATACAAATTCCAAGCCCATGCTGTTTCCACGACAGCATGCTGCCTCCTGAGAGAACTGAAGCTTAACACAATTTAAAAGAGGTGCTACAAAATGTAGTCATATCAAAAAGAGTCCCTGAAGGTCTGCTCAGTACTAAAATGCGGGTTCTTTGACAGAAAGAAATTACAAACTTCTGGATTAGAAAATGAAAAAATCTGCTGATGTCACCCTGCCTGAGGCTTTAATAGAATATGAACAATGCCTGCTACCACAGGAAGTGGGCTGCTCTCAATTTATTCCGAGCCAGAAATGTTTTATTTATTACTTTAGTACTGCAAAATAAGATAAGTTGTTATTTCAATAACAACTCTACACGGAGAGAAAAATCACATGGGTCCATCCTATTTCCCAAAAAAGACTTCCCGCTATAGTCTAGAGGCAAACTGTACAGCAATTTCCACCGCCAGCGTTTCCCTTCATGCATGCAAACACAGCTTTTGCTTTACCCAAAACAGATTTCAAGTGTAGATGTTTGTAACAACTACTTCTACTAATCAAAGTGTACTAGAATAA